>NC_140936.1:9139005-9494005 GCF_014529385.1 Adiantum capillus-veneris | reverse complement strand
TCAACTTTACATTTTTGTAACAATAATTGAAAGTAAATCTTAATCATCACGGGATTTTTATATCAAAAATTATGAAAATTATAAAATTAGGCTAAAAAATGGACTGCTTTGTTAGCCTGCTACTAACATTATGCCCATACATGTGTTTATTGACTTCTTCCATGACAAGGAGCTCAAAAAAACTCCTGCTATGCTTATCTTAAGGCCATAGAAATGCCTCACTTTTTTAGATGATTCTTGGGATGTCAATGATGTGATGGCATCTTATGCAAGGTTGATAAGAACTCTATTGTGTGTAAGTGTGTGATATCCTCTCAGAACTTCATAGCTTCCTTCCATTACATGAGGTGGCATCAAGTGAATGGTCATTTTGTAGTTGTGGACTATGATTTTTCAAATAATATTAATAATTCTTTGAGGGTTCTTGAGGTGGAGTGTGGCATGACCTAGTGATATTTTTTTGCATTCGAGGTAATGTCACAGTACAACATGTATGCAAGGACTGGGAGAATAAGGTTGACATCAATCTACCTCCAATGTTTCTTTTCCAGTGCAGAATGCAAAAGAAAGTGTGTTTTTGTAAGTATACCCTGTCGTTGCGTTTATTCCTTTTCTGTTTGCCACTATCACAATGCTTTGGTCTAATCTATATTTTGGAATAATAGTGACGTACAAGTCCCACAAAGAAAGGAGAAGAAGATACTATGTGCAGAGTTAAGAGATGATCAACTAAACATAGTGCATTGCAAGTTCTAATACAAGAAGGTGGCTCTCACAAAGTGGCATGAGGTTACCAAAGAGCTCTAACCTACAATTTTGTAACGAAGTTGTACACGACACTTTTGTAAACGTTATACATATATCAATGCAAAAACTATTTTCTTGCAAACATATTTTGGATACAATTTCTTTTCCAATTTTGATTCCAATTACCTTTACTTTGGTTATAATCATGTACACTATACTGTCAAATTGAATACATTGAGTTCAAACTCTTGTTTAGAATATGAGGATATCCTTCCCAGGCTTGAGAATCAATAGTAGAATGTAAAGACTCACCGTGGGAGGTACAAAAGGATGAGGTAGTATGGGCAGGTGAAGGAGAAATAGCCTCCACAACATGATCAACAAAGGGTGCTAGGTGATGTTGAGGAGATCGCCAAGGTGTTGGTTGATGTGTAGGAGAGCATGAGAGAGAGTGCAAAGGTGTTGTATCATGAGAAAAAGAGCACACGAGAGAGCTTGGGGATGTTGGTGATGGATGGGGGTTGAGAAACATTAGCTTCCTCATCCTCTATAAAATTAGGTAGAACAAAAAGGCTAGAAGTAGACCCATCAAAAAGACAAGCGGAGTCCTCTGCAAGTGCTTGTTGTGTTGCTAGAGTCTCTTCTTTGTATCTTCAAGGTGGAGGCCATGATTGTGAACTTGGTTGTGGTGAGACAAATGCATCGAGGTCTCCATTGTACTTCACTACCACAAGATTATTGAAATTCTGGGCCATATTTTTCTTGAAGACCTCAACATGAGCATCATAATACTCTACCAAGTTCCTAGCCTACAAACTATTCCCTACCCTCATTAACTTTAAGAAGAGATTCTTTCTCACCCATAGCAAATGCACTCCAGCACAAGTTTTGCATTGCAAAAACTCTCCATCCACAAGAATGTCTATTGTTCTATTTTGGCACCTTCCAACTCAAAATTAGTGTGTCGTCGCATAGTTGCTATTGAGTCAACGCCTTTAGGGAAGCCATAAGTTTTTTAGTAGAGAGTGATGACTAGCTGCATTAAAGCTGCAAAACTAACTAAGTATCACTTACCTCCAAAAATTCCAAGGAGCCCATGTATGGGAATTGGCAAGGTAGTAACATTGGCGCTTAATGTTTAATCCAACAAAGCTTCAATGAGAACTATTTGAACCAAAGAATGGATTTAGCTCCTAATTTCAACACTTACTCTTCATTGTAAGTCAAAATTAAAACCTTGGTTGTGTCCATATTGATGGATTAAAACCAATCAACAAAGTCAATCAAGGAGGGGGGATCTGAGGTGAGCACCACTAGCATAGCTACCTTGGATTAAACATTCCACAAAAGGTTGGAGACCAGCAAGCTACGAGTGGAAAAGAAAAATGTGATCAAGAGACTAGACATTACTAAATTGGAATTGAGCAAGCAAAACAAACCTCACATACCATAGACCACAATTTATAATTCTACAGTACATACATAGGGAAAAGAGTTAGGGTAGAAGGGGTGGTACTTGGTTTATTGGTGAAAGGTAGACATAATGTCCTCAATAGAGTTAAGTTCTTTAAAGGTGATAGTGAGGGTGCGATTTGATGCCAAATTTAGTGGGGAGGGAGGAAAGAAGAGGGTGCAGTGATAGGCCTAGATTTAGGGGGGAAAGGCCTTCCATATACATTGTAAGAGTATGGGTCCATACGATGTAAACATCCCAATAGCATTCGTGCCCACTATTGATCAGCAGACGGTGAAAAAGGTACCTTGATTTACATCTATGCGAACCCTTGGGTGAAATCTTCCACTTGCTGGTAGTAATAGAGTCAATGAGAAGAGGTAGTGGGATGTTGTTGGCACCCTCTTCAAATATAGTCAATACTTTTGTAGTTGGCTCACTACATTCTCCCTTGTTAAGCCTTCCATATTCATAAGCTGCATTATGGTTTTCGGCCCTGTTGTTCGCACGCCAAGGTGAGTGCATCCACAAACCTATTGTGCAACTCACATGTCCATAGGCCTAGAAGATAAGGGAAATGAGACCTCCTCATGTACATTCTCAGCTGAGAAGGCGGCCTCTTTGGCCTCACCATCTACTAACATAATCTACTAACAGAATCTGGCGGAAGGGGGAGCCCTTTACACGTGTCGCAATCTGCGACCTGAAGGCTAAAGTCCAAAACAAAAACAAGCCCCTTTGCACGCGATAAAGAGGGAGAGAGGGGGAGAGAGAGAGACCGCCGAAGGCGGCCGGCCATACTAATCAACATCTAATTGTGGAGCAACATCGCTTCCCTCATATGTACACTGTCGTCGTTCATTTGCACTTGCAACACCTTCTGCTCCATCGTGTTGTGCATTCCCTCTCACACGTGCCACCATCTCCATCTCCTTTTGCTTCTGCAGGTTGAAATCCAAGAGCTACACCATAGCTCCTTAGCTCAACGTCACGGGAAGTGAAATTTCTCTCGAGGATCGTCTCCTCCTTGGCCAAGGTTGATGGGAAACAATTAGAATCACAGAGCCAGAGAGAGACTCCACCACTTCTATTGGCAGCATGTAGTGGTGATGCAATTTCCTTGTATAGTTGATCTCGAGAGTTGATTACAACAAAGATTTTAAGGTGCTCTGAGCGAGGGTTGTCATGGTCATCTACTATTGGGGGGAACGTAATTGATGGGCACTAGAAAGAGAAGAAAATGCAGTGTGGTAAGAGGAATGAAGAGGGGAGCGGGAGAAGCGAGTTGGGACAATTAGGCCAAAATAAGGCATTGCAAGAGGGAGATGAGATATGCGAGAGAAGGGAGACCCTCCTTCAGCCACTCATGAAACGTCCCCTCGTCCTCATCATCGTCATCTTCCTCAACCTCTGCCTTGAAGAAACCCTTCTGCTGCTTCACCTCCCCCATCTCATAAGCCACCTCTCTCTCTTTCTCTCTCTCTCTCTCTCTCTCTCTCTCAGCGCAAGTACTTGTGCTGTGTGTGTGTGTGTGTGAGAGAGAGAGAGAGAGAGAGAGAGAGAGAGAGAGAGAGAGAGAGGACATGTTAATGCCTCAACTTGTTTTCAGAAGTGTGTTCGCTTTGTTGAGTTGCATGCTTAACCTCTGACTTCTTCGTTCCACCTTGACAATTTTAGGCCATGTGCGTATGTAAACACTAACGTTGTTTCTGGAGCATATGCCTATTCTGTGAGATTCACATGACTTGGGAAACTTGTGCTTGCTCACTAGGGTAAAGGGGCCATTAAAAAACCAAGGCCCTTTCATGGGACACTTTTTTGGGACAAAAGAAGACGAGGAGTAAACCATTATTAGTCCAGTTGAGAGGGAAAATTTACGTGGAAATAAAGACGGACGGGACCCTTTCTGTCTCATGATAGGATCCTTTCGCGTACATAATAAAAGAAATATGATGTTCCAACAAGGTCACGATCTGCTTCAAATCCAACGTCCTGATGAAGATGACTGACCCTAACTTCTCTTCCCTCCCGTCCATGATCTGATGCATACTGACCCACCACCTGCACACTAACAACCTTCATCAACAACTTTAATTTCTCAATAGAATAACTGCACTATTAAACAAGAACAGATAGCGTTGCAGCCAGCAACATCAGCCCACACACACACACACTCCTACAGCTCTACAACATCAACCCACACACCCCCATACAAGGTCTAATTTCATCACCATCACCCTTTCTTGCTGTAATGACAGATGAGTTACAGCCAGCAACATCAATCCACACACACACACACACACCCCTTCAGCTCTGCAACATCAGCCCACAAACACTCCCCTACAACCTCAGCTTTCATCACCCTTCAACATGTTATACCCACTTTCCTGCTCTTATGACAGTTTGAGGCAGGACAACATTAATCCCAATTTCAGCAAGTTTGTGACGGCAGTTTGAACTCTACTTAACACACCTTTAAGATATTACTTCCCATCACAAACCACTTCAATGCATGCAGACAATTTCTCCAGCGACTTTTGAAAAGAGATGCCGATTAGAACAGTATGGCCTCAACTGCTCCTTGTGAATGCAAGGCATGTCTAATTGACATACACCCACAACTCGAAGGTCTTCTTTGTACAACTCTCTTGTTGCACAAGAACGGGGGAAGGGTTTGTTGTTGTGGCAAAGTGCATGTCCTACCGATTTTCATGTGCAAACTTCCTCGCAGAAAGGCTCCATTCGTGACACCCAAGCATCCAACCTCATCTCCTAAACCAAAGGAAGCCCACAGTCCCAAACATCCAACCTCATCCCTTAAACCAAAGGAGGACCACAGTCCCAAAACTACTCCACCCAAGCCCCCTCCCAAAAGAAAGTTCTCAGTCAAGGAATACTCTCGGCTTTTGGAAAACATTTCAGTTTGACTTTGTTTCAAACTACCTTGGAGTAAGTCTCTTTTTACCCTCTTATTTCTCTACTGTCAATTTAAGTTCCATCCCACATAATATACTTCCCTAAAGTTTGTTTTTACTTTTACTTCCTAGTCCATATATTTTCAGTTTTGGTTACACCGCACATAAGATTTATTTCTCTATAGTCAGTTGTTAATTTTTTATCTTTCGAGTTCATGTTCTTTCATATTTGGTTCTCTTATTTCTGTGCTATCAGTTTCAGTTTTATCCCACATAAGATTTTGCTTTCCTCAAGTAACTTTTTACTTCTACTTTCTAGTTCATGTATTTACAGTTTTGGTTACACCGCACATGAGCTCTATTTCACTAAAGTGGTTTATTTTTTATCTTTATAGTTCATGTTCTTTTAGATTTAGTTCCATGCCACTTAAAATTTACATTCAGAATGTCCCATTCAACGAATAAAATTATAATTAGTTCTGAATCATGCAAGACTAACCCTGATATTGACATTTGATTCACAGGTATGGCAAAAAGAAAACAGTCCATCGAAGTTTCACCTATCAAAACTAAAGGCAACAATCCACATGTGCCACAGGCCAAACAAAATTCCACAGTCACATCCCCGCAGAGGTGCAAAAAGAGAGTAAGATTTACACTAGCACAAAAGTCTACTGTCAGCAATCATTCTTCCCCAAGGGAACATGGAAAAACTTCAAGGAAAAATTATGCCAACAGTTTCACTTCCTCAAAGGTACATGGGAGCAACAGCCACATAAAACCACTATTCTCAGTAACCAGAACTTCTACAAGGAAGAAGCCACCACTTCCTAAACAAGCCAAGCCTCTACCTTCCAGCAAAAAGCCACCACTTCTGAAACAAGCCAAGCCTAATTTCCCCAGACAAACATCCACAACTACTCAGATAGAAGCCATTGTAGATGCATCAATTCACTTGCCCCTTGAAAATGAAGAAGACAACCAGCTAACTGCTCAAAAGATCAAAAAGCGCACAGTTTTGACTTGGACAGAACAAGACATGGCAAAAGCACTTCAAGTCCGAGAGGAAGGCCTTTCCTAACGCAAGTGTGCTCTTCAATTTGGTATAAGCAGGTCTGCTATTACTAATTGGGAAGAAGGGAGAACCCAAAAGAAGAAAAAAGGACCACTGACACAACTGAGCATTGCAGAAGAAGAAGCTCTCCTTCAATGGATATTTTCAAAGTGTGAGTCTGGGCATGGAGTGTCAGTACTTGATGTAAAGCTGAAGGTTGCTGAAATCTGCCAGACAAGACAGACCACGTTCTCAAACGGTATTCCTGGAAAGAGCTGGTGGGAAGGCTTCCGCAGAAGACATCCTAAGTTAGTGTTCAGAGTGTCAGAGGGATTAGATCAATCTAGAGCTAACAAATTCAAGACAGAGATAGTAAAGACACTGCACGAAAACCTTCAGAAGTTATACACAGAGCATTGTTACCCACCTACCAACATTTGGAATGCAGACGAGACCGGATTTCAAGGCTCTAGGGACAAGGGTATGAAGGTGTTAGCGAAGAAAGGAGCAAAAGCAGTGTATGGAATCACTTGTGATTCGCGAGAGTGGATGACGGTATTGTGTTGTGTGAATGCCGCAGGTCAAGCCATACCATCCTATTATATCTTCAAGGGCAGCCGCATTACTATGAATTATGTTCAGCATTGCGAGCCAGGAGCAGCCATGGCAATGCAAAAGAAAGCTTGGATGACAGGGGACCTTTTTCAAGCATGGTTGGAGCATTTTGATAATGCAATAACCCAAACAATGGGCAAGGATTGCAGGCATCTACTTATCCTTGACGGGCATGGAAGTCATGTGTCCCTAGATGTCGTGGCAAAAGATCATGCTGCTGGAATCGACATAATCACTTTACCCGCCCACACTTCGCACAGGCTTCAACCTCTAGATGTGAGTGTATTCAAATCATTGAAAGTGCAGTTTCGAAAAGAGAGAGATATTTGGCAGCAGCGAACTGCTTCAAGGCAAGCAACAAAATCAGAACTCGCATCTATAGTGTCTAGAGCTATTCAAACTTCTTTCATGGAAGCTAATATTAAGGCCGGGTTTCGTGCAACCGGCATATGGCCATTAGATTCAGCAGTCGTTCGCTTTGATGGCATGCCAGGAACTTACATCAACCTAATTGAAGACTCGACAGCTGGATTGGGGACAGATCTAGGTACTAACATCGATGATAATCCATCTGTAGTGCCATGCACACCAATGCATGCGAATAGTGAAGACGAGGCAATTTTTGCCTTACACAGCATGGCTGCTCAGCTAGATGAGGACATTTTAAGAGAACATGGAGAGATAGAGCAAGTGATGACATTTACACAGCTAATGGAAGAAGGTGATGTTCTCGACTTCCAAAACGGGCCACATGAAATCATGCTTACCAGTTGTGATGTGCATACAGTCAATGTAAATCAGCCAGCATCATCCAGTCTCTTCACTCCTCTAGCAAGCAATAGAGGTTCACACAGTCACTTGAATGCAACAAACCCTACAAGGTCAAGTTCAACAGGGCAGACAGGGGCAGAAATTGAAGCTGAAAATGCCAATCACAATTTTTCAAAACAACAAAGACAGCCTGCAGATTCACAGCCAGCCTCATCCAGTCCTTTCACTCCTCTAGGTAATAGAGGTACAAACAGTCACATGAACGAAACAAACACTGCAAGGTCAAGTTCAACAGGGCAGACAGGGACAGAAATTGAAGTTGAAAATGCCATTCATAATTTCTCTATACTACAAAGGCAGCCCGCAGATTCACACATTATTGATCTCTTGCGGATACCATCAAAAGATGTATGTGTGAGACAGGTGAATAGAGAAGCCTTCGTCGACTACACCAATAGCTTGATTCTTACTTCCACTCAATACATGGAAAGTATGAAAGAAAAAACCGCAAAAAGGCAAGAGATAGCCAAGGCAAGGGAATCAAAAAGATTGGAGAAGGAGAAGAAAAGAGCACAAGCAGAAGCAGATAAAGAGTTAGCAAAGCAGAGGCGACTTGAAGCACAGCAAGAAAGGCAATCACGTAAATCTTGGAATGTGCAACAACAATTTTTTGAAGCGCGCATGCGCTCTATCTTATGGGAGGGTGGTACTTCACATGGATTATTGTTGAGACCATTACATGTAGACACCATGTATCATGCATTCGCACGCAAGCAGAGAATGGAAAAGTTACGGCATACACGAGAAGCCCAAAAATCTGTTTTGAGATGACTTAACACCTTTTGCTTAGTAGATGTCTCCACTTATGTTCCTTCTCATATATCCTCTTCACCACCATTTTGCCTATCTATCTAGCTCAACCGAATTAGCTTTTCTTAACCCCCCTTATCTACTAGGCTATTTTACTGGTTTTTGGTTCAATTTTTCTTTAACACATGCCAGCCCTACCTATGTACCCTTACCAAATGATGAATCCAAATTGCTATGATGAATCCGACTTGATGTATCCAAATGATGTATGTTTCTATTTCATGCCTTATGCTATAACAATACTCTTATGGAAAAAGCTTAACAAGCCTAACATTGCATTTACATTTAGAATACGAGAAATTGAAATTGCTGAGTGAGATAGATACTCACATTTACTCAAAGTAGACTGTGACGAGACCCCATGCGAGGACTGTAAACGTTGCACAAAGTCACCGTAGCTATAACCCATGAAGAGCCCTCCTTTACACTCAAAAGCTCAAGACTGTTAATGTAACGACAGGTGAATAAGAGCAGTTTTTGGGTGTAAAGACAACAACTTAGGAGCCCTGTTTTGAGCTACAAGCTCACTCTGCAAGCAGGAGACTTCTCAGTTTTACCAAAGCATTGTGATGGAAATTGTGATGGAAAGGGGGAGCAGTGAGCACAAAGCTTTGAGAAGACAGGGAGAGGCTATGGTGGAGTGCATGCAGGAACTTCATGCGTCTCTGGCCTCTCATGCAGGAAAATCATGCGCGGTGTAGCCTTTCAAGGCCCTGCGAGGAAGGTCACCATGGGCGGTGCAGCCTTTCAAGGCCTTGCGAGGAAGTGCAGAGGCCTATGACCTCGCATGCACGCATAGAATGCCCTAGGGACACTAATTTGACTGTGTGAGTGTGAGCTCAAGCACAACATCAAAATTGGAGTAGCCCTGTTTATTAGGAGCGTGATTGGCTTAGAGTTAGATAGGGTTAAGACACATGTTTGAATGTGAGTGGCTCTTTAAACATGCCAGATAGGCAGATGCATGGTGCCTTGTCATCCTTGCAAAGAGTAACTGCCACCCCGAGATTGCACTGACCAAGGACAAGTGCACGGCATCCTCAGTATTTCTTTTTGCTGCCATTTTTGTTACAAAGGAAATATTGTATTTGATAATTACCCCAGCTCCCTTAGGGTAAATCACTTTCTCCTTATCTCCTCATGTGCAGAGACACATGCCGCTCCAGATCAATACTCTAAATGCCCAAAATTGCAAAATTTTGGACCCCTAAACCACCCTCTCCCTTAGGTGGCCCTAAGATGGCCCCTTTACCCTAAGTATTGATGTCTTGATGCACCATTCAAAAACTTAGCTTCGCACCCGTCCCCACGAGGCATTGAAGCATGGGATGGCCGCAAGCAGCCTTCGCTCAAAAAACAAAGTCATGAGTTTCTGAAATATGCAAGTCCAAAAATTGGCTTGTTGGAAAGATGCGAGACCATACAGAGCATACAATAGTATGCCTAGAAAAGAAATGTGTCTCTAGTTCTCTGTGTCCGTCAACTAGACATTTCCAAGTTGTACAAAAGTTTTCCAAATTGGAAACATCAACCTGTACAAAACATGTTGAAACAACAGCCTCCAAGACTAGGAAACATCGTGATTATATCCAATTGAGGGTAGACAAGCATACCAACATCCCAAGACATATTGAATACTACAGCAAGAAATACATTGTAACATGAAGTACTTGTGGGCGTAATCTTCCTCTTGCATGTATATCTGCATAGGGGAAGCTTTAGTTCTTCGTAATCATGCTTAGAGACAAATCTTGCAAAGAATTTTTATCTCTATATATGTAGAGAATGTTTTTGGTTTTTGATTTTGCAGCATTACAAAATTTAGATAAGAAGCTTTTTCAAGAAAACTAAAAGACTATGGTTTCAACCCACTCTCTCGTAAGTTTTTCAATTTAAGTTTATCTCTTACTATGACCCACGTTTCCAGACTTTTCAGAAGACAAGGAAACGATTGTTCTACTCGAAAATGCACAAATGACGTTTCAAACCTCTGGGTGGCGACTCTTGTAACAATCCAACATTTCACCTTCCAATGTTGCTCATCTTCCAAGCAGCTAATCTGAAGCTTTTCTTCATTAGTGAGATCCAAGATAACCTATTTATCCAGCTAGAAGCTCTCTCTCCAAGATAACCTACTTAGCTAGAAGATCCCTCTCAGCCTCTCTATATGTTTCTCTCTTCCTCTCTTCATGTCTCTCTCTCTCTCTCTCTCTCTCTCTCTCCCCCCAAGTGGGTGCTTAGCACCCAACACCCATATGGGTTTACGAGGATCGGCAACCCAGCTAGAGCATGGAAGCACGAAACCCATATGGGTGTTGGGTGCTAAGCACCCACTTGGGCAGAGAGAGAGAGAGAGAGAGAGAGAGAGAGAGAGAGGGAGAGAGATCCACTTGGGCTATGTGAGAGAGAGAGACTCCCTCTCTCTCACACAACCCAAGTGGGTGTTGGACGCTAAGTGGCCACTTGGACTGAGAGATAGATTTAGATAGATAGATAGATTTTATTATCGTCCTTGGAGGTCAAATATGACCTATGGGACCAAAGTTACATGTGATGTAGTATGTGTATGGCTGATGAGTGACTCTCGATGCTCCAAAATTGTAGTGATGAGAGTCGCAATGGAGAGCCCACACTTTGGCTGGGAGAGGAAAGTGTGTAGGTCTAAGTTATGGCTGAAAATGTGAGAGAAGCAAGTTCGGATGTGATCAAAAGCTGAGCACTCTAGTAGTGTGTGGTACTCAGACTCTCGAACTTACAGTGAGCATAATGTGCACAATCGATTTGACTCTTCTCCATTGCCCCAACGCCCTATCTCGCATCGAAGGAAATGGGAGCTAAGCCGAATTGCTGCGATAGTGCGTATCGCGGACAAGGGAATAGGCTCAAGCATGTAAGTGTGAGTACGGTTTCCTCTCTCAGCGAAGAACATGGTTTTGTAGTTGGGGGCAATATAGGTGGTGTAATGTATGAATCGTGACCCACCGGATTTCTCCCAAGCCGTAATACATTGGCGTTGTAGAAAAGCTTCATTCACTTGAGAGTCAATTGAAGCATCATGTAGCAAGTGTAATGCATCCCATCTCCCAAACCACTTCTTTATGTCTTGCATCCATCCCGTGCTCAAGATCTTGCTTTTATGCGTCTTTTGAACTTTTTTGCTTGCTTCCCATGCAATTGTAGGAAGTCGATGTGAGGGGTTTTGACGCATCTTTATCATGTACTCCACAACCCTTTCCATGCCCATAACCTCAATTGGAAGAGATCCCGACTCAAGAAGTAAGAGCATATATGGTGTTTGTGTCTTAACTTGGAGAAAGTTTGTAAGAAAACGCTTTTGGACATTCTCAAACTCTTTCCAAGTAGACTTTGAGATGCTCCCGCCCCACACTTCAACTCCATAAAGAAGAACCGGTGTCACCAATGCATCAAAAAGATACTTCTTGAGAACCCAACACTTGATGTTTCCCGCATTACACATGTTCTCAAATGCATAATATGCTCTCTTTCCCGCTTCCAAACGACGCATAGCACATTCATGCCACTTGTGATTGGATGGAACCTCAAGGCCAAGGTACTTAAAGCTCTCGACAACTTCAAGTGTCTCATTGTTGTACACAATGCATGGCTTCTCCTTATGGTTGGTTTTCACAAGCATAACCTTTGTTTTGGATTCATTTACAATCAGCCCACTATGCAAGCAAAAGTTCTCAAGGACAACCATAAGCTTTTGTGCATCTTCTAAAGTGTGTGCTAGAAGCACTACATCATCCGCATACAACAAAAGCATGATTACCGCATTGCAAATAGTGACCTCTTCAATGTCTTCTTCTTGCATAAAGTCAAGTACCATTTGCTCCAATTGATCGATGCATAGACCAAAGAGAGTTGGTGACAATGGACATCCTTGTTTAACCCCAATAGTGCTTACAAAAATTTCTGAAATTTCTCTTCCCATGCGCAATTGACAAATCACCTTCTCATAGATTCGAGAAACCGCAAGCATAAACTCACTTGGCACTTGGAGTTCTTCCATCCTTCTCCACAAATTGTTACGTGGAATCATATCAAAGGCTTTCTTAAAGTCCACAAAACAACAATACAATCGCTTGCCTTTCAACCGACTTTCCTCCATGAGAACACGAAGAGTGACAAGATGATCAATGGTGCTATGGCATCGACGAAAACCCGCTTGTCCCTTTGCACGCTTGTCATTCTCTTCAGCCCAATCACTCAATTTCATCTCCATTATGCATCCAAACAACTTTGCCATAAGAGACCCAATCATTATAGTCCGGTAGTTGCTTACATTCTTTACATCCCCTCCTTTATGCAAAGGCTTAACCCAATTAGTACTCCAATCATAAGGCATACCATGTTGAAGTGCAAGGTTGAACATATCACACATCCACTCATGGGTAAAATCTCCCGTCCATTTGATCATCTCTGGTTTGATATCTTGAAGATCTCCCGCTTTGCGAGTGGCCAACTTTTCAAGCCCACCGCATACATCCTCAATAGTAAAAAAAGACGGCATACATGGGAGTGAACCATAAAATGGCATTTTTTCAGTATTTTCTTGCTCATATAATTGCCTACAATGTGTGTACATATCCACTAGACTCAAGTTACCAAAATTCTCAACCCGCTTGCCTCTCAAGTTTCTCCAAAATCTTCCACATGCATGTGCCTTTTCTTGGACTTGAAATTCTTGTTGCTTTACTTCCCATCTTCTTCTCTTCTTTTGAATCAATGCCTTGTATGTACGCAAATGACTTTGATAGTTGTCTTTGTCCATAGTTGCATCAAGCTTTATCAAGGACTTTCGAGCATCTTGACATTCTTTATCAAACCACCTTTTGCGTGATCTCTCTTTGTGGATACCATGGAGATGCTTTATGGCAAAGCATTCTTCCGCACAAGAACAAATAGCTTTCTTGAAAGCTTCCCATTTAGTTTCCAATGGTGCATCACATTGAAGCTTTGTCATCCATAATTTTTGCTCAACCATTTCAATGTACATTGGTGCCCGTTTGAAATCCATACATAGTGATAACTTCTCTTTCCTTTGGCTGAGATTATTATGCTTAGTTGCTTCTCCACATGAAAGGTCAATACATAAGGTGCGATGGTCGGATTCCGGGGTCCATTGACCAAACATAAAACTCTTTATGCGATACATGATGGCTTCAGAGAGTAGCATATAGTCAATCACACTATCCCCATTATGTCTTCTACATGTAAATCCATTGGTTCCACTCCACAAAGATACACCATTGGCAATGAGCATACCCGTGCTATTACACATGTGTAAAAGTAACTTTCCATAGTGATCCGGCTCTTTCTCATCCATTGAAGTACGATCATACAAGTGAACTTCCTCCAACTCCCTTGAAATGTATGGCATATCAAATTGCTGAGTATCATGTTGCAATGTTTTTGTGCGAGCATTCATATCCCCAAATACAATAACATCACCTTCACCTTTGAAATAAGCAATGTCCTCTTCCAAATCAGAAAATGGTTGATCTCTATCCATGCAAGCATAAAAGGGAGAATCATGATGAGGAATGTAGCAACTGGCTACAAAAATGGGTGCTCTTTTTGGTGTCATAATTTTCAGCCATATATAACGTTTGTACTTGTCATCTTTCACAATTGATACAAAATCCTCCAATCCTTTCTTAACCATACATGCTAACCCTCCTTGTCCTCTTCGTTGCTTGAGATTCTTTGACCACATCAATGAATGTACATTGTAATCCTCCAAGCCGTTAATCCTTTGTGTATCATGCTCCCAAGTTTCAACAAGAAGTACAACATCGGCTTTGCTGTAGGGAGAGAGAGAGAGAGAGAGAGAGAGAGAGAGTGTGTGTAGGGAGGTGTTGTAGCAACGACTTAATCGCAACCCACACAAAATTATCAAATTTGTGGATCGGCAACCCAGCTAGAGCATGGAAGCACGAGCATTGGATGAATAGAAATAGAGGATTCAAGAGATCACCTCTCCAATGCAAGTAGAGATTAGCCATGGCAAGACAAACTCTAAACATACTTTAATCAGTAATCAATAAACTCCTACACACATCAAGTCCACCGAAGTCCAACTTACCATAGATTAGAAAACCCAAGCACACTAATGATAGGCACGCACTAATTACATTGGTGTTGGCCTCTCCAATCACCACATGCCAATCACGGCACTTCATCAATAGCTACACACACGAGGTGAACGGTGCTAGAGTTTCATAAAACCTATCCACACACAAGCAAACAATAGGGCACACACACTAATTACAAGATTAATACCCAACTTAATCAACCTAATTAGTGATGCTAAATATCGCAAATCGAATGCACATAGAAGAATAAGTGCAAAGAAGAAGTAGACTAGTTAGAAAATAGGGATTAGATCAATCAAGAATAGCTTACTCTAATTATAATGGATTAGCACTAGCCTCTTAAGCATGGACATTAAGCTCAAGTCTAGGCCATAGAGTGAACACGAGAGAGAGAGAGAGAGAGAGAGAGAGAGAGAGAGAGCTCTCAAAAGTGGATCCTCAAGAGTGGATACTCAAGAATGAAGCCTCCTTGCATAAAGGCTTCCTTTTAAAGGCTTTCACCACAATCCCTTCTACTATGGGTTTAAGCTTGAGCCCTCTAGCTAGCATATACAACTTTGGAACTCCAAATGAGCCCAAGAATTATACAAAGTAAGTTGAAAATATTATGCACAATCATAGCATATATCCCGCTTGATGCATAACCGATGTAGCATGTGCTAGCCGCTGCTAACATTCTCCCCTTCCTAATTTAATGGCGCACGTCCTCGTATGCCGGTGAAGCAAAACACGATGACATGGTAGAAAGCAAGTACATGGAAGAAATGTTGAGTTGCAAATCATAGGAACAAGTAATGAGCATCAAAGGCCAACAATGATAAAAACATGAAGTACAATGAACAATCATGCAAAGTGAATTTTTTGCTTCTAAAAGATGGGTGAATCATAGTTCAAAACTAAACAACATAAAGCAAAAAAACACCTAACTATCATGAAAATTAATCCACTTGAAATTTCACTTTTATGCATAAAACACAAGCAATTAATTATGACCCTAGGCTAATGCAATTTCATAAACCTATCAGCCTAAAACCTATGTGACCAATATTAATAAATCATTCAAGTCTATTATGTCTACGGGCTATAAAAAAGCACCTGATCTATTAGTACATTGTCACAGCTTTTTTGAAGCTCATGGAAGTTTTGTTTTTGTCATTCATAGAATAAATTAAAGCACAATACAAAGCTACCACCCCAAGGCAAGTCTAGGTGCGACTCTCGGCTCCTTGAACCCTCAAAAAGGTGTTCCAAAAGCCTACTAGCCTACCAAGGTGACGACTAACCCTTATCAGCCCAGGTCATCGGTTTAGGGCCTTGACCAAGCGAGCCAAGGTGATTCCCCTCACATGCCAAGTGCCAATAAGGTGCTAGACCTCACATAGACACAACATAACATAGAAATTTTATTTTCACGTGTCTAGTAGCATTTTTTGCTACTTTTTCTTGACACTTCTTTGCTTTATTGCTTCATTTTTTAGAACTTCTTTTATTGCTTCCAACATGAGATGCTTATGGAAATTGGACTAAAGGACTAAAGCCTAATCATAGCCCTAGGTCATGTTAAAAATGAATGGAGTATTAAGACTATCACTAAGAGTCTAGGAGTAATGAGAAATGAACCTACATTAACCTAAGGTCAAGGCCAATTACCTATGATTAGCACACATAAAACCTAATTTTTTGATGAGTTAACATTCACAAAGCAAAGTGTTGAAACTTTAGGATGCCTAGCTTTCGAACATGAAAGAACCATAGCTTAGAAGCAAAAATTATTAAGCCAAGCATAGAGAATGGAGAGATAAACAAAAGAGCAAAATCATGGAAGGATTACACCTATTCATGCTCTTTTGAGCATCCTTGAGCAAGCATCCCCTTTGTAGAGAAATCTCTTGATCTTATTATTTGCAAAAGAAGATTTTTAAAGCTTAGTGTAAACACAAGCTCCAATGGCCTTTTATTGAAAGCCACACAAAAAACATTAATGAAAACCTAAAGCTAGGGTCTTGCATACCCGAATTTGTCAAAGGAAAAAAACCCAAGGGAAAAAAGTGCCTTTGGTTATGCACATGATGCTCTTGGTAGCAAATTTATGCATATGCAATTGTGGCAAATTTATGCATACATAACAACAGAGAGATAAAATGCTTCTACATAAGAAAATTTTCAATTTTTACAATCTCTCATGCATGATTTAAAGTTGATTGTAAATAAGATCCAAACTTGTTGGAGGTTGGATATTTAGAATCTTCTCTTCAAATTCTATCTATTGATATATAGCATGCATGTATCGGACATTGCCTTCATATAGATCTAGAAAAAGGTGATTTTAGATTACTGTAACGGTAACAAAAATTGGTTGATTGAAAAAAAATGGCATAACTTTCATAGAAGTCATCCAAACTTTTCGGACCTTATCTCTTTACAATCCATTTTTTAAAAGCTTTCCAATGATAGGTCATATCATGGGGTTCTGAGAAATATTTAGAGGGGTCTACCGGGTTGCTTTCTTTTGTGCAACTTTGATGATGTGGCACTCTTAAAAGGCCCAAAAATGAGTTCAAAACTTTCCTAATGGGCTCTTAAAAGCCAAATTTTACAATTTAAAGCTTTCCAAAAAGTTGGCTAACAACTAGCTCATGAAATTCTACGATTTTAGAGCAATCTATGAGCTAAAGATGGCTGCAACTTGATGAAATGAAAATGAATGGCTCTTAATAGCCAAATTTTTTACTTGAAAGCTCTCAAAAATGTTGGGTAAACACTAGCTCCAAATGAAAAAAAAAAAATTAACTTTTGACCAAGCTATTGAGCTAGCATGTATACAACTTTTAATCCAAACAACTGGAATGACTCTAATTAGCCAAATTTTGTAATTTTTTGCAATGATGAGCCCTCCTTGGATCAATGAAAGTACACTCCGCCCACATTCCTTCAAAACCAACTCAATTGTTAGTGCTCTAAAGCATTTGGAAATTCAACAAGCACTAAAAATCATGCTCAATCACAAGCTCGAAATTTTAATGCTCACTCTTGATCATTCAAAAAACTCAAATTTTAGTGCTATGTAGGGGTTTTTTATCGATATCAAGCACTAAAATGCAACAAGAAATGCTAAGTTTAAGCACAAAGTCCCGACTAAGCAAGCACTACTCATCATCCAGTGTAACTCTCATGGCAGCATGCTTTGCAACCAAGCTTCCAATCGAGATGGCATGAAACCAATGCATAAGGCAAAAAATGGTGCACTTTGTTCTCTACTCATCATCCAGTGTAACTCTCATGGCAGCATGCTTTGCAACCAAGCTTCCAATCGAGATGGCATGAAACCAATGCATAAGGCAAAAAATGGTGCACTTTGTTCTCCATCAAAGTACGCCTGAAACCAATGCCCACTCCCTTGCTCTTAAACTAGCAGATAGGGCATACATAGGAAAGGGGAGAGAGAGAGAGAGAGAGAGAGAGAGAGAGAGAGAGAGAGAGAGTTTCTAGTGAAGCAACATTTTTACTCTTTTAAGTCAATCAAACGTTGGTATTCCATTTTGGCCAAGATGACTCAAAAGATTAATCATTTTTAGTGCTTAAAGATTGCTACATTCAAGACAAGCACTAAAATGATGAAGACCCTCATATATCCTAACAAGTCTATGCATTCCTCGAAGACATACGCAAATCATTACAAAGAAATACACAAAATTTTAGTGTTCATGCTCCTCAAATACTCATGTAGTCAATAAAAAGCATTCAACCGCTACTACTCTCCTCTTGTCGGCATGAGCCCAAGGCCATAAAATTTTGAGCTTTCAGAGGTGGGAACCCATCCTAGATTTATTTATTTTTTTATATTTTTATAAAAACATTTTTTATCTGCTCCTGTGACTCGGCACTGCACAGATTGAATGTGTGTGTGCAGGTGAGCATGGCTCAATGGTGGCCAGCAGATCATAGAAAACGCTGCAAAATATAGAGTTGTGTGTGTGTGTGTGTGTGTGTATGTGTGTGTGTGTGTGTGTGTGTGTGTGTGTGTGTGTGTGTGTGTGTGTGTGTGTGTGTGTGTGTGTGTGTGTGTGTCTGTGTGTGTGTGTGTGTGTGTGTGTGTGTGTGTGTGTTGCAAGCATGGCTTGCCATGATACGCGGCCTGTTTGGCAAGAACTGTAGCCAAGAGCAGTGGTTAGGGGCACTGGTTCAGGTCAATAGAGCCAAGTTGTGCGCTGAGGTTATGAAGAAGCAAGCAAGCCAATGTGTGAGGCATCAGCTGCCAGCACCAAAATCTCAGCACAGGAGGGCCATGGTGACACCAAGACTAACGACAAAAGCAAGTTCCGGGAGACTCAGGGCGAGGAAGGGGTGCAGGCCAGCGGCTGTGTGTGTGATTGGCTGGTCCATGTATCGTGTGTGTGTGTGTGTGTGTGTGGGGGGGGGGGGGGGGGGGGGGGGGGTCCAAAGACCACGGCGAGTCGTAGGACTGCAATAGCTGCGGGACTTGGGAATTGCAATTATGTGCATGTATGCGCGTTATCAACAGCTATAAGTTGGCAACCACTCAACCAGTGCACCGAGCAGCATGGGATGCGCCAAGGGAAGTGGGTGCCCAAGTGGCAAGTGTGTGTTTATGGCAGGGCCAAGGGTCGTCGCATGCATCGTGCGCCATGCAAGTGGTCAGACAGACCCTGCAGCTTTTTGTTTGTTTGTGTTTGATTTAAACTTTTCTTAAGGAAATGTTCCCACTAATTGCATGTGTTCTCTTTTGAATGTGTGTGAGTTGTAGCACTCACATGGCACTATTCAAATTGTGACTCCTATGAGCATCTGTGGCGCACAAGCTGTAGCAATTGAAGGGGTGTGTGGTAGCACAAGCATAGGGGTACAAGTGGACTCACTACTAAAATGAGAGGAGGACATTCCCAGCAAGAAGAGATTGAAGGAAAAGATAGGGGCCAGAGGATACTAATAACGGGATGAATTGGCATAGAACAAGATTAAAGCCATATTTCTGTTATAAAAAATGCTATTTTTCATTAATAAAACACGGATTACAAAGGCATGATGATAATGTTTTTGGCCTCAATTAAACTATCATGATCTAGTCTTGACCTTATCACATGAATAGTGAAAATTGAAGCACAATGTCTCTTCATATTGCTTCCAATCGAGGATTACTTGATCTCACTTTTAATTTGGGAGAATTTTATGCATTGAAGTCGACTTCCAATCCATCAATTGCATAATGCACATACTTCATACGGATGATCAAACTTTCTTGACCCAATTCGGGTCTGATTTAATAGCATGGTCATCCCCATTTTCTCAACTCAAATCCAATTGGATTTGTCATTTTGTTTTGTGAGGCTACTTGATTATGGCATTTGCAAATGCACAAATCAATGAAATTTTCACCATTTTCAATCAAATTGGCACAGTGATCACAAAGGTAATGTACCTAAATCATCTTCAATTCAGTGGCAGCTGGATCATCCAAAGTCAAATACACCGATCTTTTAGGACAAATTAATCATCATAATTGGTTACAAAATTACCAATTATTCATTCACCCATTGAATTGCACATGCCGTTGATTAAGCACACACACCCGAATTTTTGCCAAAATTTTATGCCAAAATTACATCAATTCCACATTGCAATGCTCAAATTGCAAACTCAATCAAGCATAAGTGAATGCATGCATGCTTAATTTTTAAAAAAATTAGCACTATTTTTACCCAATCAAGCAATGCACACACTCAAAAATTAAGCACAAATGATCAAATTTGGCTCAATTGGCAATGCAATTAGGCTTACACCTAATGATTGCACACACTTTTTATGAACATTTCACAATCAAAAAATCATTTTGGTGCCCCAATTGACTATCAATCATTGAAAATCAAGTAGCTTTGGATAGGCACACACACTCAATCTTTGCCCAATTTTGTGGCAATTAAGCTTATCCAATGATTGAATTAGCCTAGCATACACATAAATTACATGATTGCATACTCATATCCCATCAATTTCTATGCATGCACACACTCAAGATTAGGTGCACACACACTTGAAATTTTTGATAGTTTTTTTCCCTCTTTGGTGCATTACACACAATGATTTTTATGCACATTGAACCACATTAATCAATCAAGAATTGACATAATTACATTGTAATCACACTCCAATCTATTCCTTTGCTCCATGCAAAGACGCACCATTGCACACACAAGTGTGTGCACCATCAAATCGGCTCCAAAATTGACCATTGTATGCCAAAAATCAAACACTCAAATCATCAAATTAAGCATAAATTAGCACAATTAACTTGATTAGAGTGACGATTCCACCTCTTACAAGGGGATTTAACATACATTACACTTCAATGTTAGTGTTTAGGTTAGCAAAGTTAGTCAAAAATTAGTAAAAACTAGCATGAAATTAGTACAATTAGCATGGAAATGAAGCAAAATCAGCAAGGGTTAGTATGAAGTTAGTAAAATTGGGGTGAAATTGGGGGTTTGGGGTATTCATAACTCATCATTAGCATCAATTACTTGCACAACATCATCAAATCAAACCAAAATTGAGTTACACACACTCAAAAATCGAGAAATTAGTAATGAATTTACTCTATTTTAAACATCCTATACTCACTAGCTTAGGTTATCGATCCATGGCAATGGCGTTATATGTAGAGAGGCGTTGTAGCAACGACCTAATCGCAACCCACACAAAATTATCAAATCCGTGGATCGGCAACCCGGCTAGGGCATGGAAGCACGAGCATCAGATGAATATAAATAGAGGATTCAAGAGATCACCTCTCCAATGCAAGTAGAGATTATCCATGGCAAGACTAACTCTAAACATACTCTAATCACTAATCAATCAACTTCTACACACATCAAGTCTACTGAAGTCCCGACTTATCATAGACTAGAAACCCCAAGCACACTAATGATAAGTACGCACTAATTACATTGGTGTTGGCCTCTCCAATCACCACATGCCAATCATAGCACTTCATCAATAGCTACACACACAAGGTGAATGGTGCTAGAGTTTCATAAAACCTATCGACACACAAGCAAACAATAGGGCACACACACTAATTACAAGATTAAGACCCAACTTAATCAACCTAATTAGTGATGCTAAATATCACAAATCGAATGCTCATAGAAGGATAAGAGTGGTTAATAGCAAGAAGTATATACCTCTCTCAAATCTAGAATAATGAGAGTGTAATACTTCTTCATGACATAATGAAATGTAGAGAAGAAGTAGACTAATGAGAAAATAGGGATTAGATTAATGAGAGTGTAATACTTCTACATGACATGATGAAATGTAGAGAAGAAGTAGACTAATGAGAAAATAGGGATTAGATTAATCAAGAATAGATTACTCTAATTACAATGGATTAGCAATAGCCTCTTAAGCATGGGTATTAAGCTCAAGTCTAAGCCATAGTGTGAACACTCAAGAGAGAGAGAGAGAGCTCTTAAATTTTATAACACTGCAAATCCGGAAACCAAATACATTCTCTACATATATAGAGGCAAAAATTATTTGCAAGATTTTCCTCTAAGAGCGATTACCAAGAACCAAAGCTTCCCCTATGCAGACATAGATGCGAGAGGAAGATTATGCCCACAAATTCTTCATGTTACAATGTATTTCTTGATCTAGTATTCAACATATCTTGGGATCTTGGTATGCTTGTCTACCCTCAATTGGGTATAACCATGGCATTTCCCAGTCCTAGAGGTTGTTGTTTCAGTATGTTTCGTGCAGGTTGATGTTTCCAATTTGGAAAAGTTTTGTGCAACTTAGGAATTTCTAGTTGTGGTGGATGTAAAGCTACATTGAATGGGCTGAGAGAACTAGAGACATGTTTCTTTTCCAGGCATATTGAACCTCTCACCAAAAGAAGCTCTCACCAAAAGCTCCTTCCAAACCCCTACTCTAGGTGGGGAAGTGAGATGACAAATTGATAGATAGAACAAGAATACAAAAGAAAGAAATCAAAAAGGGTTAAATATATTCCTCTCTTCCTATCTCCTATGTGATGTACTTTTCTACCGAGTGCTCTCAAATCCATTCTACCTCTTGCATATTTCCTCTTCTGAGTTTTAGCACTAATGCACACTTAGGCATACAATATGCATTTTCCCAACTTTGATCATCGCCCAAGAAGAGAAGAAGAGAATATTTAACATCATAGGGACAAGCATGTGCTACGTGTAGAGACATTAACCGACTTTCTTACACTATGTAGCTTAGAAAATGAAATTGAACCCATGAAAATGGATGTGGTCACATGCTACAAGGTGTGTACATATCACAAGCATGATAGGGGTATACACACATGTGCTCCAAGATCATGATTGGACATAACTTCCAATGGTAGATTACAAGCATGACAAGCAATAGGAGGGTATATTATATTTAATATTAGTTACATGTATACACTTACATGCAAAGCATTTCAATTTTCAAAAAAAAAAGCTACAAGTTTATGAAGAAAGAGGGTCAATTTCATTCCAGCCCACAAAATTTGTAAAGGGGGTTTTTTATTATGCTCTGATTGCATGTGATATAGAGGATCTTGTAAGGTACACCCCTTGAGGATAAGCACAGTCCTAGTGGTAGTAACAATGGTGACTAATCTTGCAATTTGACAACCACTATATATAGGATAGAAGGTACACTTTCAATTATCGCATGCCACATGGCAACATTGATCCAAGGTTGTGAGGAGTCAGGAGGAAAATAAAATGTGACACACAACTCTCTCAAGTGCACATAGCAAGTCTAGGTAAAGCACCATGAGAGAATGTTTCAATGAGAAGCACAAGTAGTTCTTTATTCCTTAGTGCAATAGCATCAAAGAAGTTTTAGTAAAGATCAATTGAATGCAATCATTCAACTCCTACACATTGTGCAAACCACCAGCTTAGGCATTTGAATATAGTTAACTCTACCTCTACTCTTTGTAAACTCTACCCAAGCTTGTTAGAGTTAGTGTGTGTCATGGACTTTGTTCTTACTTTGAACCTATCTTAACGATTATACAAAAATCATCCACAAAAAATCAAGGTTCTTGAAAATCATCTTTCATTTCTTGTTCCCTTACCTACTACAAGAAGAAGAAGAAGAAGAAGAGAGTAGAGTTATAGTGTAATTATATTGTTCTATTCATTTTTTTTGTTGATGTATGTTATTTGGGACACCGGCCTCCTGATTTTGTGACAAGTCCCCAACCCACTGACTCAAAAGCCATGATGGGTTCCTTAATAGGTCTCTAGGCCTAATAAAAAATAGAGTCCCTAAGTTTAAAAAATCTAGGAAACATGCCCTCGCCATTGACAATGGCTTGAGTCTATAGCCCTAGAAGAAAAACTAGCCATGTCTCACTAGCAAAAACTAGTCATCTCTTGCTAGCAAAAACGGGACAAAAACCTAAAGGACCTTAAACTTTTTTGGCTTTATAACCTCCACATAGGGGCCAAGGAATCCTCTCCAACGCTTTTTTCTCTCAATGTATGTGAGAGCACAGTGATTGGTGGACTCCCCTTTCAATGGGGAAATCTACTAGACAAGTAATGCGGTGGGGATGGATAGTTATCGGACTAATTGGGTCCACCGATCCATGATCTACAACCTTAGTCTATCCCCACTTACCACCCCGCACTCATACATGATTCTTAATTTTTTGATTACTACCACATTCTTTTAACACTTGAAATAATGGTCTTTTCATATTTCCATAAAAATGTTTCTTTAAAACAAATCCTTGAAAGCAGTACTGTAAACATCTTTTATCAAATAGACATCTTTTAACTTAAGACAAGGTACCGTCAACTAAATTGACCATGACCAGTACTTGATTTGTCTCAAGCTCACCTATATAGGGGTGAAAAAATGGCACCCATTCATTCATTTGAAAACCAACCAGGAAGGAGACATCACCCAAAAGTTCAAGTGCCCATACACCCTAACTCATTGCCCATACAATCGGGTGGCTCCCCTAGGCTAAGAGAAATGGTATCCTAACTTATGTAGAGACATCAAGACATGAACAAAGTAGAGACTCATTGTCCACGCGGGTGGCTGACTTAAAAGTGGTCTTATAGTCATCATTGCTTATCACCTGAAGTGAAAAAATGTCAAGGAATCAAAGTGGGTTTGAAACAAGCTATCTTAAGGATGATCAAATTGTTCTCCTAG
Organism: Adiantum capillus-veneris; assembly: GCF_014529385.1. NCBI lineage: Eukaryota > Viridiplantae > Streptophyta > Polypodiopsida > Polypodiales > Pteridaceae > Adiantum > Adiantum capillus-veneris. Next base: position 9,469,246 of record NC_140936.1, on the reverse strand, counting down.
TTTATCCAGATTATCTAGGTTTTTATTGAAGGCACCTGAGAATGTGTTCGGACTTGAAAAACACTTCATGAAGGAAAATCATCATGGTATTGATATTTTAATTAAGGGCTCCTAACATTTTGTTCTAACTCTTAAAATCATCACATAATTTTCTTAGATAATTTACTAATTTCTCCATTTAATTCTCTACTAAAACCAGAGAATTTTAGGCATGGTAATTAGATAAACTAAATATCTAATCAATATATTATTATCATGGATTTTTAACACTATGTTATAACTTTGACAACTATTACATAATTTTCTAAGTTAATTTATTGATTAATTTTGGCACAATTTACCACGGCTTGTTAACACAATTTTGACATATTTACACAATTTTGACATATTTACCACGGCTTGTTAACAGTGTATGAAATCTTTCAAAATTACCTCATTAGTTTTTAGGTTAAGGTTTAAGGCCAGAATATCATTTTTATCTAAACCATCTCATAACTATTTAAGTTATTTTAGTATATTTTCTCTTGATTTAAGCTAAAATTAAGCAATTATAATCCTAAATAATATGATAATCATCTAACTATTATTCCTAATCAGAGAATTACTATTCGACACTTTAAGTATATATGATGAAGCTAATTAACAATATGGAGAGACTTAATCCTTTTTAATTTATAATATAAGTATAAAAATAAAGCTAAATTAATTTGATATTCACTAATCTATGTGGTTTAGAGTTAATTACCTCGATTAGTTCACTTAGAGTTTTGATCTCTTAGTGAGTTTGTTAAGACTCTCTCTAGAACTAGAGAGAAAACGACAAGGTCTCCAAGACCGAGGGAAGTTGTGAGAGCTATTGGAATTTTATAGATTCTCAATAACCAGGGGCTATCCTTAAGCACCTCCCAGCTCCCCAAGCAACCCCCCAGCTACAACAAGCACCCCCTACTACTATTTTAGTTGTAGACATGGCAAGATATCTTTTGCCCATCTTGAAATTGAAGTTCTGCAAACTTTGGTTGCAATTTCTTGCTTCAACCGGAAATATTTGCTACGCTTTGTGATTTAATATCTTCTATCCCATGTAATATAATATCTGCTAGTATTTCCAATTATTTAATAATTTAATCTAACCATGTAACCTTCTATATGTGATTCCAAGGTCGGCGGTCTCTACTCGAATTGGATTCATAAAAAAATTGGCTAAAGTAAAGTCGTGCTTAAGATTCCAAAAATACCGAATAAAACTTTTTATATTAAGGGTTTACTGATTTTTATACCCATTATTATCTAGAAAGGTGGAAGCCTTACATTTTATCCCATTTAACCAATCTTCAATCTTGAGGATAGAATCGTAGCAAGGATTATGGATAGCGAGGCAGGGAGTACTATCTATAGCATGGCACCACAATGTCATTATCTTCCACCAAAACCCATGAGTCATAAGCATCAAATTATCAAGCTACCTTATTGTTGCAGCAACCTTGAAAATGGTGAACACATTGCTTTGGGCAATGCTGATAGCAAGATATTTATACACACCCCCACACACACACACAGATCAAAGAGAGTTACCTACATTTTGAACTACATTGCTTACTACTAATGCTCAATGCTTCTCCTGCACCCCACTGCCTATGTGCCCCGTGTTGTGCATTATGCATTGGATCTTGTTCATGCATGAGTACCACCCACTTAACTACCATGATGCCCCATACTACCAATAGTCTGCATGCTCTTTGCAAGTCTACATGTCTATGTGCCTTGTGTTGTGAACATGACTTGTGTGCCTACTCTTGGGACTCCCAACCAGCTTGCTGCCTCCTTGGGGTCATTGATTGGTATAGCCTCTAGGACCTCTTGTTCACCGGGTCACATACGCCCCATGCCGCCTCAACTATGTGTTGTTTTCTACAATGTTTATAAAAAATAAGATGTGGAAGTAAACTCAAAAAAGCTAGCTATCTCAACAAACCTCTATCTCACAATGTTCCCTTTTGCGCTCAACTTTGTACATCCATGGCCTTCCTTAAAATCGGTCTTGTGAAGGAAAACAGACTTTGGTTGGTTTCTCTTTTTCAAACACACCATAAGAAGAGATTATACTAGATTAAATTGCTTGTTGCCATTGCCACAGACAAAACCATGATGTTGCTTACACCTTATCACAAGAGCATGAGGTTGTAGGTTGAGGCAAGAGAGAGACAGAGAGGTGGAAGAATGTCAGTGAATTGGAATTAAAGTACAACAAAAATTATCATACTAACTAGAATAATTAATCAATTGTGTAACAATAAGCATATTTGAGCATGACAATTGCAAAGCAAGCATTAACTTAGATTCAAATCATGCATTACATACGTGTTGAAACCACAAGAGAGAGAGAGAGAGAGAGAGAGAGAGAGAGAGAATTCGACAACATTTGACGGCCGAACTTTTTGGAGCCGATCCCTCTTTCAAAAGGAGTTTATATTGATATAATTCTTCTTCTTCAAACAAGCTTTTGATCAATACAACTCGCTAATTGCACTTCTAACGACATCAATTGAAGAGATGAAAGATTTAAAATTTGGCAAAGATTGTGATTAGGCTTTTCACTTAAAACACCTTGTTGATCTCAATCCCAAGGCCCTAAACACCTCCTGAGTGATAATGGGGATTAAGCAAAAAATCTGGTTAGAAATAAGATATGTAAGCATTAAGAAGTAGTAACATGTAAGGTTAATTTTGGCATCTCAAGTGAACTGCCTAATGTGATCCCGTTATTTCTTTTGGCTTTTAGGTATTTAGTTTACTTATTTGTCAAAGTCTAGGTAGGGCAATTTATTGAGGTTGCTATATAAGCAACCCCTTACCTCCATTGTATACATTCAGTTATTCATTTCCAAGGTTGATTGGTTCAAGAGACTCTCTCTCTCTCTCTCTCTCTCTCTCTCTCTCTCTCTCTCTCTCTCTCTCTCTCTCTCTCTCTCTTATGGCAAATTTGTTTGGGTGCATAATGGAGATGAAATTGAGTGATTGGGCTGAAGACAATGACAAGCGTGCAAAGGGACAAGCGGGTTTTCGTCGATGCCATAGCACCATTGATCATCTTGTCACTCTTCGTGTTCTCATGGAGGAAAGTTGGTTGAAAGGCAAGCGATTGTATTGTTGTTTTGTGGACTTTAAGAAAGCCTTTGATATGATTCCACGTAACAATTTGTGGAGAAGGATGGAAGAACTCCAAGTGCCAAGTGAGTTTATGCTTGCGGTTTCTCGAATCTATGAGAAGGTGATTTGTCAATTGCGCATGGGAAGAGAAATTTCAGAAATTTTTGTAAGCACTATTGGGGTTAAACAAGGATGTCCATTGTCACCAACTCTCTTTGGTCTATGCATCGATCAATTGGAACAAATGGTACTTGACTTTATGCAAGAAGAATACATTGAAGAGGTCACTATTTGCAATGCGGTAATCATGCTTTTGTTGTATGCGGATGATGTAGTGCTTCTAGCACACACTTTAGAAGATGCACAAAAGCTTATGGTTGTCCTTGAGAACTTTTGCTTGCATAGTGGGCTGATTGTAAATGAATCCAAAACAAAGGTTATGCTTGTGAAAACCAACCATAAGGAGAAGCCATGCATTGTGTACAACAACGAGACACTTGAAGTTGTTGAGAGCTTTAAGTACCTTGGCCTTGAGGTTCCATCCAATCACAAGTGGCATGAATGTGCTATGCGTCGTTTGGAAGCGGGAAAGAGAGCATATTATGCATTTGAGAACATGTGTAATGCGGGAAACATCAAGTGTTGGGTTCTCAAGAAGTATCTTTTTGATGCATTGGTGACACCGGTTCTTCTTTATGGAGTTGAAGTGTGGGGCGGGAGCATCTCAAAGTCTACTTGGAAAGAGTTTGAGAATGTCCAAAAGCGTTTTCTTACAAACTTTCTCCAAGTTAAGACACAAACACCATATATGCTCTTACTTCTTGAGTCGGGATCTCTTCCAATTGAGGTTATGAGCATGGAAAGGGTTGTGGAGTACATGATAAAGATGCGTCAAAACCCCTCACATCGACTTCCTACAATTGCATGGGAAGCAAGCAAAAAAGTTCAAAAGACGCATAAAAGCAAGATCTTGAGCACGGGATGGATGCAAGACATAAAGAAGTGGTTTGGGAGATGGGATGCATTACACTTGCTACATGATGCTTCAATTGACTCTCAAGTGAATGAAGCTTTTCTACAACGCCAATGTATTATGGCTTGGGAGAAATCCGGTGGGTCACACTTCATACATTACACCACCTATATTGCCCCCAACTACAAAACCATGTTCTTTGCTGAGAGAGGAAACCGTACTCACACTTACATGCTTGAGCCTATTCCCTTGTCCGTGATATGCACTATCGCAGCAATTCGGCTTAGCTCCCATTTCCTTCGATGCGAGATAGGGCGTTGGGGCAATGGAGAAGAGTCAAATCGATTGTGCACATTATGCTCACTGCAAGTTCGAGAGTCTGAGTACCACACACTACTAGATGCTCAACTTTTGATCACATCCGAACTTGCTTCTCTCACATTTTCAGCCATAACTTAGACCTACACACTTTCCTCTCCCAGCCAAAAAGTGGGCTCTCCTTTGCGACTCTCATCACTACAATTTTGGAGCATCGAGAGTCACTCATCAGCCATACACATACTACATCACATGTAACTTTGGTCCCATAGGTCATATTTGACCTCCGAGGACGATAATAAAATCTATCTCTCTCTCTCTCTCTCTCTCTCTCTCTCTCTCTCTCTCTCTCTCTCTCTCTCTCTCTCTCTCTCTCTCTCTCTCTCTCTCTCTCTCTCTCTCTCTCTCTCTCTCTCTCTCTCTCTCTCTCTCGTGCTCACTTCCCTTGGTCTCTACGCTGCCGCATCGTAGACTTTGACATGGTATCAGAGCCGTGTCAATATTGAAGGCCTTGGCATGGAGGAGCGGTTCCCAGAGAAGAGAAGAACTCCCCAACACCACCGTGTCCCATGTGTTTTGAAACACCCCCCCAGACCCCCCCCCCCCCCCCCCCCCCCCCCACCCCCCCCCCCCCCCCCCCCCCCCCCCCCTGTGCCGCCAAGCGTTTTGAAATGTTGCTGTCCTGACCAGTCCCCTCCCCTTGGCGATAGTTTTCTGTTGCATTTTGAAACAAGCTGCAATAGTGGTCCCCCTCTTAGCATTGAGCTCAACGTGTTAAAAATGCTATGGGTTGTGGAGGGCATCTTTCAAGGTGCAGAGTTGGACGGATTTGGTAGCCTCCCATTGGAGATCCTTGGGCAGTGGATTACGGAGCCTCAGTGACTTGTAGGAGGGAGTATTGGAGCGGCATAGGACCAAATTTTTGGAGGATTGGCCTTGCGAAATAATGGTGGAGTGGAAAAACGGCTTGGAGGAGGCAAGGAGATTGGAGATATTGCAGCTTAAAATTTGTTGCGTCCACCCTTGGAGTGCGATAAGGTACAATATTACCAAATTTTACAACTTGGTCAAATGGTGTCATGAATCTGCTATGGCAAAGCATTTTGCAATGAATCTTCTATAGTATAAGCACGCTAAATAAATCTTTGTAGCTCATCAAGATTATTACTTCAAGTCATTCGTTTATCAACTCAAGATTTTGTGGATCCATACAGATATATACCATCCTTTGAGGTAATGTGACATAAATATTGAATTTATTCTAAGAAGAATTCACTCTTTTTGCAATTAATGAATATCTTATTCTCTTGCAATGCTTGAAACACTGCTTTGAGATGCTCTTTGTGTTCTTCTAAGGACTTAGACTAGACTATGATATCACCAAAGAATACCCCCATGCAAACGCCATATGTACACAAAAAGTTCTTTCATCATTCAATTGAATGTGGCTAAAGCATCTATCAACCCAAAAGGCATGACAATATATTTGTACAAGCCAAAGGTAGTCCTAAAGGCTATCTTGTGAATATCTTTCGGTACAATTTGTATTTGATGATAGTTACTTTTAAGGTCTACTCTACTAAAGTATATAGATCCTTGTAGCTTATCAAAAAAATCCTCAATCCTTGGGATCAAAAATCTGTTCTTTATTGTTATCTTGTTTAATTCATGATAGCCTACACACATTTTGTATGTACCATCCTTTTTGTGCACTAAAAGGACAAGACAACAAAATGACGAAGAGCTAGGTCTTTTCCTTTTGCACAAGTTCATTGACTATAATCTCCTCTTGTTGAGTTGGTGAGACTTGATAAGGAGGCTTGTTAGGAGGAGAGCTTCCTCGTATGATCACCATCCCCCCTTCTAGGAGGTAACTCTCTTGGGATGTCATTGATAAAAATATCAGCATGTTCATTTAAAAATGAATAGAAATCAATTTCTACTTTTAATGATCCATTAAAACAAACATCATTATTTTTAGGAACATCCTTGACAAATATCATGTAAGAAGAAAAAGATATCTTTATTGATTTTTCAAAGCAGTCATGAGAGACAATGGGGATGGTGTGCCCCTTCTCATTGACTTGCAAAGGGATGTCTCTACCCTTGTGCTGAAATGCTACCAACCTCTCTGGAAACTTGATGGAAGTAGCCATATGGTTGAACCATGGTGCTCCAAGCAGCACGACCTCATTCATGAGAGGAGATATTATATAATCCTCTTTTTCTACATACCCTTGCACATGAAGCTTCAGATTTTCAATCAAAGGTGTGACTGGAGTCTCTAGGCCTTCAAAGTGTCCTTTAGCAGCATATGTTTGTCCCATCTCATGAGCATGTAATCCTAGCTTTGATGCTAATCCCATAGATATATAATTGTGAGTGGAACCAAAATCAAAGAGGATGAGTGCATCATCTTCTCTCACTTTTTCCCATTGCATGGCATAAGGGACCTCCAAGTTGAAGACCGCCCTCTTCTTGAATAGATACCGTTGCAATTCTAAGGAGTTTCTTCTTTGCATGATTTTGAGGGCATGCGCAATAAGAATGACCTTGTTCACCACATTTAAAACATATATTCTCCTTACAATAATGTTGTATATCTTCAAGAGATAATCCATTCTTACCTTGGTAGCCAAATTTGTCTTTAAGCTTCACACATTTAATTGAGATTTATTTCTTTCTCCTACGGCTTGTCTCTCTCATTCTTTGACTTTGAACCCTTGTTCAAATCTTGAAATTTGATTTTGGAGGCTACCATTGAGTGGTGGATAACTTCAAATTGGTCCACAATCTTTGTTCATTGATATAGTCTCTCGAATCTTCAAATAGCCTAGCACAATATTGTTGATTTTGCTTCGAGAAGTTGATGCGCTTGTACACTGTAGCTTTGAGATGTAGACCCCAGACTTTATTTTTGCATGTCCTCTCCATCATCAAGCTTTAGACTTTGCCATGCCATAAGCACTTGGTCGGAATCGCCACTAGATAAAAATTACTTCATGATAGCAACTCGTCATGTTTTCCAAGTCTTCAGAACTTCTCCCTTAGAGTTTAGGCTTGCCCACCACTCAGGGGCTACTTTCTTCTCAAAGCAAGGAGAAGAATGAGAACTTGAAGATCTCCTCCAAAAAGGAGGTGATGTGGTAAGGAAGCTCTTTGAAGTCTTCGGAACTTCTCCTTTAGAGCATAGGCTTGCCCACCATTCATGGGCTACTTTCTCCTCAGAGCGATGAGAAGAACAAGCACTTGAAGATCTCCTCCCAAAACGAGGTGATGTGGTGAGGAAGTTCTTCGACGTCTTCTAGGGTGTACATCTGTATTAGATGACACAAAACTCTCTTCGTCATATAGGAGATTTCTCTCTTGTACCTTTGAATTTCTTCTTACCTTTTTGCCTCACATTGACGGCTTCTTCCTCTTCTTGTAGCAGATTAATGCTTCTTCCGCTCGATAGGATTTTCTCTTTTTGAAGTCTTTTTATGAGACTTCACAAGGGAATCCTCTTTGGGAGCAAGGACAAAACAACTCCTTGCTTGCATTTGTGTTTGGACCATAGTCAACAAAGCAAGATTTTCCATAGCTTCTTGTAACCTGTAGGCAAGATATTCAACAACCCATATTCCATTAGCAGTGGCAACATCATTGTGAAAATTCACACTAGTGAAGTCAATCACTCTCTCCTCTTCTTGGTTGTGTTTAGACAAAGTAATGTTGCTTTGTGAATTAGAAGTTAGATAACTATTTTATGTGAACAATCACAGCTATTCCCCTTTGTGAATCAGGAGAAATCTCTTTGGATTTTAAGCACCCTTGGTTTCAACCCTTTTAATGAATCAAGGCAGAGAGAGAAGGTTCATAACGTTGCCCATTTTGAAGCTAATGAAATTGGTCCAAGCTTTCTGTACACTCAATAGTGGTAAAACCAACGGTAACCCTTGTAAGGGTCCACTATTAATACGACAGCTCCCAAGGTGTTTAGGTTGCACAATACACAGGCTAATAGATCCCAATACTCACTTACAATGGTCAAAAGATTCAACCCTTCATGCTAAATGCTAGAACCACCCTTTCTTCAAAAAGAAAGAGATAACCTAGATATGCTATGATACTAATGTTGAAGAATTGGAATTAAAATGCAACAAAAATTACAGATTAACTAGAATAATTAATCGATTGTGTGACGCTTAGCATATTCAAGCATGATAATTGCAAAGCTAAATTCTAGAACCACCCTTTCTTCAAAAAGAAAGAGATAACCTAGATATGCTTTGATACTAATGTTGAAGAATTGGAATTAAAATGCAACAAAAATTACAGATTAACTAGAATAATTAATCGATTGTGTGACGCTTAGCATATTCAAGCATGATAATTGCAAAGCAAGCACTAACTTGAATTCAAATCACACATCACATACATGTGTTGATACTACGATAGAGAGAGAGAGAGAGAGAGAGAGAGAGAGAGAGAGAGAGAGAGAGAGAGAGAGAGAGAGAGAGAGAGAGAGAGAGAGAGAGAGAGAGAGAGAACTAGACACCAGTTGAGGACTAGACATTTTGGAGCTGACCCCTCTCCGAAAGGACTTTGTATATGATCGATACAACTAGCTAATTTCACGTCTAACTGCACAAATTGAAGAGATGAAAGCTCTAAAATTTGATAGAGATTGCGATTAGGCTTTTCATTTAAAACACCTCGTTGAAACTCAATCCCAAGGCCCTAGATACCTTGTGAGTGATAAGATCTATGTTGGCTAAGCAAGAATCAAGTTGGGAAAAGTAGTAACTTGTTTAGTTATTTATGCATAAGCTGGAGCAGCCATAGCTATGGAGTGTGTGTGTGTGTGTGTGTGTGTGTGTGTGTGTGTGTGTGTGTGTGTGTGTGTGTGTGTGTGTGTGTGTGTGTGTGTGTGTGTGTGAAATGAAAAACCTAACAATAGTTTGTTTATACAAACAATTGAACCATACAATGGAGTAGATCAGACTTTACATATGGATACGAGTAATGATAAATGTACAAGGCCATTGAAAAATACCCAAAAGATACATTACATGTATATAATATCTTGCCAATTGTTTATTTTAATAGTTTACATTTGCTTAAACCTCTACTAAATGAGAAAATACTTGATGTAGATATTCCTTTCTCCGAGTATTTCTATTGATTTGATCTACTTTGACAATATCCAATCCATAGAGACAAACCTCCACTAATCCTACAAGAAGAAGGATCCAGTTGTTACCTACATCCATACAAAAGCATTCAGTTAGAACTGGCTATGCTTGTGTGTATTACAGGTGTCAAAATTTGGTCAGTTGTTATCCATGTCACACCTGCAGAATTAGCTTATAGTCTACTCTATGGACTATCATTATGTTTTTCAATCATATACCAATGTCAAAATACGTTTTGAAGTCACAATAAAGCCCAGTAGTAGCTTTAAAAATAAAAAAATGGACAGTATCTTGTTTGTATATCGAAGAAATTGTCAAAAAAACCATAGTACCAGCCATCTCTTTGGAGACCCTCACAGAAGGATTAAGGCTTTTTAAACGAAATAGAAAACTTTAAGTAGTCACATACTCATAAGCAGTCTCCATCATACTTCAATTCATTTAATGTCATTCAACATGCAAAAATTCAGAGCCAAATGACCCAATCACCATGCAAGAATTTCAAGTATAATCCAAGTGTGTAGCTTTCAATCCAAAGGTCATTGTATTAAAGAAACAGTCAAAAAAACAATATTATGTGGGGAATCGAGTAGGTTTCAAAAACCTCCTTGTGGACAATGTAACCATATTCTTCGGGACAGGTAACTTTTGTATAGAACAAGACTTATACCTTACTAGTAGGTCGACTGAATTCTAGAGTCCGAGAGCATATAGAGTTTAAACCCTATGTGTAAACTTCCTATATTAAACCAAGCTATCCATAGGTATAAACTGGTTCTCAATCCACCAAAAAGGTTCAACACTTGATAATTATATTTGCAAAAAGTGATATTGCTTCACAATGTTTTAGTGCTTATGAAAAAAAGAATCAGATACATTAGCTTTATAAAATATTCCAGGCATCTCATTAATACTTTTTTCAAAACAAACCATAATCAAATCCATTTGATGACATTATATGCATGCGAGAGATCAATTAATCCGCTTTACATTGTTCATCTAGTACCCCCTGCGGTTAGTAAGCATTCACAAGAGACTGCAGATAATTATCAGGCCAGGCAATATGTTAGGCATACTTAGAAGAAGAAGTCGTCACTTGTATACAAATAGTTTTCACTATCATTTACCCATATATCCTAGCTGAGCACACAAAGTTCATATTTTCCTTAGATCCACAAAAATTGGGCAGCATCTCCTCTGTATTGTGATTAAATTTTCAAAAAAAACCAAAAACTTCCATCTCATGGAGAGACCCTCACAAGAGGATTAAGGTCAAAATTCTTAATTCTTCAAAGGTCTATATAGCTCAAGATATCTATTCAACCCATTGTATTGAGATAATGAAACTTAAAATGTGCATGTATCATTTCTCAGCAACAATAATATGTTATTTATTGAATATCACTTTGTAATATTTACTCAAAATTGCATAATAAAGCTGTTAACTTGCGAGCCAAAATCTATTTCGAGTGAGTGTAATAACCTATAAAAATTTATTTTGTAGCAGTAAGTAGTACATAACCTCAATGGCAAGGCCAGTATATATCTTGTGTTTCGATGTTCCTCATCGACATACTCAAATCTTATTCAGTAGTGGGTAACATGACCTTCCTGAATCCCAAAAACATTCTTAGCTGAGGAACCCTTACCCTCCAATAGTGCATATATAGAACATAACCAAATCATTAGCTGGTCCCAAAATAGCTAATAACATCGCAAGTGGAACACGCTTCCCTCTCAAAGTGAGAAGTGCTTGCTTTCTTCACGACAATTATTAGATGAATCACGATCAAACACAAGCTTTCGTTTATGAGTATATGGATATTTACTCCAAAATTCAAGTCCCTATAATATCTCAAAACTATGACTCAAGGTTTGAAAGTTTACCAAATGCACCTAGCCAGATGAGAGTCTTTATGAGCGTCAAATTATTATGACATCTTGTAGCCCAACTTCTAAGTGTAAATGCACCTACCTGATATATATCCCGACGTGATCATCAAAATCACGTGTTGTAGAATTTCAGATCAGAGCTACAACAAGAGGATTCCAGAATGTGCCATGCCACCATTCACTTTAGATGCATGCATTTGCTTTGAAAGATTCATGTATGTACACTGCACCTTCATGTGTGTGTGTGTGTGTGTGTGTGTGTGTGTGTGTGTGTGTGTGTGTGTGTGTGTGTGTGTGTGTGTGTGTGTGTGTGTGTGTGTGTGTGTGTGTGTGTGTGTGTGTGTGTGTTTTGAGTAACATCCCATGAGGATGTGATGGTGGGCTAATCAAGGATTACCTGGTGGCTACGCAGACAATGACCACAAGCGGGTATACCGGTAGAGATGGAGAGAGAAATGAACGATGTGAAACCTCAGTACTTCGCGTAAGCAAATCCCCAGGACAAGCCAACCACGAGACAGTCTGAAGAGTTTGATGAACAAGGAGGAACCCACAAGGTGAGGTTCCGTTTGGCGTAGCAAAGAGGAGCAAGAAAAATGGCCGTGATGTATGGTATTCAGCAATTATCGCAAATTAGATCCAGATAAGGAAACATCAGGTTGGCTTAGGGGTGCTGCCGAGTGAGGATGAGCGTCAAAGGGGAGCATGCATAAAAGATCAAGGCTGGCACAGGAAAGTATGAGCACGAACATGCCTATATTCATAGAAGAGGAGACCATGCGGCCTACGAGGTGTATGAGCAAAAAAAACCCAAAATGGAGCCATCACTCCATGATCATACCATTAATGGTTTGTAGAAAGTTGTAAGATTGTATCAAAGCATGGGCCTACTCATGATGCGAGCCTTTATGAATTTAATCCAAGATTAAAGATACCCACACTCCAAGTTAGGTAACCATACGGTGAGATTATATATACCACCACCTATCACTCATATGTGTATTCATGTGAGCTCATTGAACAAAGTTACACTAGCATAGAGTGGGTAATGAGTGTACTGCAAGTGCAATTAGTAAACCTAGCATACTGGGCAATTATAGCTTGTGTGAAATATATGGGATTAGCGTATTCATTCCAAGATTATTGCCTAATCCATCACAAAAAAGGTTGTCAACCTCTCATCATCCATAGGAAATTTAATGGCCGTTCCATACAGTGTGGGGATAGACACGGTGGAATATCAAGTGAGTCTACGTGTGGTACCCACTTATGATAACTCCATTTTATTGTGTGTGTGTGTGTGTGTGTGTGTGTGTGTGTGTGTGTGTGTGTGTGTGTGTGTGTGTGTGTGTGTGTGTGTGTGTTTCAATAATATTAATACATAGACACCAAAGAATTTGACCAAATTCAAAAGACACTAGAAACTATGTCAGGAAAGAGGGCTGTATAATTCCATTATCATGTCAAAAAATGGTCTTATACACAAGTGGGGAAATTTAAAAAGCTTCCCTAGTAAGGATGAAGAGATACAAGTCCTGCAAATCTCTAGACCAGCAAAAATTTGATAGCTTAGAGTTGAGAAGGTAACCCTCACCTGCATCCATAGAGACAATATAACATTTAGTTAGTATTGGCACTGACTGCAGGTGATGCATAGGTATCCCACTTGTTATCGATATCACCCAACTTTAAAATTGCTATCAATTAAAGTAAAGAGATGAAAACTTTTAACCAGTGCGATGGGAAAAAATGTTTTAGACTTATGTGTTTCACGATATCAAAGACCATACAACTCTATCAGTTTAACAATCATAAAAAACCAAGCTGTATGGGGACAAAATGTAGTTTTTTTTAATTAGCAGAATTCCTGATATCAAAACAAATTTGTCTAACCAAAACAAACTTAGATTTAGGAATTCTAAGTGGAGCTCTTTTTAATGTTACAAGCTCTAAAAAGGAAAGGTCGGAGGCGAGCTTTGGAGGCTATCTTTGCCCCGAAGTGGACTACGTACGCCCATCTCTCCACTTGGCGGAGTTTGGCATTTATTGCCGCAATTTTTTAGGTTCTGAAATTGTGCTCATGCGTGCCGTTAATGTATATTTTGGTGTTTCCTGTAAATATACAAGTATTAGCTCCCAAGGTAAATAATAATAACTTGAATTAGTTACTACCTTTTAGGTGTTTTTTTATTCCTTGTGATCAAAAAAACATTTATCATTGGGATGAGAGGAAAAGGTATTAGTAACAAGTGTTTACATCATCCCATCTACAGGTCATCTTAGTCATATCCCAAAAAAATTTGCTGCTATTAAGGTTTTAGCAGAAAGAAACTCTCAACAGCCCAATAGCTAGGTTCATTCTGGTCTTCAGAGAGCAAAAGAGATGACACAAAGGTAAATATCAATACTCTTACTAGGTGACGGCCCTGCCAGAATTATCAATTACAAGAAACATATCACAAAGTTTCAAAAAAGAGCCATAAGAAGTATAAGCCCTCTTTTAGCATGTAAAAAGAGATGACACAGTCAGCTAGTACATGTAATAAGCTTTTAGAAAAACAAGCAAAGTGCAAAAACCAGTTATAGCCAAGTGGAGTTGGCCTAAAAAACATTTGTCTGAGATTTATAAGACTTAAAATACCAAGAAGACTCAGCTCAGTCCTGGTAGCATACTCCCGAGGAGATCCTACCAAGTTCCAAAAATCCCCAAAAAAAAGGTCAGTAAATAGCAAATAAAAAGAGGGACCAGTCTATCAAGAAACTGCAAATCAATCAAATATATAAAACATGTGTTACAGAGCAGAGCTATTGTTAGAAAAAAAGATATTTAAAGTAATCAACCAAAGGAAAACCACTCCCAAGCTTTATTTAGGCTTTTAAAGAGCAACCACCAAAGTGATGACAACTGCTAGATTTTTTTCAAAACCAGGATCGTGTTTTTTAAGCATTGATCCAGTAGCTCCCAGTTCAAAAAGAAACAAAGGTATCCTCTTCCCCATCTTGGAGGTTCAAGGAAACCATAACATAAACACATAAGACCTAGTGTAACAGGTGTCAACACTCATTATTTACAAGGGCAGCTCAGTACTGAGTAGAAACTAGTTATTACGGCAGTATATGGATGTTATCATCATCTACTAAGCCATAAGTATTTACATAACCTGATGTACGGAAGAAAAGTAAGTTCTAACCGATAACCGTTAGCGAGCAGCCAGCTTATGAGAGCCATATTTGGTTATGGCTAAACATCCAAAATAAGCAAGACCTAGCCCAAAATCTAGTACAGAAAATCAATCAGCACCCAGTGAAAAAGGGCCATGAGATACCCTTTAATACAAAAAACCTGGATAACTTTTTAAGAAAATTATTCTCAGAATTTTTCCAGATCAGCATGATCAAAGTTTTCCACTATAGCAACATTCCCAAAATCTCTGGCCAGCAAAAAACAAACCAACCCAATGAGATGCTTCTACCTATTTAACCATGGATAGAAAACTATAGCCAAGATACGAAACCATCGTAGGCCACGTGCTGTTGAAACATCCAGGCCTAAAGGACACAAACCAACTATATTGTGTGAAGTAAAAGAGAGACACAAAACCATTTAGACCGCTTCCAAATCCGTAAGCTATCTTGACAAAAAACCAAGAATCCGGTATCCGAATGTTGCCAAAGTTGTGTTGTTGGACACCATAGCAGCCAAAAAAAACACAAAAAGTTGTACAAGAATGATGCTCAATTCAAATGCAGGTATAAGCATTCAGTCAACAAAGAGACAGCCAATACCACAAAATAGCATAGTTGCATTAAGTCACAAGCCAACTATATAGTTGCATAAGCAAAATGTTCAGGTTAGTAACAAAACAAAAGAGACTGCAGCCATGATTAGCCACTCCATTACCCAACACATTGACCAAATTTTCATAGAGTTATATTGATGCACCTCAGCCCCAAACAGAGAAGCGGCCTAGCTCCCAACCAGAGCTCCAAAACTCAAATATTCCCAAACCCATAGTCAACCTTAGTGGAGTTCCAGCATGCCAAGTTCTATCAAAACCATCGGCTATATCAAACAAGCCATAATGTTGTCATGAGATGTAGGAAAAAAAACCATAAGAACCAGTCCATAAGCCATATAAGTCCTATTAAAATAAAGAAGAGCAGCAACAACACATGAAGCTTAAAAAGCAAGGTATCCACCTCATAGTTGTATAGGTAAATTGATTGCAGAATATAACCGATACGGCTTTCCAAACAAATAAATAAAGTTCATGCCAATAGTGCAAAAGTGAATTCGGTCACAATCAGTTGCCCCCTTAAGCAAAGCGGTGAAATGGCCAGACTTTCATGGAGCCATATAGATGTAGCTCAACCCCAAACAAAACAGTAACACATCTCCCAAACAGAGAACCATTCATATACCATAGGCAGACCTAGAGAAGCTCCACTAGGCCAAGTTCCACCAAAATCACCAGTCATAATATGTATGTTATATTGCTGTAATGCCACACATGGCCTATCCGAATGGAGAAGAGCAGCTACAAAACCACATGAAGCTGAACCTAAATAAAGCTCAATATAAATGCAGGCATAAGCATTCAATCAACCGAGTTCTGCGAGTATCCTTAAGTCAGGCATGGTATTCACGCCAAAAGACCAAAATCCCACTACTTAGTTATAATTATAGAACATAAGTTGCTTGGCTAAGCACAAGAGCCCTTTAAAAACAATCCGGTCTCCAAAGCAAGCAAGCCTAGACAGAAGTTCATAGAATGATAATCGACAAAATCTGGATATCCTTTACTAGTACAAAATAGAGACAGAACCTGGGTGATATTTTAACCTCAGAATTTTCCAGATCAGAGTTTTCTCATTACAACACCATCCCCAAAATCTCCAGCCAGCAGAAAACAACCAATCCAATGAGATTTTCCTACTCATTTAGTCATGGGTAGATAACCAAAACAACGATATGAAAACGTCGTAGGCAACTTACAGTCGGATTATAACGGAAACAACCAACTACATTGAGTTAAGTAAAGGAGAGAAAAAAACTATTTAGACTGCTTCCAAACCGCAAGCCAGCTTTTTACCACAAAAATTAAACAAGAGATCAAGTATTTGAAAGCCCATGTCCAACAGTAATACCTATGTTTGAGTTGGAGCAGCCAGCTCCACAACTGCCAATTTATCTTTCCCTTTAACCATCACTCAAAGCTTTTCCCCAACAAGAGATAGTGCGACTACTAAGTGGTATTTGCAAACACACAACGAAATGAACAAGTGCACAACACTAAGTGAGCTCCAAGAGAGCTCACCTTTATATACAACTCACGCAGCAGCTGGAGGAGTGGGAGAGATCCATACGGACGATCCCCGAGGTTAATGCCTTCGGTGGCATTCTGAGTGAGCAGAGCAGAGCGTATAGGAACCCGCGCGACAGAGTGCAGGAGTGAGGGAATGAGTGCGCCGTGTATATTGGGGAGACAGAACAGAGATCGCAGGCATGCTCGATTTGGGGGAGGGCATTAAGTGTAATGGCCATATGCCCCCCAATATTAGGAGATAATAAGTTTTATCATGTAAGGGTAGTGCCCCATGCAAGAGAGTTTAATAATCCAGTTTAAAGGTAGGTAGTATTAGAGTAAGTGTACGAGTGTGTAGGAATAAATGTCAAGAGCAATGTAGGTTTTTGAATAGCTAGCGGCCTTCATAGGTATTGTGTGTGTGTGTGTGTGTGTGTGTGTGTGTGTGTGTGTGTGTGTGTGTGTGTGTGTGTGTGTGTGTGTGTGTGCGGCAGCTGGCGGAGTGGGAGAGATCCTTAATATACAACTCGCGCAACAGCTGGAGGAGTGGGAGAGATCCATACGGACGATCCCCGAGGTTAATGCCTTCGGTGGCATTCTGAGTGAGCAGAGCAGAGCGTATAGGAACCCGCGCGACAGAGTGTAGGAGTGAGGGAATGAGTGCGCCGTGTAGAGTGGGGAGACAGAACAGAGATCGCAGGCAGGCTCGATTTGGGGGAGGGCATTAAGTGTAATTTCCATATGCCCCCCAATATTAGGAGATAATAAGTTTTATCATGTAAGGGTAGTGCCCCATGCAAGAGAGTTTAATAATCCAGTTTAAAGGTAGGTAGTATTAGAGTAAGTGTACGAGTGTGTAGGAATAAATGTCAAGAGTAATGTAGGTTTTTGAATAGCTAGCGGCCTTCATAGGTATTGTGTGTGTGTGTGTGTGTGTGTGTGTGTGTGTGTGTGTGTGTGTGTGTGTGTGTGTGTGTGTGTGCCCCATGCTAGGGGGTTTAGGAATCTAGTTTTAAGGTAGGTAGTGTAAGAGTAGGTGTAAAGGTCCCGGTAGCGGCCATAGCTAGAGAGAGTTAAGATAGATTGTGTGTGTGTGTGTGTGTGTGTGTGTGTGTGTGTGTGTGTGTGTGTGTGTGTGTGTGTGTGTGTGTGTGTGTGTGTGTGAGAGAGAGAGAGAGAGAGAGAGGATGATGAGCCTTGAGAAGAGCATGGAGACCTTCCTTTTGACTAAGGATTGCATGGCACTTCAAGAGCCAAGAAGACAGAAGGACTCCTGCTCTCTCTAGTGCAGTCCCACAGAAAAATGAAAAAATCACTCTTTTTTTGGAGGCCCAATTTTTAAGGAACGCCTTCTTTTTTTAGTTATTCTAAGAAGACTCACACCAAGTCCTTTAGAGGCGATTTTCTATTGTCATAACTAGTTCTTTTTTACCTTCTCTCTTGCATGAGAGACTTGTGGACCACATCCCTTATATCCACATAACTTTAGGTTGACGTAGATAATAACACCTTGGCTCCCATTCTCACCTTTTGGTTAGCCATATTGTCCACTTTTGAAGGCTCTTGGGATCTGTTTCGGACTCGTTTAGACTCGCAAACATCCCATTTTTGTCCCATAAAATCCCGATTGAATCGTTATCGAATTTTGATGGCATTTTTGACAAATGCATTTGAATTCTAAAACTCTAGTGCACAAAATCATTCCTCTAACCATTGTACATAATGGTCCCTTCTATTATTTTTATTTTCTCTCACTAGAATGGGCAATTCTAAAGAGAGAAAATTTATTCAAGTAAACCAAAAATGAAATTCAATGACAACATCAAAATTACTTCTCAAATTGAGAACGAGATTGAGACGATGTCAAACAATAAAGCCAAGAGCTACCCCGTTTGTATCCAAATGCTCATCTATCTCTGATGTGCTAGCTTTTCCCAGCCCTATCTCATACAGCTCCTCTTTGGCCCCATCTGGCAAGTGTGCTCGTTGCAATGATGCCCTCTACACTACTCACCCACCATAATAAAATCCATTGTTTACAGGGCAACAAAATCGTGTCACTTGAGCTTGTCGCACCCACGAAGAACAAAAACATGATGCTTTCTTTCAAGGTCAGGGGTCAGGGGACAACAGAACTGGGCCCTCTAGCTTCACACTATTATATAGAAAAATCAACGTGCTTGGTTATTAGATGGTTGCCAACTCACCACACGTCACAAAAACTATTGCTACTAGAGGCCATAGGATTGTTGCAAACTCAATGGTCATAGAAATCCAATAGAAGACACTTCTTAAGCAGCCATTTGACATCTCAATAGTTGGAGTCTGAGGAATGACCTTGTGGCTACGATATCTCAACTACCTGAACTGTGCGACATCTCCTCTATTGGAAGAATGATTGTGCGAAGAATTGTTAGTTAATGCCCCCCACACTTGAAGGCCGAGAACAATCCGTTGTTGACCATTTGTAGGAATCCACGCTCCCGCATGGCTCCCAACTTCCACCGATCGCAATGCAAACACATGAATTCTTGGGAATGGTCAGCAAGGGACCATTCCCTATACCTTCAGCTGCCACTCCTCCTCCTCCCATGATCACAGGTTGAAAGTGATGGCACAAGTTCCTCTTGCAGAGTTTCAACTGCATCGATATTTGGCTTCCCAATTCATCATCGCACTCTCTTTTACAATTCATGCAGGAAGTTTTAAAGTGCGAGTATCACACGATGAATATACATCATCAAACCAAAAGGGATAGCCAAAAACATGAAAAAAAAATGTTGTTGTCTTACTTGAGCGGCTACTCTGCTACAAAATATATTAGAGAGACAACAAGCATAAAAAGCATGGCAGTTGCTACCCACGTTTACTTATTGTCTGATATTGTTTATACATCCATGATTGTGGAGCAAGCTATGGCTTCATTTTAGAGAAACAACCGAGTAAACACAGCAATGTCTTCATTATGCCATTACTCAAAACACGGATTTAGATACGAAGTACCATTGCAAAAATTGGTTTCTCTCTCAGAAAAAAGGAACTTCTTTTGATGCATGGGAAATCAATAACGAAAAAAACTAGTGAGTCTTGAAGCTCACCGTGCAAAAACGCTTTATTGTTTTAGCAAAAGACATCTTACTAATCTTCTTTCGTGTAGCACTAGGTTGGTAAGGGAACAATTTTATGTTTAGAGACACTCTATGTTCTCTTAACCCAAGCAACTTTCTTGAACTATTCAAAGAGATGCAGCATGAATTTTTGAAAGTGTTTTATGTCCACAAAGTTGGCATACAAGTTGAAAGACCTTGGCATTTTTTTGAGCTACGGATTTTACCTTTAACCATTCGCAAGCAAATGATTTTTGAACCTAACCTATGTGAAACCACATGTGCTATCTTTTGCTAGAATGTTTGTAGTTATAGTTACGGCGTATTTATCAAAAAAAAATCCTTGACGATTTTTTGACTAAATCTTCGCTTTAGTATAATTTTAGTAACTTTTAAGCAATCTAAAGGTAAAATTGATTTTGCACGTGGATTCCATGACATTTCACTATTTTTCCTTCGATTTTGTTTGCACTCATTATCCCTTGTAGCTAACAATGCAACTCTAAGATAGTTTTCTAGTTTTAGCAAAAATCACTCTCATTATTTAGTTACAATTATTTTCTCTTTGAGATTCTTAGTTTGATAGGAGAAGCATGGTAACTTTGTATACATTTTGAATTTGGATATATGTCAATAGTTCTCCGAGGGATTGTAAAGGCCACACTGTGGAAGCTCGGTTTTTTTATGCATGTGGTTTTATTACTTCATTATTGTGTCCAAAATTATCTTAGGTAAGCACATTTTGATGCTTTTGTCTGTTGTTGTGTATGAATTCAAAGGGTTAAACTATATCAAGAAAGTGTATGCCTAGTGGCAATAATCAATGTGGGTATAGAAACATTGATAATAGGTACGCGGAATGACAAAAATTTACTTCTTTTGTACTCAATCCATGTCTACAATAGATATTATGGAAGTTCAACAACCATTGATTGTGATCATCCCCTTATCAAGGTTATGGAAAAATAGATCGATGGTCCAAAGAACTCCCTAAACCCCTTCAAATGAGCTTGACCTAGAGATTTGTTGTATTCAGTGAATTGGAGCAATACATTAAATTTGGAGGTTAACCATGACCAAATAGTGAGGAATTAGAAAGGTAAATGGAGTAGTACATTCATTTTGGAGATTGACCATGACCAGGTAAAAAAAGGTTACTTTGTTTCCCAAACAATAGTGGTCTTTTAACTTCAAAGTAATTTCATAAAATAAGAAGTCTGTTAGAATGGACACTATACACAAGCCCTAGGTGCACCCCCCAAGTCTTAGAGCATTTCCCTTGCACTTGCAATCCTCGTAGGAGTGGCATACAAGATGCAAGTAGATTGGTCACAAAGTTGTTAATCATGTAGACTATTAAGACATTGTATGAAAACATAACAATGTTCTAGATATAGAGACCGATCTCCCATGCATTTCCAAGTTCCAACCCTTTTTGGGTGGTTCAATTAACATTGGCTAGCTATCCAAGTGGCAACTCTCACAAGAGTTTTTCAAATAGAATATTGGCCAAATTATTGATTTACATCTTTTTAGTAGTGTATTACGTGAAATTTTCATGTATTATTGCATTGTTAAATTTTTCGAAAGATGTATGACTTCTACAATCTTAATAAACCTGTCATAAATATTGATACCTTAAATCTCAAACTAGGTTGTCCACAACACATGAGTACTCTGTAAGCCTTATATTTCTGTCTTCAAACTAGTGTGCAAAGTATTCTAGAAATTGATGTATACAAAGTGGAAAAGGGTGAAATGGAAGCATGCTTTGAGATGGTAGTCACAACAATAAGCGGTTGATAGGAAGACTTTCTATAGGAAATTCCAACACCACCTATCCAATTCCCTATTGCCGCCTTCTCATAGAAATGTGTTTGAATGTGGTGACAATGTATGCTATGTGAGCTTGGATGCTATCAAATCACTTGACCAATTATGGTGAATGGTTTAAGGACCAACAAACTTTAGAGAGTTCTAGTTATGTTGCCCATGGCGATGATAGTGCGAATTTAAGGGAAGAACACGAGAATTAAGCCTCACAAGGTGTTAGGCTATATTGAGAAAACTGGCATGCTTAAAGTACAAATTTAAAGCACACATGCTCCCATCACATTTGTGCATGCATTCATGCATTATAGGGACCTTCAATGTGCTTACGAAGTGGAAGACCGCGAACGTTCTTATAAAGTGGAAGAACACGGATGAGACTTTAGAGGCATGACTAAAACACCAAAAAAACTCGTTCAACTATAATGCTTTGGCATGTTCGAGGAATCTGTTCTATTTTTATATAGGAGGCCATGTTGAACGGTTGTCCAACGCCCATGACTGGAATGGAGATCGAAAGATTTTTGTACTTCTAATCTTAAGCAGTTGACAAGATTGGGACGGCTTAAAAACAATATTTTATCGATTGAATAACCACTTATCAATAAAACCTTGGGACAATTATAGACCCTGACCCCGGATAATATCAGAGGTGAAGGGCAAGCCTTATCTTTGTATTAGCATATCCAATGATACTACTTCCTGTGTCACGTGTCCTTATAAACATAGCTATTTCACACACAAGAAGCATGCAAACAGTTTTATGGTCTTCATTTTGCATCATTCTTTACTATAGACAAGCTGGTTTTTTGAACCAAGATAATTTAATTTCCTTTTGCAGACAGGCTCTAGGTCATGAAGATGGGTGTCCCTCAACCTCCTCTGCTTCCTTGTGCGTAAATTTGGACAGACATCAGGTGTTCGAACGATGTAAATTTGATCCCCACCATGTTCAGCTTGTCCAAAATCTTGATTTCGATGCCATGTCCAGAGCGCATGAGTGGCGTTAAGTACCTGCAAATAGAGTGTTGAAAAGACTTGGTACATACATGAAGTGTCTAGACTCGCTCATAATTTGGTAAATATAGCACGTGGCCTCAAAAATTATTAAGGGGTTATTTATCCAATTTTTTTACACATACTTAATATACAAAAAGAAACCAATCACGGAGGAGATACACAGATTGAATAGGAAAGAGTATATTACATTTATGAGAACTCTTAACAGATTAGGCAGTTTTGAATTAGCCCTTGAATGCACGGGAAAAAAGAAGGTTTACACATAGTACATTACTTTCCTTTACTAAGGCATCTATATCACATGCTTTCGAAGGGTATTAAAAAAAAACATATACTTACACTCTATGAAGTGTTAACGTGACCTTTACTTCTTATGTTACTTAATACATGCAATTAAAAATCCCTCTGTAAATGTAATCCGGTTAAGTTTTTGAAATATTATCAAATAAAATTACCCCTAATCTGGTATACTTACATTTTTGAAGGTGCACCCCCCAAGACTCGAGATTTGAGGTAGAACAAAAACATAGTACTGGACATGTTCACATGACAGAAAAGTATGTCTAGTTACCTCAAGTATTCCATGTCCGAAACTAGCTTCTCTGAAGGCACTCCATTCAGGTTGGGTATCCCAGCAATACTTCCCAGCAGCTTGACCAGTAGTGAAATTGGAAGGGCAAATTTCACCAAACTCTGGAATGGAATCTAGCGGTGTCGGGCACTGTCCATCATCATCAGCATGCACCACATCCACTTTTTCTATGTTGCCACCATCACCAACTGTTATATATATGGGGCCACAAGAGTTCAACTCATAGTCATACAGCCGGTTACAACGCTCATATGCATGAACCTGAAAAAAAGATTTGATGATTGCACAATTGCAGCTAGCAAATTATTCAATTTCCAAAACCCAAAAAATCAGCTGAGTGTTCTCGGCTCATACATGCCCAGAGAAAGCCGCATCGACCCCGTGTTCGTAAAGAAGAGCCTCCATTTCTAGCCTCATGCATTCCACTTCACGATAATGTGAGCTATAGCTGTTGTACCAGGGGGGATGCCATGCAGCTATTAACCAAGGGGTTACATCCCGATTCACCCTTTCCAAATCATTTTTTAGCCACAAATACTGTTCTCCTGGTTGACACTCATGGCTTAATCAACGAGACATGGATTCCTCGTCTTGGTAAAAACGAGCAAAACCAGAAAAATAACACTTCCTCACGTGACTGAGCCTTCTTCAAATGTAGTATGAAAAAATCACTGACACATAAATAAAGTCCACTACCGTTATCATTACTATCCATGCACATACAGTAAACACACTCAACCTTCATGAATTAGAATACTACAACTACAAAAAACTCCATGCCCGTTTATGTTGCAAAAATTTGAATAAAATCTACAACATCCTTCCTTACAGTTGTGATGCTACAAAGTCGTGACTTCAGTGAAGTATAAAAACACGCCACCAAGGCATTAAAGCCTGCATGTTGCATGGCACTCTACACTTTCCGGGATTGGAGTCCTAGTGGCAGATTTCATTCACCTTGCGATATCCCATGGAACATTTTACCAAACGTGCAAAAGGGACTTTTTACTCAATTCGATAGAGAGAGTTTCGTCTTGTGTATTTGACGAAATTTCCTAGCAATGATTTTCTACAAACTATTCCATGCCCCCAAAACCACCAATGAGAAAAACGACAAAAGAAGTGCATGCATAGCATCTGTCCTGTCATCTTTGACAAATAAGCTTTTAAGCTTTTGAACTCTCACACAACCAGAAAATTGTACAACCGCCCAAACTTGCTCTGACCGGATCTAGTGCTTTCACTGTCGGCATTGATACTTGTAAAATCATCAGGATAACAAATTTTATTATATGATCTGAGTTCATGTAAACACAATAACAGTTCACTTAGAATTGCTAAGCCCTGAAGAAAGCTGAATGTCCCTTCCCATACTAAGTTCTAGCCCATTTTGACCTCAATTACTGAAGAGATCAGGCTTTAAGCCTAACAAATTGATATCTTATAGGTTAAGAAAAAGAAGTTGCAGGAACAGCATAATACCTGTGCGGTTGTAGTCCACATAACCTCCCAGCATTATAAAATGAATACCCCCTGCATCAAAAGAATAATATAATTTTGAGCCTGAGCCACTCTCTTGATGAGGAACAGCAAATCTTGCATTATAGGAGGCAAACGTCACATTTTCAACTTGAGATTCAATCTCATGATTCCCTTCAATGACCATCATGGGCACCGTTGAAACCAGAGGCTCCATGAACCTAAATAGAATTTGCATTATAAACAGCATCAGCATTTGATAGTAAAAAAGGCTTTCCAGTTCGACAGGAAAGTGTATGCGAATAGCAACTACACCTGCCCCATGCATCCCAATGTGGCTGATACGTTTCTCGCGTGGGTGAATTTGGAAACTCACAACTATAGCATGATGCCCCCTTACTGCCTGTAGTGAGATATTGGTTGGCATAGCTTAAATCTCCTATCATCAGTAGCAAGGATGGTTCATTTGTCATGATGTGATCCAACGTGCTGCTCGAATTGTAAGTCAGTCCAAGATCTCCAGCTACAGCAATCCTTGAAGGATAGTTATTAGGGCTAGGGTGTGGGAGAGTTTTAAACCATCTCTCTTCACTCAGAGCAGAAAGAGCACTATCTCCACATGTATAATAATATTTGGTGTCGGGGGCCAGTCCTGAATTGCAGAAAATTTGAAAAATAAAACACGTTAGAGAGAGAAATGAAATGTTATGTTAACGTCTTCAAAAAGGCCAAAATGACCTATGAGACCAAAAAAGTTACAATTGGTGAATCTGATACCATGTCTGAGTACGGAAATTACCAAGTTACAAAGTTACCCAGTTACAGAGGACTAACACTAAAACACTAAGGCACTAAGGAGAAAGGAAATAAAGGGGGGGGGGGGGGGGGGGGGGGGGGGAAGGGGGGGTTTGTGGGTTGAGAGAGAGAGAGAGAGACAGAGAGAAATGAAATGAAATAAAATGTTATATTAACGTCTTCACAAGGCCAAAATGACCTATGAGACCAAAACTTACAACGCGGTGAATCTGATACAATGTATAAGTACCAAAATTAAAAAAGGTACTGAAAAAAGGGGGTACTATAGAATCCTAAACTCCTAGATGTGAACTAAGCATCTAGCTGGAACTGTGTAGGATATGAGTACGGGGGTGAGTAGTGAATGAGGTCTAATACAACACAATGTGAGAGCTGATGCAAAGGTTGGTACAAGATGAGCAGGGTGTACAATCCTCAAAAGAGCTAAATCAAAGGAGATCCATCATCAGTCGCTGGCGGATCTCATCCATCTCCTACATGGTCAATAGTCTGACCGAGCGTCGTGCATGTCGGGCCAAAGTGATCCGAATCCTCTGATGCAACCTCTGCCGATGCTGTGTAGTCCTCCGCAGTCGTGGGCATCTAGTTCTCCCTAGCTCGGTCACTCGATCGAACAATATGCCTCTGGTGAGGAGAATGTGAGCTCTGCTATGGTAGCTGCTCCTCCGGCTACCAGTGTCCGCTCTAAAGAAGTATGTGATCCGTCTCTGAGACTGGCTAGCCTCTCCTCTCATCATGCTCTCTATGTCTGCACAGCTTAAGCAAAAACAGTCCCACACATCTTTGGTCCTCATACCCCATGACTCTAGGGAGTGACCCAAAGCCCTCTCTGAACAAGCAATGAAAGCGGACTCATATCTCATAATAAACTGGTCAACTGCATGTGTAGTGCAACTTTGTCTCAGACTCCATGTGATATAGGGGACATGTCCTGGCCTTTGCTAATACTCCGTTGTATCTACCAGTCTTGACCCGAAGCTGGTCTGAAGATGTGCGTATCTGGCCAATAGCACATCGTATCCTATGAGATAAGTGGGTATCCATGAATCTGGGCCTCGTCACAAAACATTCCTCAGTGAGCTGGAGAAGACACTGTTAGCGGGTTCGCCGCGACGGACGATGGAGCACAGCGAGAACGCAGACCAACAAACTGTCAATCCGAGGACGTAGCTGACCCGACTAGGGCATGGAGGCAATCTCTGGGTTGTCAACCCTGAGCTAGACACGAACAACACTCTACAGTCACTAATCCTACCACAACACTACCATAAAGCAAAGAAACAGACAACGCATCCTACGAAACACTACAAGCTCGAAACAGTCTCAAATCATATAATGACTCGAAATCGGAGGGCAAGACTCACAAGGATATATCCTATATGGCCAAACACCTAAACCCTGAAAACCATAACTGTAAGATCTCTAATCGCTGTCGCGATAGACTCAAAACAGCAATTTCCAAAGTGTCCGGAACTGATCTACAAAGACATCAACACGAAGAGCTTCTCGCCCTGATTCTAACGACTACTCAATCATTCAGAACGGATGTCGTTTGAGGTACTCACGACCAAATATAGCTCGTAGCACGCGGGCTCGCGATGTGGTCCTCGGCTTGCATTGCTTGCGTCAACGCGGAGAGCTCCTCGATGCTAACACGCTCCTACTCTCATATCTGCAATGTGATTAGTGTGCGCGACGGTGTGTGTGCGTGAAGCTCACTACTGTGTGCTGCAAAACCCACGACTGTATATTAATTGAGATAACGTAATGTGTTTCTTACAAATGCTTAGGTTTCAGCTCATATACAAAGCCTTCAAACCTAATGTCCGGCCAGATAACCTGAATTGTCCTTAGGCTTCTACAGAGCTTAATTACAAGAAACTGAGTTGGCTTTACTCATTACACAAGCATCTGCGGCCAAAATACAAGTGCCAATTTAAAATATGAGGTTCCCGTAAACATTACAAAAGTGGCCGTAATGGCTCAAAATAATAATAACGGGATATTCGATGACGTCCATGAACTCGTATCTTCATGTTGCAGCATCCATCTTCATCTTCATTACTTCATCACCATCTTCATGTGGAATCTTTAAAGAATCTTTGAGGAATCTTTAATGGAATCTTTATGGAAACGTTGTTGAAAGGGCGTCCTTTCAACACTCTCCCCCTCCGAATTCTTGTCGTCCCCGACAAGACCCTATGTCTTTGCTGGCCTTGACGAGTTATTGATGTCTTGGTGTTGGTTGAAGTTGTTGTGGCAGCCTCTTCTGCAGTTGGTTGCTTTGCGTGATATTAAAGCTGCCTTGAAGTTGTACCTGTAGTGTATCTAAAGCCTGGAACTCTCCCCCTTCGATTGGTTGTTGTATCTTGAATTGCATGAGGTTGTATCGACTTGTTGGTGCAACAGGTCGTTGTCACTGTAGCTCTAGTTTGCTTTTCCTGTGGTTGTTATCTGGCAGTCATACCTGTAAGTTGACTTGAAGCTTTGTCAAGCTGTTTTTTGGCCTCTCCCTCTTGACTTGTCAGTAGATTTGCAATTAGTAGTGTGGGGATATCGTGGTTCTTCTTGTTTTTGTTATTATAAAAAATAAAAGAGTAAATATAGCGTATATACAAAATGAAGGTCTTGGATACCTGGATAAGACTAAAGGGAAAAACCCATTGGGAAAAAATGTCTTTAGTCATAATTAAATGCGAGGCTATATGTACGTAGGTTCTGATGTTATAGAGTTATGCTGAGTTAAAGTACATATGGCCATATGGCTACTAGTATGGGCTTGATGTACATGGATAAGTGTTAGTAGCTTGAAGTCAGAGTCATTGTTGTTGAGCAAAGACTCATAAAACCTGTTTCCGCTTGGTCATCGTCATTTGTTTGTGCAAGTGCATGGGTGGAATAAAAAAGAGTGCCTAATGCATATGTCCAATGATGGGACATCTATATGCTTGCACAAAGTTATGCATGTTAAACAAGATGCGGTGCGAGAGAAGAGTATTGATGGGTTCTTCATGGAGTTAGTGTAGCAAGCAAAACATATAGCATGAGTGCTTCATTTCACTACTCACAAGAAGGGTTTTTGCTTTCGAGGTTTCTCCACTCTTCCTCACTGTGTCAAGTGCGTGAGTGTTTTTGTTTTGGACTACTCCGCCTTCTCCACCTTATATCAGAGTTACCGGGGAACGCCCGCTAGCCCCCGTTCCGGCGTTCCGGGGGGCAGTTCCCTTCCCGAACGTTCCGAGACGTCCCGGAACGTCGGAACGTTCCGGGGGGCAGTTCCCTTCCCGAACGTTCCGAGACGTCCCGCAACGTTTGACGTTCCGGGTGGCCAATGCAAACCGGAACGGCCGTTCCGGAACGTTCCGGAACGCCCCCGGAACGTTCCGGAATGCCCCTTGAACGGCCAACGGCTACAAACAAATTTGGCAAAAATTGAAAAAATTGAAGTAAATGTTTGGGCTTTGTTTTGAAGTGTGCAAGGCCTCAAGGACTCATAAAATGCACCCCCCTCCCCCTTTCTCTCCACAAGCTAATCCTCAAGGCTCAAGCTCTCTCCCTCTCACACTCTCAAGATCTCTCCCTCTCAAGACTCACTCTCTCAAGGCTCAAGGCTCAAGGCTTCACGCCTTCAAGCTCTCTTCCTCAGACCTCTCCCTCCCACTCTCTCAAATCTCTCCCTCTCCCTCTCTCTCTCCCTCTCTCTCTCTCTCTCTCTCTCTCTCTCATCATCATCTAGTCGTAGCAAGGTTGAATGGTCTTCAAAACGAGTTTTTTGTGAGTATTAGAGTCAAAGCACTCTAATACTCCTTGTATTTAAACACAAGGAGCTAAAAATGCACTATTTGGGTGTTTTTTATACCTCCCGTTCCGCGTCGTTCCCGTTCCGGACCCCTAGTCGTTCCCCCGTTCCGCAGGGATCCCATCGCCGTTCCCGTTCCGCGTTCCGGGTAACTATGCCTTATATATTATATGGACTTTGACTCTTATGCTCACCTCTTCCAGCATGCTTTATGTATGCTCAACTCTCCAGCTTGAGCTTATACCTATTAGCTAGACTCATAGACCACAGAAAAATATTAACTTGAAGCTTGGGTCTGACACTTTGCTCATTTAGTGGCTTAGCTGCCCGACTCTAGACTCTTGTGCCATGTAAGTTTAATGGCGACTTGGACTTACCTGATCACGCCTTGAAATCCAATTCCATATGCTTTTGATGTTTAGGCCTTTCTCGTAAGTTTCTGTTTGAGATGCCATGGTGTCCAATACATTGGCGTATATCTGCTCTTCATTCCTTGGTAGCAAATTGTGGTCGCTTGATGAGACAGGTAATGATGTTGAAGCAATGGTTGATGAAGTCTTCTTCTTCCATATAGTGTTCTTCAAAACTGTGACCTCCGCATTTACCGTTGCTTTCTTTTTGTTGTTAAGAGGCTGTAAAGGAGTTTTGTATCTTTCTTGTTGTTGTGCCTCAATCGCGGATTTTGGAACCCACATTGTTCTTGGGCCTGGTGTGATGTCCTTTGCCACTTGCCTTGTTTCTTCTTTGACTTGATGATACCTTGTCTTTAATTTCCAAATATGGCTGTTACTTTTGTAAAATCCGTGCTCTTGTAGTAATTGACGAGGGATCCATCTATAGGTTGTAGTACTCTTGGGTGTAGCGGGTGGTTGCTCTTGATTTCTTGATGTTTCTTGCTTTTCCTGGGTGATTCCTTGATAAGCTACTACCTTAGGTAACCATATTTGAAAGTTAACCTCATAGAATCCTTGTGCTTCAAGTAACTCGACTGGAATGAATCTTTCGACTTGCTTGGAGGTGATCTTCACTTGACTTTGTTGGGGAGTCTGGTAGAAATCCAATTTCATTACCCAGACTTGTCGTATGGTTTGTCCAATGGAAGACCTTCTCTTCTGCTTTTTATACCTATCCTTTCTCTTGGTTGAGTTATGTAATTGACGTTGACGGCTTTGTTGATTCCTGACTAAGTGGTTGTCATGGGATGGATATCGCCAGGCTGTTATCTTGGGCTTGTTGACCTAAACATCTGAATTTCCTTTCTTGTAGCCTTGTGCAATAATTGACTCGCTTGATGTGATCCATCCTGTTACCTTCGCTTGTTGAGGTTGTTCCTGTGATTGTATCCAAATTGGATCATTAACTTTAATCTGTGCCTTGGATACTAGCACTTGGTTGACCTGTTTTGACTTCCTTTGGAGACTTTCGGGCGATGGAAACTTTGGTTGATAGACTTTTTGCTTGGGTTTCCATTGTTTTGTTGATGGTTTGGCTTTTGATGTAGAGGCTTTGTCTTGCACTTGCATTGGCTGGGCTAGAGATTGTGGCCTTACTTTAGCTTTGCCTTGTTCAATAGCCAAGAATCTTTGAATTGTTGCAGGCTTGCTTGTCGTGATGACCATTGTTGAAGATTCAGGCTCGTCTTCAAAGACTTGTGCCCATGGCTTGGACAAAATCAAGTGTGTTCCCATTTGTCGAGAATCTACCACCAAGAATTTTTCTTTGACATTCTGTGAGCGTAGTTGGAGAGTAGCTTCTGCAATCCCCATACTTGAAACATCTACTTCAGGTGAGAGATTTACCTTTATCTGAATATCATAAAGCTTTGGCTTACCTAGAAGTAACCACATGCCATATGACATGACATTAGTCGTGGAATTTGTATCAATTTCTGCCATAAAATTCATCTTGACTCCGTCTTGTGCACTTAGCAAAAAGTTGATCTTCTTTGGACAAGATTGCCTGTGTTCTCTTGAGTGACTTGAGCAATCTTTGGCCTGGACTCCTTGTCGTCTTCTTCTTCATTGTTCACACTTGTGAGTTCATCTGTGTGTTCTAGCTCCTGCTTGACCACCATTTCCTCTGATATGTCTTTTGGAGAGACAAAATCAGCATTTGGTTCCTGTAGAGTCATAGGCTCTTCTTCCTCGACTTCAGCTGTTGAAATGTCACCAATAGTGTTTGAACTTCCTGTCACTTGCTGCACCTCTTCTTTGATTGATTCCAAGTCTTCATATTGCTCGTTTGTAGGCGCTGGACTTGAAGCATCTTCTTTGGATCTTAGCCCTTCTTCTTGCAACTTTGCTTCGTTGACTTGCGGCTCCTCCTTTGTACTATGCATTCGAGTTGGACAGTTTGTAATCAAGTGTGTTATCGCACACTGATCGCAAAGAGCACCTATTTCTATATGACCAGTATTCAGGCTAGGTATCTGGTTTTGTGCTATCCCCATAGCTGATAACCCCGTTTCGAACTCATACTCAGATTCTTCATCTGTCTCACACATAACCCTTAGCATGTAGTAGGGGACTATGTCATACCCATTCTCATCACAAAATTTTGTTGGTGTGGTCTCATTAACACAGACATCCAAAGTAGCCAATATCTGAGTCCACTCTAGCGGTTCTAACGCCTCTTCCGGAAAAGGTTCTCTTATGTAAGCATCATCTTCTAAGACCCTCTCTAAGGCATTCTCATTTCTCCCAAAGTCACTACACTCCGATGCTCCGCATATCCAGATTTCTTTGTTTTTGTCCATCCACGGATGGCCTGTTGATCCACTTTGTGTTGCAGAATCAAAATCTTCCACGGGCGTTCTAGTTACATCTTGGTAACTATGATTTCTTATATTTACACGTGTTGTGGTTTCAGCATGTCTCAAGTATAGATAATCATAACCCCAATCTTGTACCATCTTGAGTTGTCTCATGAATGGTCTTCCAAGGATGATTTCATAGTTATTTTTCTTGCCAAAGTCAACTATGGCAAAAGTATGCGCATACTCTATACCACAAGAAGACACCACTATCGCTTCTAGCAATCCCATGGGTCTTTCCACATGCCCATCAGCTAACTGTAATTTTATTCTGGTTGTTCTAAAGGCGGGCCTACCCCATTTCTCCCATATTCGTTTTGTTGCTATGGCAATTCCTGCTCCGCTGTCAAGTATAGCTTTCGTTTCAATCCCATTGTACTCGACAGGCAAAGTGGCATTACCATCTTCTCCTTCACAGTACTCTCCTACTTTGTTCAGAGATACCGGTCTTACATTTGATCTAGGCTTCTCGATCTCATCTAGTTCTTTTTCCAGGAACCTTAACGGGCTTTTGATCCCAATTTTTTCCAAGCATTTTCCTATATCCGTCCACATACTTGGCCTGATTTTCAAAAGTTCTGCCGACGTAATTGTACACTTCACTGGCGTGGATAGCAAGTTAGTCAAAATTTTTGTGTCCAATTCTTTTGTCCCCCCTAGCCTCTGTGATGGAACTCTCACAATTTCAAAATTTGCCTCAAAATCTCCCATGTACTGTGGCAAAGTTCTTAACGATGCAGATCTACTGTCTTCGGAGGCTATCGATCCTACATCACCATAATATGACCTCACATCAACACTCATTTGTGGTCTATCTAATGTGATTTCAGGAAATAGTTCTGGTCCAGCATCCTCTTCTCTTTTTTGGGCATCTCGGACAGCCTTCCATAACTCCTCTGGCCACTGCTCCTCAACTATAGGAACATAAGGTGGGAAATCCCTCATTGATTCATCTGTTGTATTTTGGACTACCCTCGAGTCTTGCGACCTTGGCAGTGGTTCTTCCCTATGATCCACCTCTTCCCTAGGCAATTCGTCTACTTTAATGCTCTCATCTTTGTGCACTGGGGTGACTATTCTATCCTTTAATTCCGGTGGAGGTGGTTCTAGCAATGCTTGAGCAGTTTCAATGAGCTGCTTACACATTTCTAGCCTCTGCTTCTCTAGTTCAGGATAAGGATGGGTCACCCATCTTTGTTCTAAGGTCTGTCTATTTGCCAATCTAGCCTCATAAGCCTGTAAAATCGCGTCTAAAGGCTCATTCACTTTGTCCACTAGGACAGATCCTCCTGAACTAGCACTCTTGGGTGCTTCAACTGGTTTAAGGGTTTCAGCTTCCCTTTGCTGTGTCTGTTGCTCTTGAGTTGTTTCCAACTCAGCTGTAACAGCCTTTTCTTCTCCTTTCTCCCTTTCTAGTCTCGCTTTCATTCTAGTCCTTCTTGCTCGTCTAGAGTTTCTACGGCTTTTGGAACTCTTACTAGTCTCTCCATCTGTAGGCTTCTGCTCTTGCACTTTTGCTTGTGCTCTTGTGACAACGTTTACTGGAGCAACTTGCTTACTTTCATCTTCTTGTTGTTTAAGCACCTGTTCTTTTGCAATTGTTTCTTGCTCTGTTGTTGTTGTCGTCTCTCCTTTTGTTGTGGCTCGTTCTTTCTCTGATTTGCTGGTAGAAGGAAAGGTAACATGTGGTTGCATTTTACCTTTCTTTCTTGGATTCTTAGGACAATCTAAAATCATATGTGTGACTGCACACTCATTACAATATACATTTATCATGATATCATGGTGTGGACAATCCTTAATCAAGTGATCACTACTACCACATCTGTCACATGGACGTATTGGTTGTTGTGGCAATACTTGATATTGACGTTGAAGTGGCCTCTGATCTACCACATTTCTTTCTATTTGAAGCTCATGACTCACATATGCATTTCTAGTAGCTATGGATCTTTCACTTAAGAACACTTTTTCCACTACAGGATGATATCTAGGCGGTTGAGACATAACATGCTCAAACCCTAGTGGAGTCTTAGGTCTATAGTCAAGACAATGTTGCGTCGGTTGGTCCCCTCCACATGTCATGCACCTTCGTCGTTGAGGAACTCTATAGGCTGGTACTCTGTCAGAGTGGTTGATGCGTTGCATCACATTCTCTATGATTTGCTCATCAACATTTACTTGGTTTTGTCCTAGATTCCCTCTTTGATCCTCAAGATCAGCGGTTTTCTTTTTCTCACTCGCATCATTCATCTTCTTCTGACCCTCTTCATAGAATTTGCAATTGTCAACTAGGTCAAGTGCCGCTTTGGTCACCTCTTCCAAGGTTTGGTATCCTTTCACGTATAGGTCCTTTTGGAGATTCTCATTCCTAAGCCCTCTGATGAAGCATAGGATCTGACGTTCTGGCGTGGATAACTCTTGGGTAGGACATCTACCAACATATTGCTTGAAACGCAGTATTGCATGTCTCAATGTTTCTGTTTCGCCTTGTTTAAATTCCTGAATCTTAGGAAGGGTGTTATGTTTTATGTCCCTCTTGGTGAATTCTTGAACAAATTCATCCAACATTTTCTCAATGGTTGTGAACTCTCTCCGGTTCAATAGTTCAAACCATGCTTGTGCATTGTCCTCCAATGTAAGTCCAAAACCCTCATATTGCGTGTGGAAGTCCTCTACTCGTTCTGCTCGTAGGACTTGCTTGAAAGCCGAGACATGGGCGTATGGATCTCCTATGCCATTGTACTTTCTATTTACCCATTTTCTTAGCTCAGATGGTCTTATACTTTGGGGTGCAAAGTACGGAACCATACTCCTCTCTGGTATCGTTTCATCTCTCGTTATCGCTCTAGGAGGAAATCCAGGTGGTGGTCCCCTCTTTGGAATTCTCTTAGAGGTTCCTGTGTTTGGTGGATGTATCTGAGGCCCTTCATTGACCAAATATCCACTCATCTCTAATTTGGTTCGCGGATTTTTGCTTTCCACAGCTCTATATTCTCGTCCATACTTGTCAACAAATAAAGATGTCCATTGTCGGTCGACCTCGTATGTATAGACATATAAGAGCTTGTACTCTGTCAGCTCATTTGGGTAAGGCTCTAAGCAACTGTAAAGGTTGAATTGATTTCCATTAATATACCTATATAGTCCTTCACTTTCATGGTTATACGTCCAAACTCTCCCCACAAAATTGGTCTTTATGTACTATAGGTTTGGAAGATCTATTCTGGGCGGGTGCTCATCTATCCCTGCAATCCATGTGCTTGTATAAGTTGAGTCTGACTCTGATGTAGACATGACTTCTATGCTTAACAGATCTAGCTTGCTGTAGTAATACCTCTCTCAGTGTGTTAAAGTGTATTGGTCAGGGAAAATCCAAAACTATGTCCAAAACCGTGAGCGTTTTCTCACAATTCTCTCAAATTGTCGGTTTTAGACACCCCTGACTTCCGGATGCATTTTGAGGCCTTAAACAGCGTTTTTTTCAAAACTGACCAAAATGTATGCCGTTGGCAACCATTTTGGTCAATTTACTCTAAGATTTGTAGTGCTGCTCTCAAGCTACGTTTTGATAAAAAAAGTTTTGGAATCGGAGTCCATATGTGAAAGTTATGACCAAAACAGTGAGATGTAATTTGGAACGTTGCTCTATCTGATATTTTTGCAAGTGGCCAGTTTGAGCCCAAAATTGGTGTGTGCACTCCTTAGGCAATGATAAACCCAGTGGTATACTTGGTTTCTTCTCAAAAAAATTTCCTCAGTTGTCTATCGCGATAGACTCACCAAGTACCCCTTGCAGATGTCCAAATGCACTCAAACTTTGTGTACAGGGTATAATGGGCCTTCTGAACCCAAACATGAAGTCAGATTTGAATTTTGATTTTTCTACAGTGAATTTCTGAGTCTATCGCGATAGACTCACCAAAGTGTTACTGGGATACACTTTTTCAACTGTTTTTACAGATTTGAGTTCCCCCTTCTCTTGAGATACTACTCACCAAGTTTCAACCAATTTGGAATACTTTTCCTTTGTAACTTGCATCAAACAACAGTCTCTTTTCTGATCTTGTGAAGTAATCCACGTAGATGCACTTCCAATGCTCCAAATTTACTCAAAATTTAACCATAGGCTCACAACAACATGTAGAACAAGGCCCTAAGGTCAGTTTTCAAAAATTTCAATTTTTGTGGAAAAACCCTAGTCTATCGCGATAGACTCAGCAGATTCTTCAGTTTTGAAATTTTTCCAGATTTCTCTTCACCATTGTGTTCCCTATGCTCTGTACACCTTGCTCACCAATTTCCACTTGTTTTGGAGTTTTTCTTAGGTCTCTAACTCCAACTCTAGAATTCTGAGTCTATCTAATCACTAGAAAATAGACTTAGGATGACTTCCCAATGTCCAAAATCCACCAATTTTGTGTGTAACCTCCTGAGAGGCTAAACAAGCTATGCTCCAGAGGGTTTTGAAAATCTCAATTTCTTTGGCCCTGCTTTGAGTCTATCGCGATAGACTCAGCAAGTACCCCTTTTTTAGGTCAAACTTGAACTTTGACTATACCACTGTGTTCCAACACCTCTCCTTAGTCCTCCTGTCAATTTTCAAGTGGTTTGGACTTTTACTTTGTCAGTTAGACCATATCTGGTGTTTTCTACAAGCTGAATCCTCTCAAATGGTCTTAGACCCACTTTTTGATGTCCAAATGACTTCAAAATTTTTATGTGTCCTTGATAGCACCTTTCCAAGCTCTGCCACACACGCTTTTGAAAAATTTGGTTTCTATCACTGGGTTCTTAGTCTATCGCGATAGACTCACCAAGTATGCTAACATGACACTTTTTTTCAAATTTTCTCTTCACAGATGTGTTCCCTACCCTCTGTAGATCATGTATACCAAGTTTCACAAGGTTTGGAAATTTAATCAAGTCCCTTTACCCAATTTGTCTCTGAAGTCTGACTCTAAACACCAGACTTGAGGTTTAGTGGTCAAGCAAGTGTCCAAGTACACTCAATTTTTGGGAGCAGCCTTGTATTGATGTGTTTTACCTGTGGTATGAGGGGTTTTGCCTGATTGTGAGTCTATCTCCAATTCATCAGTCTATCATGATAGACTGGGCAAAGAGCCACTGGGAAGTGATTTTTTTCTCTGTTTTTGGACAGTTTGGTTCCCAATGCCCTTAGAAGCCTATCCCCAAAGTTTCATTCAATTTGGACTTCTTTTCCTTTGGATTCAAGCATTTCACAGTTCACTTCCTTACACTCGGAAAAAGCAAATTCCCACTTAGATGCACAAGCACTGATGCAAATGCTTTGAAATTTCACATACAAGCTCTAGAGCATATGTAAAACAAGGTCTTGAGGTCAAACTTTTTTTTTTTTTTGAAAATTGCAGATTTGGTTTCAGATTTTATTTTTTTTTAAGTTTTTTTTTTTAAATTTTTTTTATTGATTGGACCAAATCTGTGTTTTCCCCCTACCTTAAGGTCTCCAATGCAAAAACAAACACTCAAATCGGCTTTCAAACGACCATTTTAGAGCACTTTTACCATAATCAACACAATTCCGTCTTTTGTGTTTTCAAGCACATTTTCATGTCAAAATTGCTCTAGATCAACATCAGATGTCCTACACTACCTAAAGTCCTACTTTGGATGGTTGAATGGTTGTTTTTTTCTTTCTGGCAAGCAAACAGCCTCGTGCTTACCTTTTGCGTTTTTCTTTGCGTTTTTTTCTCTTTCAAGTTCTTCACAACCATAAGTCACAACCAAACACACAAACCATAAAACCTAATCTAAACACACAACAAAATAATATAACCATACCTCAACCTCATGGTGGACCACCTCGGCGAGACGCAGGCTCCCTGGCTATCCCTCAGTCAAGAGATCCGCTCTCTGACTTCCCACTAAGAAGGCAAATGGTGACAACACTCTAGAGAAACGCTATACTATCAAACACGAGTGATGCGGTCTACGCTAGTTTAGGCGCTTCCTCCCCGACAGCGGCGCCAATGTTAGCGGGTTCGCCGCGACGGACGATGGAGCACAGCGAGAACACAGACCAACAAACTGTCAATCCGAGGACGTAGCTGACCCGACTAGGGCATGGAGGCAATCTCTGGGTTGTCAACCCTGAGCTAGACACGAACAACACTCTACAGTCACTAATCCTACCACAACACTACCATAAAGCAAAGAAACAGACAACGCATCCTACGAAACACTACAAGCTCGAAACAGTCTCAAATCATATAATGACTCGAAATCGGAGGGCAAGACTCACAAGGATATATCCTATATGGCCAAACACCTAAACCCTGAAAACCATAACTGTAAGATCTCTAATCGCTGTCGCGATAGACTCAAAACAGCAATTTCCAAAGTGTCCGGAACTGATCTACAAAGACATCAACACGAAGAGCTTCTCGCCCTGATTCTAACGACTACTCAATCATTCGGAACGGATGTCATTTGAGGTACTTACGACCAAATATAGCTCGTAGCACGCGGGCTCGCGATGTGGTCCTCGGCTTGCATTGCTTGCGTCGACGCGGAGAGCTCCTCGATGCTAACACGCTCCTACTCTCATATCTGCAATGTGATTAGTGTGCGCGACGGTGTGTGTGCGTGAAGCTCACTACTGTGTACCTGAAGCTCACTACTGTGTGCTGCAGAACCCACGACTGTATATTAATTGAGATAATGTAATGTGTTTCTTACAAATGCTTAGGTTTCAGCTTATATACAAAGCCTTCAAACCTAATGTCCGGCCAAATGACCTGAATTGTCCCTAGGCTTCTACAGAGCTTAATTACAAGAAACTGAGTTGGCTTTACTCATTACACAAGCATCTGCGGCCAAAATACAAGTACCAATTTAAAATATGAGGTTCCCGTAAACATTACAAAAGTGGCCGTAATGGCTCAAAATAATAATAACGGGATATTCGATGACGTCCATGAACTCGTATCTTCATGTTGCAGCATCCATCTTCATCTTCATTACTTCATCACCATCTTCATGTGAAATCTTTACAGAATCTTTGAAGAATCTTTAATGGAATCTTTATGGAAACGTTGTTAAAAGGGCGTCCTTTCAACAGACACTCTCTACG
The DNA here is from genome assembly GCF_014529385.1 of Adiantum capillus-veneris. Lineage (NCBI taxonomy): Eukaryota > Viridiplantae > Streptophyta > Polypodiopsida > Polypodiales > Pteridaceae > Adiantum > Adiantum capillus-veneris. Next base: position 9,429,860 of record NC_140936.1, on the reverse strand, counting down.
GAAAGCCATCTTCGTGCCTAGCTCCTGTGCCGGCTATATCCAAGTCCTCCTAGTATCTAGCTGAGTCAGGTCCTGGCGAATGAGCCTGGTGATCTCAGATTGTGTAAGAGTCCAAGAGAGTGCATCCATGGTCTTCATGTTGCAACATCCATCTTCATCTTCATTACTTCATCACCATCTTCATGTGGAATCTTTACAAAATCTTTGAGGAATCTTTAATGGAATCTTTATGGAAACATTGTTGAAAGGGCGTCCTTTCAACAAACACTCTCTACGGAAAGCCATCTTCATGTCCAGCTCTTGTGCCGGCTATATCCAAGTCCTCCTGGTATCTAGCTGAGTCAGGTCTTGGCGAATGAGCCTGGTGATCTCAGATTGTGTAAGAGTCCAAGAGAGTGCATCCATGGAAGGGGGGCAATCTGTCCATGTTGTACCCATGTACCTGAAACCATGATGTCATCTCCTCATATCAGCATGTTGTATCTCCCTGCATAGTTAACTGTCGAGAGGACTCAAGTGCTAGGCAAGCATATCTATCTCTAGGGAGGTCCCATAAGCGGTGTATAAAGGAGACTGATCTAGTGAGCACCTCAACCACTAGTGGGGGGGCGGCTAGCTCTGCTCGAATAATGTCATGTGGGACTGAGGCCTTGGCTCTAATAAGCCGCGAGATCATAGAGACCAGAGGCTTCTCCATGTCTCCCCATCCATTAGTGCGACCCGATCTCCCATGATGTTCCAATGAAGGCCCCCATATCTAAACTCCATAGAGCAAAGGGGAAGTCACCACAGTGCCAAAAGGCCAAAGCTTCATCCGACGCTCTTGAAACACAATCTGTGAACACATCCTCTCCAATCCCCCCAATGCTGCATAGGCTCGGGTCAATCCAGTCTCTGTTGCTCTCCTCAATGAAAATGTTGGTCCACTAAAGACCACCCTAAGGTAGGTGTAAGCATCTGTATACTCCATTGTCTCATGGCCGTATGTGAATGCGGGTGCTGATCTCATGATCCACTGTGGGGTGGTGTTAAACACCATAACCTTGGTTTTACCAAGGTTGACAGACAAACCACTGTCGTAGGCAAACCTATGCAAACATCCAAGTGACGCTGCATCTCCTCCGGAGAGTTGGAGATCCACACAATATCATCAGCATATAACATTAGTGGAATCCATGTACCTGCCAGTTGTGCACCTCTATCACCATCTCTTCAATATAGTTAGAAACCTCATCTACCTACAAACTAAAGAGAGTAGGAGAGAGCGGGCAACCTTGCTTTACCCCGATAGTGGAGTGAACTAATGTAGATAGCCCCTCTAGAGTGCGTACATGCCCCACTACTGACATGTATAATGCCATGATCCCCCAAATCAGCTCTGTGTGTGCTCTCATCTCATGTAGTCTACACATCTATCTAGCTCTAAGCACTGTGTCAAATGCTTTGCGGAAGTCCACAAAGCTACAATAGATCCGTCTCCAATGTGATTTGCCCTCCTCGATAATGGCTCTAAGTGTCAGAATGTGGTAAAGAGTAGAAAAACCTCTCTTGAACCTTGCCTGCCCAGCTGCGCATATACCCTCTCTCTCTGCCCATCTACTCAGCTGCTGCTCAAGAATGGATGTGTACAACCGTGCCAATGAGTGTCCAATCATGATAGTGCAATAATTCCCAAGCTCCATAGGGTCTCCTGACTTGAAGATAGGTACAATAGTAGATAAACTCCAAGTATCAAGCAAGCCCTCACACATGACACGGTTGAACATCATTGCTAGAAGCTCTGCGAGCAGATCCCTAGCATGTATAAAATGCTCAGCCACTAAGCCATCATGATCATATGCTCTCCCAGTCCTCATCCTATCAAGGCTCTTCTTCACCATCTTAACTGTGAAAAAAGCACATGTGTGTGGGTATGGCTCGGTGGGGGATGTGGCGTTGGGAAGAGGCAGTTGTCCAGGAACTGTGTACAGAGATGATGCATACTGGCCCCAGGCCTCTGTAGAAGTAATGGCAAGAGGGGGGGAGTGTTCACGAAACAGTCGCCATGCCTCACATGAGTCCTGACTCAAGAATATCTGATATAGATCCTGCTCTAGTCGAGCCAAAAATGCCCTCTTCTTCCACCGCACTAGGCGTCAAAAGGCAATCCGTGACTGTATGTGGGTGATGCACCCCCAAAGAACCTCCCTTTGAAGTCTGGCTCTCGTCTCGCAGCACTCCTCATCATACCAACTACTTTGGGGCATGCTCCCAGAACGTCATCTCTGCTCACACTGGGTGTGTGGGCTATGACTCTGCTGCTGCATCATGCAATGTCTGTGTCAATATAGTAGTAAGCTCCTCCAGAGGTCTCCCTAGCTCCTCAGTGCACACGCGTCTGTAGATCCCATCTATGTAGCAGAGTCCATCTCCCGATTCCGTCTCCTATGTAAAGGTGTAACGAGTAGGGGTTGCTACCCGTGGCATGTGTGCTACACTAAACTGGAAAGAGATGGTCATCGACACAAGGGCATGATCTACTGCCACACCAACAAGTCTAGGTCCAATTGTGAGGTCCTGGATACTAGAGATAAAGCTCGGACGTGCCATGACATAATCCATTGTGTTGGCTCCATGTCTGTGTGGAAAGTATGTAAAACCTCCCGCACAGCAGGAAATCTCTATAGGCCATTCAAAATGGCCAATCCATGTGCAGTCCCATGTCTATCAAGTGTCGTTCATACTCAGTATGCTCCCCATCCTGTCATAATCTGGATAGGCCCATCTCTCCAACATCCAGCTCCCTCAGCATCTCCTCTAAAGTATCATAAAATATTGTCTAATGATGGACAGTCCTAGCATTGAAGTCCCCCAGGATGATAATGTCAGCATCTCTAGAGAACTCCCATATGTCATCGTCTAAAATAGAAAAGGGGGACTGTCCTCTAGGTGGTGCACATACTGACGTACTCGGAGGAAAGTAGCAAATAGCAATGTAGAGATATCTACCTGTCTCTGCCCTCAATCTCACCCACATGTAGCTAGCGTGCTCATCCCTGCGGGCTATATGTATCAATGGTTGCAACTCCTCCCTGAATAAAACTGCCACTCCCTCTGAGCCCCGTCCTCTGTGCTCTGATCAAGTCTCCTGTCTGCAAGCTCTCTCCCATCTATACCCGCTGACATGTGGTATAGACTGCCTAGGGGTTTAATGTGTCTCCTCAGAGTAGAAGATGATGTCCCTCCCAGTGACACTATCCTCAAAAGTACCCACATCAAGGTGTAAAGATCCATTACAATTCCAAGTAGCAACTTTGAGTGTGGTCTCATAGGTCTCGCACCGTCATGCAGAGCGTCGCTCCAATATCACCACTTTTCCATCTTGGTAAAAAGCAATCTTACCTTTTTCCCTTGCCGCTCTAATATCCGGCATTACCTCCTGCATATGAGCAATCTGCGAGAGGGTGAGGTCATCTCCAAGAAAGATGCTCGTTTCTGAAGAGTTGGTCTCTTCTTCAAAAAATCCTTCGCTTGGAAACGAAGGATAAGTGCCCTTTCCTTCGAGGTTTCCCCATTGCTACCATTTTTCTTATTGCCCACTCTCCAAGCTCTCGTATGCGTCGGCTCATTAACCCCCATCATAGTCATGAGTTCTTTTACCTCTTCGTCCACATTATCTTTGTCGTTAAGGTCACAAATTCTCACATGTAAGGCATGCACAAGTCTCCTTTGCTCCTCTTCTAGTGTCAAGTTAATAATGGTGGGTGTGGACGTTGTTTCCTTGCCTTTTCCTTTCTAGGCAACCTCGATCCATTTCTCAGCCTCGTCCGCTTTTTGTTGAGTCTTTGTAATAACATCCACCCAGGAAGTCATTTCTTTGTGTTGCTCCTCCCCCTCTTTAATGGCCCACACTTGCTCCTTAATCATGTTAAATTCTTCAATTACTGAGGATTGAAGCTCTCCGTCTTCAAGTGTGTTTCATGATTGCACCTCTGCAAGCTCCGTCTTGAGTGATTCAATCTCCTCATCTTGGGCAGTCACACGACCTTCAAGTATGTTTATCTCGCTTTCCTGAGCCGACACGCGTTCTTTAAGCGTCTTTATTGTGCCTAGGAGGTTGCGGTTAATCTTGTAGATGGTCTCCCACATTTCTTGTTTGCATTTTTGAATGGCCTGCTCCAGAGGGTCGTCCTTGTCAACTTGCTTCGTCATGTTCGAGAACAACAATGGGAGAGGGAAAGGTAGAGAGAGAAAGCGAGTAGAGAAGACCACACTAAGTAGATACGTGTTTCCACATTATGTATACATGTGTACTACACATTTGTCGTTCTAAACCAATAGGTATTCCCACATCACACATACATGCTTATGCCACACCCATCTACATTCTCTGCAATTCTGAAAATTCTAAAATTACTGAAAATGAGCAAATTTTCTGCATTGCTGAATTTTCTGAATGTTTGCAGGGTCTCTCAGTTTCTGACGTCTGAAATTTGAGTTTTTGCACTGCTGAAATCTGAAATTTCTGCCAAAGAGGACCTCTTGCACTTTCAGCCCGGGGAGGGAGTAGCGTGGGGGGGGGGGGGGGGGGGGGGGGGGGGGGGGGGGGGGGGCTTCTGAGGACGAGGGGTGGGGTGAGGGGCTGAAGGAGCGCAAGGGGGTGAGTTGAGAGAGAGAGAGAGAGAGAGAGAGAGAGAGAGAGAGTTTCTGCTTATGTCAAATCAAAGCATCTTTTATAAAGAAAGAAACAGAGGCCTTCTTCTAGAGACACGGATGACATTGACAACATGTTGTCGTGCTTGTCTGGATTTTCTAAGGCATGATGCTTTTTCACCTTCAGGGTCTCATGAGACTACTTTTGATGCTCAATTGCCACCAGATCGCATTGTTCCTGACATGCATATGGGCATTTCTTTGATCCCTTGGTTCATTCACTCTTTTGTGATTATTGTACGCCCTTTGAAATGTTTTACATACAATGTGTGTGGGTTATGCAACGTACAAAATGGCGGCCAGCCTAGTACTATGTACATACATATAGGGTTGACATTGTCGTCATCCTTGTGAACATAATCAGCATGGATTTGCAGGTCAATCCTCCTACTTTGCAGGCTATTCGATTGAATATGCTGGTTTCTGCTGATTTATTCGCTATTCTGGACGATCTGCAACCCGTTGTTTCGTTTCTTACAATGACCCAACCAATAGATGGATGGTATTGCTACATACAAGGTCATGTCTATAAATTTGTTGGAATATATGCAAATTCTACACATGTAGAAAGAGACCACTTTTAATAAGAAATTTTCACCTGCACATCTAACCCTATGTGCATGTGGACAAGCTGTAACTCCTATTTCTAGAGTTTAGGATAGCCTACGAAGTGTTTTGGTGTCTGTTAGGTGAAACCGGCCCGTAGGGCGGTAGACTTTGGCTTTCACCCGAATTCTTTACTTTACTCTAGACTTTCACACACAGAGAGAACTTTGCAAAGGTAACTTGCGACGGGAATTAACACTTAAAGCACACACACGGCTCGGAAGCTAGAATGCTCCGAGCAGACGCCGACAGCCTGTAGGCCCCAAACTTGGAACCCCTTTCGGTATTTCTTTATGCTTTAAGAGGGTAGATTACAAAGAAGAGTCCTGGGAATTCTTTATCTGTATCCAACTAGATACCACCTGTTTTGGTAAAATTTCGGTAGCATCACAACCCCAAAACTTGCCCAAAACCAATTCCCCTACTGAAACACACTTCCATTGACATAAACCCTCTGATTTCTGCCCAAAAACAGTAAATTCAGCACGCTGTATTTACTGGTTTTTGCCCTATTTTCAACCCTAAACAGTCCCTGAACTGTCCTCTAGCAGTGGGGAACTGTTCCCAATGGTTCTGGCATCCGTATAGCTGAAAAACAGTCCAATTTCAGTGCATAACCAGCGCTGAAAACACACCTATACGGTGAGATTATCACCCTCACCGGTGCCTGCTTTTGGAGCAGCAGTTAGCTACTCCTGTTCTTGCTCAGAGAGGGTCTTGCCTATGCAAAAACACATAAGACCTCATAACTGTACATGAGTCAAATGAAGAGCCCTCTTGTGAGGCATCACATTACTGAGAGAGAGCAGTGTAGGGTGTGCAAGACATGACTTCTTGCACTACACTGTACATGAGAGGGAAAGCTTGCCGTCAGTAGCTCTTAACCTGTGACAAGCTTGCAAATGAGGCTCTCTCAGCTAGAAATCGAGCGCCCCTTCTTGCTGCAAGAGGAAAGTGCACCACAATGTGCCTCTTGGCACATTTATAAGCAATTTCCCGCTTTGGGCTTCCCGCTTAAAAATCTCCCGACTAGTTGCCCGGTTGATTTTGCAGCAGAGTTCTAAAATGTTCCCCTTGTCATTCCGGAGGTAATGATGCGAACAGATTTTATGGACCAAAATAGCAGTTTCCTAAATTTTAGGGGATGCTTCTGTTGGACTCCCACTCGTCATTTGAACATCTATCCCCACTGGGACCTCGTCCAAAAATGCAATGTAGCCTAGCTGTCGGGTACTTTCCTTTGGTAACCCCACCTTGGCATTGTGCCTTTATTGAGTTCATTTCCTAGTATCCAACAACTTGCTAAGTGCGACAGGGGGACCTACATGATCGCCTGCAAAACAGATAGAAGCCATAAATTGTCTAAGCAGACACTGACTGTTAGTACCGACGCACTAGGAACAACACATCTAGCACATGTACCAATCAACAGTCACATCACTTGACATCACAACATTCAAAAACTTCCAAATCTCAAACCATGATTAATCGACAGTAACGACAGGAGCACTGTGAACGGGAATATTTGTAAGGCCACCATGAACAAACACTTCTTATGCGTCACATTGGATGGGTGATAGGGAGCATCAGGAAGAAGTATTCAACCATCCGGGAACGGACATCTCTGATGTGTCATAAGATGGGTGACATAGAGCATCGCGAAGAAGATTGTGCCGTAAGTTCGGTAGGTAAGGACTTGGTGATGGGTATCCCTGATGCATCACAAGGTGGGTGGCGGGGGAAATACAGTTGCTTTCTTAAAAAGTAGGTTGCTTTTCGGAAAAGCAGATGCTTTCCCACGAGGAAGTCTATGTCTGCATTGCATCTATATATGAGGTTGCATCCAAGGACGCCTGTGAAGTGTGGTGCAAGCATTGTTTTCAGCTTATAATGTTTTATTGAGTTTTTGGGCAGGTTCAGAAGACCATTTATAACAGGCCGGCCACCCACTGAATAAGTGGGCAACCACCTAGTTAAATTAAAGCAATAAAACCCCAGCGCTCACATCTCCCTTTCGCTATTCTAGCGGAACATCCAGCGATCTCTCTCTGGCTGCTCCTAGGCGCCCCCCTCTGTGCTCTAGTTCTGCCACGGAGGATCCTCCTATTATTGACGGGCTGCCAGAAGCTATAAGAACAGCCTAGCGTCCTCAGTTCTGTGGCGTGGGAAGGCTGCAGCAGGACCAAAGAAGGCCAGCGCTAGCATCAAGAAGGGGCTGCTGCAGATTTTCAGCCATAGAGACACCGCCGCCGGTGATGCCCATGGCTGCCCCGAGTGTATCGGATAACGCCAAGACTATATAGGCGAGTTCCATTTGAAGAAGTGCCTACAGAGAGCGTTTCCATTGCGACAAGTTGCTGTTTTTCTCTGTTTTCAGCCAATCAACGTCGTAGACGGGGCTGATTTACGAGATGGAACCCGAGAGCACACCTCTTCTTTGTGCAAGATTGGAAGAGAAGATTCTCTGCGATGAGATCTCTTCCGGGAAGTTGCTTTTCGAGAACCGAGTTGCGTTTCGAGCGTCGAGACTTTGAAGGTAACGTTTTTCATGTTATGATCTATAAGTATTTGCTTGCAAGTGGACTTCCTCTTTGTGAGTGTGTTGCTAAATTGGCTTTATCTGACAGAAAAATATTTCTAAATGAATTACTTGATTTATAAGTGAGAGGGTTTTCTCGCTTGGAGCACAAAGGAAAATGAATTATTGAAATTTTAAGTGAGAGGGTTTTTCTCACTTGGGACATCCAAGTACACAGTATTCCTAGTACGTCGTTCAAAGTAATGACGGGAGCACTGAGAACGGGAATATCTGTAAGGCCACCAGGAACGGGTACTTCTGATGCGTCACATCGGATGGGTGACAGGGAGCATCGAGAAGAAGTATCCGACCATCCGGAAACGGATATCTCTGATGCGTCATAGGATGGGTGACATAGAGCATCGCGAAGGAGATTGTACCGTGAGTTCGGTAGGAAAGGACTAGGTAATGGGTATTCCTGATGCGTCAGAAGGTGGGTGACGGGTGCATCGGAAAGGGGATATCCATAGTCGAGAGGAAATTCCGAACTGTGTTGGTATTGTGCACAAGGAAAAGCAAGCACTTAAATGAAGATGGGTTCAGAGGAAACTTTGAGGAAAAATAGATGCTTTCTGAGAAAGCGGGATTGCTTTTCGGAAAAGCGTACGCTTTCCCGCGGGGAAGTTTATGTCTGCATTGCAACTGTGTATGTGATTGCATCCAAGGACGCCTGGGAAGTGTTGTGAAAGCATTGTTTTTAAGTTAGGTTTTATTGAGTTTTTGGGCAGATTCAGACTATTTTTAAAATATGCCAGCCGCCCACTTAATAAGTGGGCAGCCATCTGATAAATAAGGCAACAGATCAGCCAACGTTTTCTCTCTCTTAACAGCACAAAAGAAAAGACACAAAAAACAAAAAAACAAGGCCGCGATCTCTACGCAAGCAACTAGGAGCTATAAAAGCATCACATGCCCTCACTCAGAGTGGAGGATCAGTTTTTGTGTGAAGGAGACGGTGCTACTGGAGGATCAGTTTTTGTGTGAAGGAGACGGTGCTACAGAGTTCACCCGCAAAGAAGATGTTGGGTTAAAGGCCTAAATAACCCCTTTTTGTACATTTTTATACTTTATCTGGACACATTTTTTAAAGGTCACTTATAATAAAAGTGGGAAAACCCAAAACTCACTTATTGAGTTTTCCCCAAAAACGTGAGCTCTCTCTCTTCTGCTAGCGCTTCCTCTCTTGCTGGCCTTCGCCTCCCCTCTCTGCACACACTGCACTTCCTCGCGTGCTCTTTCACTTGCACACACCGCCGCGCGCTCATCAATTGGTATCAGAGCCCGATTAGGGTTTGTCCCCAAACCTGCAAACGCTGAATTTCAGCCAAGAAGGTCAACTTTCACGCGAGATTTTGCAATTTCGTCGCCAGAGGACTCATCCCCGGACACTAGAGAGCTCCCGGCAACCAAAATTGACCTAAAACAGGCTGAAATTAGGTCAAAAACAGGAAATTACAGGTTATGACAACAAAATACAAGTTTTGCAAAGATGTATTAAGGTGTGGGGATACTTTTGCTAAGTCCCCGCTACCTGAAAACCCTGAAATTGCTGAAAAACAAGCCCTAAAACAGGTGTTTTAAGCAAATTTCAGATTTACGCAGGTTTTTGCAAGTGTTTTTATGGTGCGATTACATTTGGGAAAGTGCAAATAGATGCAATCCACGCAAATTTGGTAAATTTTGTCGATGTATGACCATTTGTGGCTCAATTTCATGCAATTTTGATGCTACAAATTGGGACTTTTATGCTTACATGTGTTTAAAGGCTGTGTATTAGCCTTATGTATGTCTTCTGAGGCTAAAAACAACTGAATTTGTTGTTTTCGAGCACAAATTCGCTCGTTGAAATTTCCTGCGCATAAATTTCAGAAATTGAATTTTGTGACCAAATCGTCCTATTTTGCCCCAAATTGCTCCTGTGACCATTTGGAGATGTAGTGCACATCTCTGTGAGGCTATACTGTGCATTTTGCCCAAAAATTCAGCGTATTATCCCTCTTATTTCGTGCAACTATGGCCTTATCTTCTTCGGATGTGAAGAACCTCTTCGAGATTAGGAGGTTCGATGGAACAGGTTTTGATCTTTGGAAAGACACGATTCAGGGAATCCTATTTCTTAAGGATTGTGAAGGGGCACTTGAACGGGTGAAGCCACAGAATATAACAGATGAAGCATGGGTTAGCATGAACAGGAAAGCCATTACATACTTAAAAATGGCCATGACAGATGAGACCGTCATTGATGTGAAAGGTCTCACGACTGCTTTTGATGTGTGGGAGAAGTTAAAGGGAATGTATGAAAATACAACGCCTATCAACCAGGTGCACTTGATGCGAAAACTTGTTGGCATGCAACTAGATGAGTCCAAGAGCACGGCAGAGCACTTGTCATTATTCGCAGGTACTTTGTCGCAGTTACAGGATTCTGGCTTGCCCCCTTTTGATGATAAGCTGAGAGCTATCTTCTTGCTTATGACCTTACTTGAGTCATGGGAAACTTTGGTGGTTTTGTTGTCCAATAACCCCAATTTGACCTTTGATGGTGTTAGGGGTTCTATCTTGAATGAAGAAATCAAGAGGAAAGCAAGTGGAGAGGGAGGCAGCTCTGCCAACATGGTTAGAGGCAAGACAGAAAAGAAGAATGCTTATGCACAAAGGAGTAAGAGTAAGAGTAAAGAAAGGGGAAATGCAAGCAAAGGCAAGGGTGATGTGACTTGCTATCAATGTGGCAAGAAAGGTCACAAGAAACCCGATTGCAGGTACTATAAAGCTGAGTTAGAAAGGAAAAAGAATGGCGGAGACAAAAAGAAAGAGAAGAAGGAAGTCAAGGCAAATGCACAGGATAGCTCAAAGGACAAAGAGAAGGCCAATGTGGCTTCTAGTGTCGTGATTGAGGAGCTGTCAGATGTAGAGGACATCTTGTGTGCCACTTTGTCAGATGATGATGCTTATGACTATGATGCCTCTCTAAATGTTCATTCACAGGACATGCAGATCACCAAGAGTGATCTTATTGATGCTTTGTTGACTGTTAGTGATGCATTGTCCCAGACTTGGATTGTTGATTTCGGTGCTTCATTTCATGTGACTCCTACCAAGGAGTGTTTCTCTACTTTTGATGCAAGCAAGAGTGGCCATGTATACCTCGGAAACAATCATGCATGTTCCATTGAGGGTATTGGCACTGTGCATCTCTCCATAGATGGCACGAATGAGCTTGTCTTGCATGATGTTAGATATGTGCCGGGAATCAAGAAGAGTCTGCTTTCTGTTGGTCAAATGGATATGCATGGTTGCAGCATCTTGTTTGAGATAGGATCATGGAAAATGACCAAAGGCTCAAGGCTGATTGTAAAGGGCACAAAGAAAGGGACACTTTACTGCATGCATGGAAAGGCCGTGGTGGGCAAGTTTATTGCATTGGCTGAAATTAACTCTCACATGGAGTTGTGGCACAAGAGGCTTTGCCATATGAGCCAAAAGGGCCTTTCTAAGCTTTGTACTTTGAACAAGCTTGATGCTAAAGGCACAAAGCTTGATTTTTGTAATGAATGTCAATATGGCAAGCAAGTAAAGCATTCTTATTACTCTGGTGTCTCTCGTAAATCTTGTGTGCTTGATCTTGTACATTCTGATGTATGTAGCATGCATACTAAGTCTATGGGTGGTGCATGTTATTTTGTCTCCTTTGTTGATGATCATTCTAGGAAAATTTGGGTTTATTTGCTTAAGTCTAAGGATGAAGCCTTTGCTGCGTTTAAGAGATTTCATGCATTTGTGACCACCCAGACTGATAGAAAGCTAAAATGCTTGCGAACAGACAATGGGGGGGAGTACACAAGTGCTAAATTTAACAAGTTTTGTGAAAATTTGGGCATTAAGAGGGAGCTTACTGTGCCATACAGCCCCTCTTCTAATGGTGTGGCTGAAAGATTCAATAGGACACTTTGTGAGAGGGTGAGATGCATGCTGTCCACAATTAATCTCTCTCATGGATTTTGGGGAGAAGCTTTGAAAACTGCAGTGCATATATGCAATCGATCCCCTCACATGTCTTTGAAAGGTGACATCCCTGAAGAGGTTTGGTCTGGCAAGCTTGCTTCATATGATCACTTACGCAGTTTTGGTTGCGAAGCTTTTGTGCATGTTAGACTTGAGTTGAGGAGTAAACTAGATGCGAAGTCCATTAAAGGCCTCTTCATGGGATATGGTGAAGAAGGCGAAATGGGTTACAGGATTTGGTTACCTCAGCTCAAAAGGGTTGTACGCAGCCGGGATGTTGTTTTTAATGAGGCAAAGCTGCTTCAAAACAATTGTGCCTCAAAGCATGACCATAAAAGGGTGAAATTTCAGCATGACCAGCCACCTGTTAGGCCTATTTTTGACCCTTAGGATGCACCACAAATGGCTGAAAATGTAGATGATCCAGTGGTGTTTGAGCCAGATGATGTTGGAAAGCAAATTGAGGCTCCTGAAGGGCATTTGCAGCCAAGAAACAATGCTGAAAATGATGTACAACAGCCCATTGTTGATGACTTTGTCGTGCCACCTGATGTCAACCCATTGCCGGATAATGTGGATCATTGGGTGAGGCGGTCTACTCGTCAAAGATGGCCTATGAGTCGATTTGACCCCTCTTTGCATCACATTATGTTGACGGATGAGGGAGAGCCTCTTACGTATAAAGAGGCAAAGACATGTGAGCACAGTGACAAGTGTGAGCTTGCTATGCAGAAAGAGATTAAAGCTTTGCATGCTAATCATACTTGGGATTTGGTTGAATTGCCCAAAGGCAGGAAGGCTATTCCTAACAAATGGGAGTATAAAATCAAAACTATTGATGCAAAACCCAAGTATAAGGCAAGGCTTGTGGCAAAGGGATATGTTCAAACCAAGGGCATAGACTTTCAGGAAGTGTTCTCTCCTGTTGTGAAGATGACCACTTTGCGTGTATTGTTTGCCATTGTGGTTGCTCTTGATTTGGAAATGGACCAAATGGATGTACATACCGCTTTCTTGCATGGTGATGTGGAAGAAGAGCTTTACATGAAGCAACCCGAGGGTTTTGTCATCCCTCGCAAGGAACATTTGGTATGTATGCTCAATAGAAGCTTGTATGGGCTGAAACAATCATGTAGACAGTGGTACAAGAAGTTTGATCGCTTCATGCTTAAACATGGTTACAAAAGAAGCCATGCAGATCATTGTTTGTATACCAAACGTGATGAGGATGGCAGCCCGATCATTCTTGTGCTCTATGTAGACGATATGTTGATAGCTGCAAAGAAAAGAAGCATTGTAGATGCTCTTAAAGGGCAGCTGAAATCTGCGTTTTTAATGAAAGACCTTGGGGCAGCTGAACATATACTTTGGAGTGCGTGTTACAAGGCAAAGAGACAAGCGCCTATTGTATTTGTCGCAAGAAAAGTACATTGAAAAGGTGCTGGACAGATTTAACATGGCTGAAGCAAAGCCTCTTGGTATGCCATTACAGCCATATGTTAAAATCTCCAAGGATGATTGTCCCAAGTCAAAGGAAGAAGCCAATGAAATGCAAAGTGTGCCTTATGCTTCAGCTTGTGGTTCACTTATGTATGCTATGGTTGCTACCAGGCCTGACATAGCCCATGCAGTGGGAGTTGTGAGCCGGTTTATGGCTAATCCAGGCAGGTTGCATTGGGATGCAGTGAAGTCCATTATGAGGTACTTGAAAGGGACTAAAAACAAATGCCTCTACTATGGTAAAGGACCAATGGAGTTGAAGGGATTTTGTGACTCTGACATGGCTGGTGATGTGGATACACGGAAATCCACAAGTGGCTATGTATTTACTCTTGCGGGAGGTGCTGTTTCATGGTGTTCTAGATTGCAAAAGATTGTTGCATTGTCTACTACAGAGGCTGAATATATTTCAGCCACTGAGGCTTCCAAAGAAGCTATTTGGTTAGCACGCCTATGCAGTGAGTTTGGTTTGCCTGCCAAGGCACCTATGCTTGGTTGTGATAGCCAGAGTGCCATATGTCTGGCAAAGAACGCCATGTTTCATGCACGCACAAAGCATATTGATGTGCGGTATCACTTCATACGAGAAGTGCTTGAGGATGGCCTTATTACATTGGTTAAGGTCCATACATCACAAAATCCAGCCGATGCTCTCACTAAGTGCTTACCCAAAGCACAACATCATCTATGCATAGAGATGGTGGGAGTCACGTAACTTAAAGGCGCCATTTATGCCTTTAAGTGGGAGGTTGTTGGGTTAAAGGCCTAAATAACCCCTTTTTGTACATTTTTATACTTTGTCCAGGTTCATATTAAACCTGGACACATTTTTTAAAGGTCACTTATAATTAAAGTGGGAAAACCCAAAACTCACTTATTGAGTTTTCCCCAAAAACGTTTTCCCCAAAAACGTGAGCTCTCTCTCTTCTGGTAGCGCTTCCTCTCCTGCTGGCCTTCGCCTCCCCTCTCTGCACACACACTGCACTTCCTCGCGTGCTCTTTCACTTGCACACACAGCCGTTGGGTTAAAGGCCTAAATAACCCCTTTTTGTACATTTTTATACTTTGTCGAGGTTCACTATGAACCTGGACACATTTTTTAAAGGTCACTTATAATAAAAGTGGGAAAACCCAAAACTCGCTTATTGAGTTTTCCCCAAAAACGTGAGCTCTCTCTCTTCTGCTAGCGCTTCCTCTCTTGCTGGCCTTCGCCTCCCCTCTCTACACACACACTGCACTTCCTCGCGTGCTCTTTCACTTGCACACACCGCCGCGCGCTCATCAGAAGACGTTTGCCGATGATCCCCATGATTGTCCCAAGTGTACCCGATGTCGCCAAGACCCAGTGCGCAAGTTCTCTCGTGAAGTAGTGCCTACGGAGCGTGTTTCCATCGCGACAAGCTGCTGTTATTCTCTGTTTTCAACCCATAAACGTCGTAGACGGGGCTGAATTTACGAGAAGGAACCCGAGAACACACCTCTTTTGTGTGTAGGATTGGAAGAGACGATTTTCTATTTAGAGATCTCTTCTAGGGAATTGCTTTTCGAGAACCGAATTGCGTTTCGAGCGTCGAGACTTTGAAGCTAACGATTTTCATGTTATGATTAAGTATTTGATTGCAGGTGTACTTCCTCTTCGTGAGGGAGTAGGAGCAGAGGAAGGCATGAGCCTCTGCAAGAGAAAAGCGCTTTGAGGAACTAGAGCCAGACCAGCCCAAGGGTTTTGTACTCGAGTTTGGGAAGTAGATCCACCGATCGAAGAGAGATATACTCTCAAGTTGTGATCCGGAAGTTGGGATTCCCAAGTAAGGACTTCGTGTCGGGGAAAGCAGAGTTGTTCTGCGGGAAGATGACTCTGGAAACAGAGTTGGAAAAGAGAGTTGCAGGGATGTCATGCCTTGAGTCTGGAAGGTGAGATCCGGAGGCAAGAACCTTGGTTCTCAAGGATTTGGAATAAGGAACGGAAGTTCCTTGGAATAGGGTTTTGCCCTAAGAATCGGAAGCTGAGGCTTCCGGGAACCATCAAGTCTTATTCTAGAATGAACGTGGTAATCCGTTCGGTTCAAGTGCTTATATAGATTTCTCCTCAGTAACAATAATAAAGATACTATTAGGGAGGGGGGACCAGCCCATCTTCTGGTCCCCGGTACTATGTCGATCTTCTCACTCTCTATCTCTATCTCTATCTATTTCTCTCTATATCCTCTGGCTTCAGTAATAAGTGATAAATCCCATCTATCCGAATGTATTTCATATTGTTATGCGCTCCCGTTTGTGACAGTGGTATCAGAGCATGGTCTCCTCTCTTTCTCTGTAAAGAAGGATGACTCTGGGAAGATACGGGAAGAAGCCATGACAAGCCAAGAGAGGAGTAAGCACACGGAACCCTAAGCCCTGCAGGAAAAAGCTCGCAAAATTGGGAAAATTTTTCTCCTTGCAAGAAGTCGACACAAGACTTAGGATTCTTTGCGAAGGTGACAAGAGCATGATGCTGAAGAACCTAGAGAATCTGAGGAGCGGAATGCTTAAGATACTTCAAAACCCAAAAGATATCCATGAACATCAATCCAGAACCATAGACAAGAAATCCCGTCATTTCGGGAAGGATATGAAGAAGGTCTTTAAACCTCAAAACCCTCCGGTCAAGTTTGATACTTTTGACGGAAGGGAAGATGTCCCGAAAGATTCCCCTTTCATTCGACAGTTTGAAGTTGCCTTTGCAAACGGCATTTTCTGAGAAGTGTCGGAGGTGAGGCATGTGACCAAACACCTCAAGGGGGATTGCAAGTACTTGGTGGTATACCAAAGCTCTGCAAGGAACTTACAACAACAATTCAAGGCTGAATTTTCCGACAAATTTTTTTCCTCTACGCTTTGAGGAAGGCATTCAAGAAGATTGGGATCGGTTTGCCCAATAGGAACACGAGTGTAAGGTGCAGCGGAATGAACGTTGTATTTCCTCAAGATTAGTGATCTTTATTGCTCAAGGTTCCTTTTAGTTCTTAGGGAAAGAGAGAGCTTTCCGTCTTATGGAGAGTGCTATGATCACGAACAAAGTGAGTGGATTGTGCGTGCAAGTGAATGAGACTGAGAGAAGGAGAGAGAAGAGATACGACACCCGAGAGGTTGTAAAACCCTCCTCCTAAGGCCCCACTCTCGTCGACAAGAGTGGTCTACTTTGATTGCACAAAGGTGTACAATGCGAATGCAATGGACTGATGCAATGGGACTATGCTGATGACGACGACGACTTGATGGCTGAAATCTGAGATCTTCTAGTTGCTGAATTCAGGGACTGTTTCGGTGGCTGAAAATGACTGTTTTGGCTGCGTTTTTATGGCTGAAAATGGGGGAGCACCTGCAACCATCTTGGGCTTATCTTCTACTGTGTCATAGGCTGAAAACTGAGAGCATCTGCTGCCGTGACGACTGATAATCAAAAACGCTGATGAGGCTGAGTCTTGCTGAATTTCCCTTGTCAAAACGCTGGCTACATGCTCCCAAAAACGCTGTGGAACTGCAAGCAATGCTGCGTTTCATAGGCTGGACATCTGCTGCCAAAAACGCTGGTTCTTGTGAGTCAAAACGCTGCCCTTGGCTGATTTGCTAGCGACCAAAAAACGCCAGAAGTAGGCTGCTTGTAGGGGGAACAAAAACGCCAAAAGGGGATTGTAGGCGACGGCTGAATCTTTGAAGAAAACGCCAGGTATGGGAGATGGATGGCGATGGATCTTGATGCTGAGGGGGGTACTGCTGAGAAGTTGCCTATTGAGCGGGAAGCTCCTGCTGCCTCTTCTGCCAGAAAGTGCTAACTTGGGTTTGCTTATATATTAACTTAGCAAAATTGCCCTACCTACTTTTGTTGGAAAGTCGCTTAAAAATAATAAGTGAAAATACCAATAAATAGGAAAATAGGCTAAATGCACTGGAAAATTCCCCTAACTGATGCTAATGGATTCTGATGGGAATTCCGATGATCATGCTGTGTGCAACCGGAGGATATGCATCTATGTTAAGTGACTGGGCATGCACGGTCTACGAATAGACTCACAAAAGTGCCAGATCACTGCTAATCTAAACTGACTTGACTGACGGGAACCCTGCTATGGTGTAGCTTGTCCACGGACACATAGGGTTGGGATGTGTCACGTGGACCTCGACTCGAAAGCCAAGATCGGATCTTTGTGATTGATCGAATCTATAACGAGGTTAGTTTCGCTAGCATTCACTAATACCTCATCCTTGTGAACAATCACATTATCTTCATGTAGCTCATCATGCTTGTGAGAAATCACATCTTGATCATGCAAATCATCATGCTTGTCATTGTCATCCAAATCATCATGCAAATCATTGGCATCCAAATCATCATGCTTATCATTGTCATTCAAATCATCATGCCTCTCATAATCATGCAAATCCTGTGTGTCATGCTGTGGAGAAAAAGAGACTAAGAGAGTCTCCTTATGTCGAATCCTTTCAACCTTGTCCTGCATATAAGCAACGAGAGATGGAGAAGGAGCAGTGTCCACTCCATGAAAGACGGTAGGAGAATCACTTTTGGCATTGAGAGTTAAAGTGCTAGCCTCCTAATCAACGAGAGGATTTATTTCACGAAACCATTTCATGCCTAAAATCATATCACATCCTGAGAGAGGAGAAACAACAAACCTTCTAGTGAAGGCAGTCTGTTGAATTGCAAACAACACATCAAGGCACTCCTTCGTGATGAGAGCGTCCATACCAGGACGAAAGCCAGAGACCTCGATAGGAGATCTCGGACTAACTTCGAGGCGGGCTCTCTCAACAAGAGAGGGGTTGATCACATCATGCATACTACCTGGGTCAAACAATATGACAAAACGGTGCCCCGACGTACGACCATAACATTTAATGAGTGAATCATCAATGGAAGGGTCTTGAGAAACTTTGGGCACAATTGTGTTATCATTCATTGCATTGACAGATGTAGTGGGTGCTGTGGGTTCTTTAGATTCATTCGATTCAAGCTTAGGATATGTTCGTTTTATGTGGCCCTTAATGTGACAATGAAAACAACGACCTTCCTTAGAATAAGTGCTTTGTTCTTCCGAAGTGATGTATCCTCCTACAATTCCTTGTGCTACCTTTTCATCTGGAGTAAGCTTAGGTTTAGCAATTGTGTTAGCCTTACCCTTAGATTCATTGGAAGAATTCTTTGATGAGATATTGGTGGTAGATTGGTTAGAAGAGTTATCATTCTTACCGTTCTTACCGTTCTGAGGAGTCTGCGCGGTACTTGTGGAAGTTTTGTTCTCCTTAGGCTTTCCCTTGTTGTGCTTCATCTCCTGTGCGAGAGCAATCGCTACCGCCTTGTTGAGATCGATTGGATCGAGTATCTCGACATCGTACTTGATATACTCGTCCAATCCAAAGAGAAAAGCCTCTTTGCGCTCTTATCCGACATGCGTAGTTGGGTACCTAGCTGCAAAACACGATTAGAAAAAGACATAACCGGCATACCATTTTGCTTGAGAGCGCGCCAATCGTCTTTCAACCGTGCGAGGTACTGAGGTGGCATAAACCGCGCCTTGAGCTTGTCTTGGAAATCAGCCCAACTAAAAGAGAGGGACGTGAAATAGTCGGCTGCCTCTAGGTGCGTGGCTAGCTATGCCTCTTGCCATCCGTGGTACTAATTTATGGCATCACCGGCAAGGTACATAGCTGCCGTCAAAACTTTGCTATTTCCTGTCTTCTTAGTTGTCGCAAAATAAGCATTAAATTGATGCAACCAAGAATGAATAACTGTAGCATCCATCTTACCGTCATACTTACTGAAAATCAACTTTTCTGTAACTAGATGGTTGGAATCCACGTCATGGCTTGCGCCACTCGACAAACTCCCACGATCTTTGGGTGGTTCGGTCTTCGAGGCTAGGATTTTGGTAATAAATTCTTGATTGCGAAGCTCCCTTTGAGCTTCACGCTCGGCCTCCTTTTCTGCTTTTCGTTCATTTCGTTCAGCGCGCTCGCGTTCGAGAGCAAGTCGATTTTCTTCTTGTTGTGCGGCAAATCTTGTGTTTCTTTCGTCGCGCTCGCGGTCCTTGGCTGCTTGATCTGCGACCATTCTTGCAATTTTGTCATCGCGCTCACGGTCCTGAGCAAGGCGATTTTCTTCTTGTTTTGCGGCAAGAGCAATGCGCTCACGCTCCTGAGCAAGGCGCTCGCGTTCTAAAGCAAGGCGCTTGTCTTCCTGTCTATCCATCATGGCCATTATCTGCTTGACCATTGCCTCCATAAGGTCTGGCGTAGATGGCGAAGGGGAAGGGTTGGAAAAATCTCCTGGTGGGGAGAATCCTTCGTCGCCTCTCTCATGCTCATCACCTGAATGCGAAGTATCCATGCCGCTTCGGGTGACGACCATGCACTATGATCTTGGGGTCTTAAGCTCGCGAGGAACTTGGGTTCTTGAGGGTCTTGAGGTTCTTGAGGTCCTTGATTCGTGAGAATCTTGGGTTCTTGAGGTTCTTGAGTCTTGAGGGTCTTGGGTTCTTGGGGTTCTTGAGGTTTCCTTTCGCTTGCAAATCCCGTTGGAGAAGGATCTTCTCTTCACCCGAGTTCTACCCTTTTCTGCGCCAAGGTTGCTTTTTCCCACCTCACGTCGATTGGCCGGCCGCTAAGTGCACGGTCCGCTCTCAATGAGTGAAAAGAGACACAAGGGGAGGCTAGACAAGCTCTTGTTTCTTGGGATTCCTATCACTCTTCAACAAAACACGATTAGGAATCGCCACGCCCAAGTAAACTTAGGTTCGTGCGATCGCAACAAGCAAAAAAAATTCTTGTGGTTCTTTCCTTGAGTAATGCAGAACACTTCCAAAGCTCTGATACCAATGTAAGGTGCAGCGGAATGAATGTTGTATTTCCTCAAGATTAGTGATCTTTATTGCTCAAGGTTCCTTTTAGTTCTTAGGGAAAGAGAGAGCTTTCCGTCTTATGGAGAGTGCTATGATCACGAACAAAGTGAGTGGATTGTGCGAGCAAGTGAATGAGACTGAGAGAAGGAGAGAGAAGAGATACGACACCCGAGAGGTTGTAAAACCCTCCTCCGAAGGCCCCACTCTCGTCAGCGAGAGTGGTCTACTTTGATTGCACAAAGGTGTACAATGCGAATGCAATGGACTGATGCAATGGGACTATGCCGATGACGACGACGGTGGTGACGACAACGACTTGATGGCTGAAATCTGAGATCTTCTAGTTGCTGAATTCGGGGACTGTTTCGGTGGCTGAAAATGACTGTTTTGGCTGCGTTTTTATGGCTGAAAATGGGGGAGCATCTGCAACCATCTTGGGCTTATCTTCTACTGTGTCATAGGCTGAAAACTGAGAGCATCTGCTGTGGTGAGGACTGATAATCAAAAACGCTGATGAGGCTGAGTCTTGCTGAATTTCCCTTGTCAAAACGCTGGCTACATGCTCCCAAAAACGCTGTGGAACTGCAAGCAATGCTGCGTTTTATAGGCTGGACATCTGCTGCCAAAAACGCTGGTTCTTGTGAGTCAAATCGCTCCCCATGGCTGATTTGCTAGCGACCAAAAAATGCCAGAAGTAGGCTGCTTGTAGGGGGAACAAAAACGCCAGAAGGGGATTGTAGGCGATGGCTGAATCTTTGAAGAAAACGCCAGGTATGGGAGATGGATGGCGATGGATCTTGATGCTGAGGGGGGTACTGCTGAGAAGTTGCCTATTGAGCAGGAAGCTCCTGCTGCCTCTTCTGCCAGAAAGTGCTAACTTGGGTTTGCTTATATATTAACTTAGCAAAATTGCCCTACCTACTTTTGTTGGAAAGTCGCTTAAAAATAATAAGTGAAAATACCAATAAATAGGAAAATAGGCTAAATGCACTGGAAAATTCCCCTAACTGATGCTAATGGATTTTGGTAGGAATTCCGATGATCATGCTGTGTGCAACCGGAGGATATGCATCTATGCTAAGTGACTGGGCATGCACGGTCTACGAATAGACTCACAAAAGTACCAAATCACCGCTAATCTAAACTGACTTGACTGACGGGAACCTTGCTATGGTGTAGCTTGTCCACGGACACATAGGGTTGGGATGTGTCACGTTACAACGAGCGAGTCAAAGCAAGTAGTGGTTCACTCTTGCCAAGGTAGCTCCATTCATGATCCTCTCTGAGGAAGGAAAGATGAACAAATTTAACGAAGGACTTTTGCCCGAATTTTGTAAACCTATCTGCAAGATACTTTGCAGCAGATGGTGGAGTCAGCAATAAAAGCTGAAAGTGAACACCTTAGTGTACATAGAATACAATCCCCGCAGTGGGACGAGACCATTGAACACAAAAACAATGAATTTTTGTTACCTCTCCTCGAAGGATACATTGCTATCCGGAGAAAGTTTGGAGTAAGGGAATTCAATCTAACTCGTGAGTTTTTGACCCTCAAACTTTAAGTGAGAGGACAGGTCTTTGATCAAAGTTAAATCTTTGAGGAACTTATAAAATGCGTATTGCTTTTATGCACGAGATATGCATGTGTCTAACCAAGACAATCACTCTCGAGTGTTTATGAGAGTAGAATTGAGTTGAAACATTGCTTTATGCGATGAATTGGTTTGCTCAACCATCTAGAAGGTCAACTATTGATCTCGTATCCGGTAGTTCACCAACAAATTACCTGCTATTGTGAGTAGGACGGCAGAAAGGAAGGAATCATTCCGCGATTTCAAGCAAGAAAGCTTGAGTACCTTATGAACCAACACTCCTTACCTGGGAAGATATGGTAGTGCTTTTCGCACAAGTGAATGAACACTCTCTTTATGAGTAAAGGAGCAAGAGACTGCTACGGCTTGTGCTCGAGGAATCCAAGGATTGAAATCCTAGCTTATTTGAAGAGCGGGTTTTGCTCTGAACCAAAACTCTTAACACAGCTTAAGAATTATGTACACCTTTGAGTACATGGATAACACACGAAGATGCAAACCTATGCCAAGGAAGTGGACGAGAGTTTGTTATACTCTCTTGAGTGCCTTTTTGCGTGCAAAGGATATTCAGACACGAGAATCTCTATTTGAGATGTGTTCGGTAGAAGGAATTTGAGTTTCTCTACGGAGAAGAGGTTTTCTGATGGTCGTTGATCATTGAGTACGCTATGTGCTTTTACCATTACAGTAGCAACTTTTGGTTGCGGTATATGTTTCTCCATGAGTAGGTCAAGTAGCATTTACACGTTGTTGGAATAAATTCGAACTATTATGTTTGTGAATCGTAAGAATATAGTTCGCCAACCGTTTCAAAATGGTAAGAATTACATATGGGAGAACATCCCTAAGAATCAAAGAGGGTTCGCTCTATTGTGAGCCGGGTTTGAACGTACGTTCAGAAAATGCTATGGCTAGAATCCTATCTGCCTGAGATTTTGCAAGGCATCATTGATGCTCACAAGGTGAATCATTTTTTATGATTCTGAAAGGAACAGACTCTAATGGGCGTCGGGAAAAAACTGTTGGTGGTAATAACTCGCAAGAGAAAAAGATTGGAAGGAAGTGCCGCCGTGCACAAGGAATATTCGGATTGGAACCGTCCACCTACGTTGAGCGACGACCCGGAACAAGAACCTTCTATAAGGTGATCGCAAATTGTGAAAAAAAGACATCGAGCTTAATGCTCTATGACTTGGGCATTCTCTATGTGGGAGGACACAAGAGGTTTAATACCCTCTGGACTAACAATGCAGGATTATGCGCAAGGGCAAAGACCTAGATTGATTTCATTCTTCTCGGGATTAAAAAGGTGGATTGAGTTAACAGATTCTCGGAAAGACGTGAATGATGAGTTCTTACGTGGCTCGTTAGTTTGATGAATGGTGAAGGATATCCTCGAGGTACTAGAGGAACGACATGAACCGGTAAGGTAAGTATTGATTTATTGATTTATTGAATTTTTGTTTAATTTAATTTTTAAGTTCTCTTTTGAGAAAGAACTAGCTCAACTCACCATTGAGCAAGATTTGAAATCTTTCTGGTTTCTCCCCGGCAGTTCAGTTGGACCTCTACAGTTGAGGACAACTGTTTATAAGTGAGAGGGATGTTGCTAAATTGGCTTTATCTGACAGAAAATTAATTCTAAATGAATTATTGGATTTATAAGTGAGAGGGTTTTCTCGCTTGGAGCACAAAGGAAAAATAATTCTAAATGAATTATTGGAATTTTGAGTGAGAGGGTTTTTCTCACTTGAGACATCCAAGTACAGAGTATTTCTAGTACATCGTTCAAAGTACTGACGGGAGCACTGAGAACGGGAATATTTGTAAGGCCACCAGGAACGGATACTTCTGATGCGTCACATCGGATGGGTGACAGGGAGTATCGGGAAGAAGTATCCGACCATCCGGGAATGGACATCTCTGATGGGTCATAGGATGGGTGACATAGAGCATCGCGAAGAAGATTGTACCGTAAGTTCGGACTAGGTGATGGGTATTCCTGATGCGTCACAAGGTGGGCGACGGGTACATTGAAAAGGGGATATCCATAGTCGAGAGGAAATTCCGAACTCTGTTGGTATTGTGCACAAGGAAAAGCAAGCACTTGAATGAAGATGGGTTCAGAGGAAACTTTGAGGAAAAATAGATGCTTTCTGAGAAAGCAGGATTGCTTTTCGGAAAAGCAGACGCTTTCCAGAGAAAGTTTATGTCTGCATTGCAACTGTGTATGTGATTGCATCCAGGGACGCCTGGGAAGTGCTGTAAAAGCATTGTTTTTAACTTACGTTTTATTGAGTTTTTGGGCAGATTCATGCTATTTTTAAAATATGCCGGCCGTCCACTTAATAAGTGGGCAGCCATAAGGCAACAGATCAGCCAGCGTTTTCTCTCTCTTAACAGCGCAAAAAAAAAGACCAAAAAAAAAAAAAACGGCCGCGATCTCTACGCGAGCAACTATTTGTGCCCGTGGCGAGGAGCTATAAAAGCATCACATGCTCTCACTCAGAGTGGAGGATCAGTTTTTGCGTGAAGGAGATGTTGCTGCAGACATTTGCTGGTGATGCCCATGACTTTCCCAAGTGTACCCGATGTCGCCAAGACCCAGTGCGCGAGTTCTCTCGCGAAGAAGTGCCTGCAGAGGGTGTTTCCATTGCGAGAAGCTGCTGTTTTTCTCTGTTTTCAGCCCATAAACGTCGTAGACGGGGCTGATTTACGAGAAGGAACCCAAGAACACACCTCTTTTGTGTGTAGATTTGGAAGAGAGGATTTTCTATTTAGAGATCTCTTCCGGGGCATTGCTTTTCGAGAACCGAGTTGCATTTCGAGCGTCGAGACTTTGAAGGTAACGATTTTCATATTATGATCTCTAAGTATTTGATTGCAGGTGTACTTCCTCTTAGTGAGGGAGTAGGAGCACAGGAAGGCATGAGCCTCTGCAAGAGAAAAGCGCTCTGAGGAACTAGAACCAGATCAGCCCAAGGGTTTCGTACCCGCGTTTGGGAAGTAGATCCACGGATCGAAGAGAGGTAGTCTCTCAAGTTGTGATCCGAAAGTTGGGATTCCCAAGTAAGGACTTCGTGTCGGGGAAAACAGAGTTGTTCTGCGGGAAGAGGACTTTGGAAACAGAGTTGGAAAAGAGAGTTGCACGGATGTCATGCCCTAAGTCTGGAAGGTGAGATCCAAAGGCGAGAACCTTGGTTCTCAAGGATTTGGAACAAGGAACGGAAGTTCCTTGGAATAGGGTTTTGCCCTAGGAATCGGAAGCTGAGGCTTCCGGGAACCATCAAGTCTTATTCTAGAACGAACGTGGTAATACGTTCGGTTCAAGTGCTTGTATAGGTTTCTCCTCAGTAATAAAGATACTATTAGGGGGGGGACCGGCCCATCTTCTGGTCCCCAGTACCGTGTCGATCTTCTCACTCTCTATCTCTCTCTCTATCTATTTCTCTCTATATCCTCTGGCTTCAATAATAAGTGAAATCCTATTTATCCGAATGTATTTCTTTTTGTTATGCGCTCCCGTTTGTGACAGAGGGAGTAGGAGCAGAGGAAGGCACGAGCTTCTGAAGCTATGAGGAATTAGAGCCAAATCAGCCCAAGGGTTTCCAACCCGGACTTTGGGAGTGGATCCACGGATCTGAGAGTGGCAGACTCTCGAGTTGTGATCCAGGAGTTGAAAATTCCCAAGGAAGGACTTCATGTCCGAGAAAGCAAAGTTGTTCTACAAGAAGAGGACTCCGGGAACATAGACGAAAAAGAGTTGCAAGGATACCATGCCCCGAGTGTGGAAGGTGAGATCCAAAGGCGAGAACCTTGGTTCTCAAGGATTCAAAAATAAGGAACGGAAGTTCCTTGGAATAGGGTTCTGTCCTAGGAATAGGAAGTTGAGGCTTCTAGGAACCATCGAGTCATATTCTAGGACGAACGTGGTAATACCTTCGGTTCAAGTGCTTGTATAGACTTCTCCTCAGTAATAAAGATACTATTAGGGGGGGGGACAAGCCCATCTTCTATCCCCAGTACTGTGTCGATCTTCTCTCTCTATTTCTATCTATACCCTCTGGCTTCACTACTAAGTGATAAAATCTATATATCCAAGTATATTTTATATTGTTATGCGCTCCCATTTGTGACAATCTGATACAAAAAGCTAGCATAACTATCAAAAGCAATTGCCACAAACCTGGCACCAAAAAGCATCTTGACTTGCGGCAAAACTGCCACATCAGCACTCTGAATTGGTGCCGCAATTTGTGGAGGCAGCAGCCACATCATCACTTTGAGATATTCTCCCTCTTCCTCTATTAGGGCTGCCACCACGTCATCACTTTTGTGACAATCTTGCCCACCCTTGCCAAGGAAGGTCCTACACCAAATCTCATACCTCCACTCTACTGAGTAGCATCCCTATAACCTTGAAAATGATGGTGGTCGCCCAAAGGCAGTCAATGTCAACAACTAGGCTCGCTTTCTCCTCAAGCAAGAGTCGAATGGTGGGCTCAATGGGGTTAATCAAGGATACTTCACCAAAGGCCCTCTTGAGTGGGTGGGCTCAATGGGATTAGTCAAGGATGCTTCACCAAAGGCCCTCTTGAGTGGGCGAAGCTAAGCTCTCCATCCGTGTGTGCTACAATAAATCAAGGGAGCAACAAGGAAGCAAGCTATAAGTGAGTGAATGTGTGCGGAGTTTAGATAAACTCATGTTCGTGTGATGTAGGGGGGGAACAAGGAGAGAGGGAAAGAGAGAGCGGCACCAGCAGTAGCAACGAGCTTGACTGTGTCAAGAGAAATGACCTTTTCATTCACATAATCATTTAGTCATACAAGAACAACTGGAGATTTCAACGACCAGCTGTTGCACGTGGTGTCAAGCCATGCATTGATTTTGTCATTCTGTATGCTTTGACAAATTTAGTCAGATTGAGTATGGGCTCATTCTAGCTAGCCAGCTTCCCAAGTCTGGTTTGCCATGATTGAATGATTTTACTGTGTGGAAGGCTCCACGATACATGTTTACGTTGACAATGTTTTCTCTTCCTTGGTCTTGGACTTGTCATACCACAAGGTACGAAACACTTTGTTGACCTTCAATGCCTCTGCAGAAGGTGCATCTATGACAGCTTGACTCTTTGCCTCTCTCATCAATCCAGCCAAGTGGTTTGGCCTTCAATGGCACATGCCCCAGATTCTCCCATTTCTTTCCTTATATAATAAATTCAGCTAGGCTACTCCACCAACAGTCTCCCCACGTGGCCTCGGGCTCAGCCCCATATTATTGCACAATGTTCTTTCCCAGTTTTGGTCTTGCATATGGGAGTCTTGACTTGTCCTTGGCACAGTTGATTGCTCATGCTGGCTTGCCCCTGGTCCTAACATGTCTGCAATGACACTAACATGTTCCAGTCATTTTGGCCATTATCTATAGGTTTGTCCACAAGTTCAGAGGTCTGACACACAGTATGCACACTCAAGGCGTGCTGGGCCTCATGATGGCTTCATCCCTTAGGATGTTGTCACAGGGCTTTAGACATGCTCCCATCTTTTATCCATGAGTTTACCATCCAATCCGCAAGCTTATATTTTTGACTCGTACCAGCATTACCCTGTGATACATTTGAAAGTCTTGTTGCAGCATGCTTGGATATTTTTAGCAATCCACCTTCTACGACAGCCAATGTTCAGACAACCCTGGTCTACACTCTTTACAATTTTTAGAACTCTTTGCATAGGTCTTCCAGAGCAGCAGAGGATCACAGATTCACTTTTGTAGATGTGGGGCCGGCACTTTCCTCTTTTCTGGGTTGTGGCTGGGTAAGGAGCATATCTCACCACCACAGTGGTTCCTGCTATACTCATCCCGCAGGCCGCCTTGATGACATATCTAGTTGCAGTAACCTCCTTTGCTTTGCTTTTACTTTCTCATAAAGTTCTCCTTTTCCGCAAGAACACAGAAATACAGCCTGTGTGTGTGTGTGTGTGTGTGTGTGTGTGTGTGTGCGCGTGCGTGTGGGCTGGGAGAGAGAACCTTGCAGACGGACATGATGAATGATTCCAGACGTGTAATTAAGCAGACCCTCATAAGGGTAGCGCTGGCTATAGACTTCTGCACTTCCTCGGGAAACCCATGTCAAATTGCCACTTTGAATTCCGTAATGTACCTCACTCGCCACGGTTGTTGGGTCTAGGGGTGCTACTTCTGGCCCAATCTGTGCATCTCCTGAAACAAGAACAAAGGGCCAACGTTGAGCAGATTACAGAGGACCATCTTATGGGCGATGTGTGTGTGTGTGTGTGTGTGTGTGTGTGTGTGTGTGTGAGAGAGAGAGAGAGAGAGTGCGCGTGCGCATCGTTGGGTTGGGTTGGAGGAGTTTACCTGTGACCCAAGAAACCCACAAGCAATCGGGACTGGAGAGGGCAAGCGCGATTTGTTCCGGGAAAATGGACGGAACGCGCTTGACGAGGCGAGGGTGCCAGTGAGGGAGGTCTTCACTACCCCGGGGGAGGGAGGTATCGAATGCCACAGTCTTGGGTGGAAAAGGGCCATCCAGAGAGGTGGGAATGGCAGCGCCAGACACTGCCAAAATAGAGAGGAAGAGGAGGAGGAGGAGCGCGCCAAGGCGAGGTCGATGGGGACATGCCCAGCAGACAAGCTGCTGCAAGAGAATGCCAGGCTGCTTCATGACGCTGCTGCTCCTTGCGGAAGGTGTCCATGCCTTCAATGACACAACAAAGAAACACCACGAAGAATATTCTTCTCATTTTTTCGATCGCTACCTGGAATATCCCGATCTGGATGTTTGTTCTGTATGTCTGGTCAAGTTTGAAACAAGTGAAAGGATCATGGTGGCTTTCTAAAACACAAACAATAAGAAAGGGATAAAATCATCAGGTTGAGTTCAATTGGAAATTTAGTGTTCCTAAAGGATTGCCTCAACATAGCCTTGAGCCAATTGAAAATTGAGACTAGCCGTTGCAAATCATGGTTTAGGGAAGAAAAACCAATGAAATATATCAAAAAATAGTTCAACAATCATGCAAATTTTAAATTTTTGCTAGTATTTTCAATTTACTTCCTTGTGAGGAGGAAACTCGACCAACGACCGCGTAATAGAAGGGACTTTCCCAAATATTGCTATAGAACGCTGCAGAAAACTCAAACCATGTGAGGATGAGAAATGAAATGTGGAATAAAAGAACTCATCAATATATATATATATATACACACACACAAGCGTGTGTGTGTGTGTGTGTAAATATAAATATGTGTGTGTGTATGTATCTATAGAACTTACTAGATTTATGCAAGGTGAAGCTTCACTTTAACATTCTAAAACAATAGAATGCAAGAAAAGTCAAGACATGTCAGTCGTGAAATGAAAGGTGAAATAGAAAGATCCAAGTTTACTATTTTAAAACTGAAATAACATTTAAGATAAGTCTCAATCATCACTAAAAACATTGAAAGTATGCCTAACCAGAGTCCCCTCTAGACTCTAAGGCGTCTTTTAGAAAGCCAAAAAGAGTCGTGGTGTGAGGTTGGGTGTAGGGATAGGTGGGAAAATGGGGGCGCAGTTCTCTCTCTCTCTGCCACTTGCACTAATTCTCTCGGACACGTGGTCCTCTCTCTCTCTCTCTCTCTCTCTCTCTCTCTCTCTCTCTCTCTCTCGTCTCCTCAAGGGTTGGATTGCCGAGGAATTAACCACCAACCAACTCAAATGCAAAGCAATTGCTTCATGACGCTGCTGCTCCTTGCAAAAGATGTCCATGCCTTCAATGACACAACAAAGAAACACCACGAAGAATATTCTTCTCATTCTTTCACACGCTACATGGAATATCCCAATCTGTATGCTTGTTCTATATGTCTGGTCAAGTTTGAAAAACGAGTCGTGGCGTGTTGGGTGTAGGGATAGGTGGGAAAATGCAGGCGACGGTTCTCTCTCTCTCTCTCTCTCTCTCTCTCTCTCTCTCTCTCTCTCTCTCGTCTCCTCAAGGGTTAGATTGCCGAGGAATTAACCAACACCAACTCAAACGCAAAGCAATCGATCTCAAGAAGATAGACGAAGCCCGCAAACAAAGCAAATGGGCAATTTACCGAGGAGGCAAAGCAGTCATCCAAGAGTTCCGAACTTCAATCTCGGCTCCCCTCCCTCCAAACCCTCCTTAGGTTTTGTCTTTGCTTTCCTTTTTCTTTCAATTGGACCCTCTCTCCTTAACTGATATGTATCTGATGCCTTCAGTTGGAAGAAACCGTTGTACTGTCATGTTTTATTTCGGCCCCATGGGTCATATTTGACCTCTATAAACGATAAAACAATATCTCTCTCTCTCTCTCTCTCTCTCTCTCTCTCTCTCTCTCTCTCTCTCTCTCTCTCTCTCTCTCCTTGAGCGGCCTACTGTGTCTCCGGTCTCCCTTGGGTGAGGGGGCAGCCCGAGGGGAGGCCACAGAGCCCTGCTCCCCATCTCTAGTAGCAACCCCGCTCAGCTCTGCTCGCGTGCACTCTCGCTCTCTGTAGAGCTCGTCAGTTTCAGCCCCTGCTCACCCTAGCCAATCTCAGCCTCGCCAGTCTCGGCCCATGCCCAGGCCCGGCCAATCTCAGCCTCGCCAGTCTCAGTCTCAGCCTTGCCCATGTTGAAGCCCGCCAGTCTCAGCCTCTGCTCACCCGAGTCTCGACCTGCTACACAGAGAGAGCTCCTTTAATTAAAGTTGATTATAAGCCTTTGAAGGTGATTTTTTCTCTTGAGAGACTGCCCACCATGGCCACTCGGGCCTCTTCTCGCGTGAAGCCCACATTCGCCGGCGTCGTGGCAACACCCCCAAAGGTGGACAGCATGGCCCGGCTTCAACATGAAGTCGAAAGACTTCGCAAGGAAAATGACGCTTTGAAGGAAAGACTCGCAGCCATCAAGTCTCGCCTCACCACAGTGGAGGACTCCAACAAGGGGAAGACAGAACAAAAGGAAATCGAGCTCAATACGAAGACGGAAATCACCCTCACAGAGAAGGTCAAAACTCAAGTACAGGATGTCATTTTTCGCGAAGTCGAAGTTCGTGTGGCGTCTACGCTACACGAACAACAACGACAAGATGCTATTGCTCTCAATGTCCACATTGGCGGACTCCCGAGCGATTGGCAAGGAAAAGAGGACCCCAAGTTCCACAAGTCTTTCGATCGCATCCGAACAACAACCCCCATGATACAATGGGATCCAACGACAATCACCACTCTCGCTCACGAGCATCGCACCAACCATGCAATTCTTACCTTCAAGACCAAAGCGGATCGAGTTAAGCTCCTTGAGCAATCGAAGCTTCTCAAGGACACAAAAATTGAAGATCTCACACCCACCCAACTCAAACAAAAGAAGACCGAACTCCAAAAGATGCGAGAAGCGCGCACAGCAGGGAAATGGGCAGTTTACTGAGGAGGCAAAGCCATCATCCAAGAGTTTCGAACTCCCAAACCGGCCCCCTCCTCCTCACCTACCTCATCTTAGACTTTTGTTCATCCCACCTTATCTTTTTTTCTCCCCACTCGATGGACTCTCAGTCCTTAACTGATATGTATGAGACGAAATCCTTTGTACTGTTTTGTTCTGATCCTATAGGTCATATATGACCTCCATGGACGATAATTCAATCTATCTATCTATCTCTCTCTCTCTCTCTCTCTCTCTCTCTCTCTCTCTCTCTCTCTCTCTCTGCGAAGGCGGTGGGTGGCCGCTTGCCCACAAGCCGCTGTTATATATATGTTGCGCACGTCTGTGTTCGATGAAGCTCGTGCAGCGGGCGCAGGGTGGAGGTTGAACGGTCAAGGGCTGGCTTTGTGTGTGTGTGTGTGTGTGTGTGTGTGTGTGTGTGTGTGTGTGTCGCAAGATGAGCAGCCACAACTAACAAATGGAGCATCACAAGATGGGTAGCCAGGATTGAGAGGTGGAGTCGGGGGGATGGAGGCAGGCGAAAGGGACGAATGACGGGTGTAGGATTCTCTCTCTCTGTCTCTCGCGAGGGAGCTAACATGGAAAGGGGGAGGGTGAGAGATCTGAGCGTATCAACTAAAGAAATTGAATTATTATTTTAGTATGCCAGTATACTTTGTCTTGTATGTGTGGGCAATTCTAAGCAATTCGCGAGTGGGGGGATTCTTTTTATTAACCTACTGGCAGGATCTTTATTATATTCAATTTCTTCAGCAGATTTCTTCGAATCTAGTACTTTCCTCCAAAGAAGAACCTCATCTAAAATGGCAGTAAGTTATCAATCCTAAGACCTCAAGGAGTTCAACTCTTTGAATGCTTGCTTAACCAGATGCCTCAACACTCGACGTTGTTGATGTAGTGGATTCGTTAAATTTTAAAAAAAAACTTGTCATGCTTCGTCTTCGCCTCCGCTCTGCCTTCGTTCCCTACTTAACGCCCCCTCCTCCTTTGTCGCAGCCTCCGCCTCCTGCGTCTCCCCTCGGCCCACTTTCCATTTCTTTCCTTTCAGTTCCTACGCAGGATTGCGCTTGATTCTCTCATTGTTTCTTTTTCAAAATTGGGTACTTGGATTGAGAGCGAGTAAAATATGGAGAGCGGCCTGGTCAACGACAAGTGTCTACGTAGTTTTTTCACGGTTGACAGGAGAACCGCCATGGAATGGCTGCGCTGCCAGTACGTGTGATTTTTGGTATGGGGACGCTCGGAAGCCGTTTGTGTATCGTCACCATACGACCGCCAAGGCAGGAGGATGGATGTTATATAAGACGTTCTAGGTTGTGTGTGTGGAAGGTGAAGCTTGCAATTAGGTGAGAAGCGAAGAGTAAAGATATACAAATACACTGCAATTGTTCCAAGCATGTGTGTAGCAAACGCCAGCTTCGGTGTGTGGGTCAGTGTACGTGGACTGGAAGAGGTAATTGTTGGAGCGGGTGCGAACAGGAGGCGACAGCAGGCAGGTGAGAGCTCACAGTGTGTAGCTATGGTGAAGTAGGAGTCATGAGAGGTCCAGGAATGAGCTAAGGTGAGTTGTGCGCTGGAACACGAGAGAGCAGAGCTGGCGTGCACGGCCCAAGGACTGGTGTAGAGAGATAGGTGGGGGGTGTTGGGAGGTAGCACGGGCAAAGAGACAAGGGCTGTCGTGGCGGGCGGCAGGTGTGACAGAGGTGGGGGTGTTGTGAGGTAGTGCAGGAAGAGATACAAGGGCTGCAATGAGAGATCAGCATATAGTGCTCAAAATTAGATTATAGGTGTGGTGGGCCATGA
Source organism: Adiantum capillus-veneris (assembly GCF_014529385.1). Classification (NCBI taxonomy): domain Eukaryota; kingdom Viridiplantae; phylum Streptophyta; class Polypodiopsida; order Polypodiales; family Pteridaceae; genus Adiantum; species Adiantum capillus-veneris. The sequence continues at coordinate 9,396,750 of NC_140936.1, read as the reverse complement.
GTTGGCAAAAACAACAAAAATGTTGGCGTCTGCGTAATTTTTGAAGGTCTTGTGTGTATGCAAGGTGCAGATGGTGGGCAAGGTCCACAAAGGTGGCCAAAGTCAAGGATACAAGTATGCACAGTTAAACGATTGTGCACATGGGAACGCAACAAGGCGAGGCGAGATTTTAGAGAGAGAGAGAGAGAGAGTTGTGTTGTAGAATTTGAGAGATTAAGGGATATCATCATGTAGATTTGGAAGGAGTTGCGAGAGTCTACTACGGATGGCAATGAAGCATTTAAAACTTGTGTTTGTAGTTTGATAGAGTCTGTAAAAAAGTCTGTAGATGAGTATCAAGTCAATGTAACAGATGTGCATGTCTGTCAACTAGAGGAACAGATAGCAGCGTTGAGGAAGGTTATGTAGAAATAAGAAGCCAACTAAATAGATTAAATGCAAATGCCACAAGATTCTCTAATAGTTTGGAGAGAGGAGGATTTTAAATAATCAATGCAGTTTATATATCTCTTGTCAAAAAGACAAATATACTAGTATTGTTATTCATATGTCCGAAAGTCACACACCCTTGAGAAGTTTAATACTGGTGAGTATATGCTGAGAATAGAAACATGTAATCCAATTTTTGTAATTTTCTTGTTTGAGAACCACACACCTTTGATAAGTTTAATCGTTGTGATATATGGTGAGGAATTCAAACATGTAATCCAATTTCTTTAATTTTTACCAGTAAGTAATCTATACTATGTGTATGCGTGGCGCAAATGGCAGGCAAGGTCCACAAAGGTGGCCAAAGTCAAGGATACATGTATGCGTAGTTAAACAATTGTGCACATGGAAACGCAACATGCTAGCAAAACTTTGGGCAGAGATCAAATTTTAGAGAGAGAGAGAGAGAGAGAGAGAGAGAGCTGCATGATTATAAATTATTGTGGTGGATGTATGTATAATGGCGCAACTAAAAAGACTAGCACAAGGCATCGTAGACGATCGTGCTTGTCCACCCAAAATGATTTCAGTTGTGTGCCCAAGATGAGAGGGAGGGCCGCATTAACAAGCAAGGAGAAACATAAAAGAGATGGGAAGAAACCAAGAAAACTAATGGAAAGTAGTGTCAATATAGTTCTAGGTGAGCAGATATAGATGTCGGTCTTTTAGGTCAAGTGCATGAGTTCCTAAAAAAAGAAACAATCGTCGGTATTTGCGCAGTGGAGAGGGGGGAGATGTGTTCCACTTGCACTTTCAAATGGTTATTCGTATATGGAGTACCTCTCTTATTGATATCAATAAAAAACTAAAAAGTTACCTAGGTTGGGGTAAGGATTATCCATCTAGAGGAAATGTGCTTTGCCGAGCCTTGAGACAAAAGAACTTGCACACATTTGAAGGTATGATAGGGTACTGCTTAAAGGATGATGGTGAGGCTCACTTCCAAAAAGTAGAGCAAAACATAATTGTGGGCGAGATGAACAAAGATGTGGAGTTATCTAACCTATATGGAGTGGAGGATGCGATACCCGTATTTTCTCGACACACAATAATATCTTTGATTGTGCGTTGATGTATTAGAGGTCCAGATGCGAAATCCTTTTCGAAATGATTTCTTGCGTACGTTGCACAAGATGTTATGCAGCAACAAATATTATCGTTCATCGATATGGATCACTCCATACCAAGGGCAAGGGATGACCTTAAGAAAGATGAAAGCAATTTGGACGTGCATAGAGAGGTAGGTGAATTTTAATGTAGTTTTCTTAGCCAATATTTCATTATTAAATGTGTATACATTTTTTTTGGTATGAAAATAAGAAGACATTTTATACGAGTCTCGCAAATCGCGAGAAGTACTAATGGCGAGGTAGTAAATGATGACGTGAGTGTCGAAGACGGTGAAAGGCCATCACAGATAGGCAATGAATACATGTCATCGTTGCTTTGAAATAAAGCAAATACTATTGCATTGTACTATACACACGGTCGTAAGTAGTTAGATTTTTTGTGTTGTATATTCTGTTTAACAATGGGTATGCATGACTTGCAGGTAAGCAATGGATAATAAGAACCAACCAGCTGATTACAATGATGCACAAACGGAGCAGTCATCAAATGGCGCAAGTGATGCAGCGTTTGAGAGATCAATATATATATATATATATATATATATATATATATATATATATATATATATATATATATATATATCAAGTCAATGTAACAGATGTGCAAGTCTATCAACTAGAGGAACATATAGCATGTTACCATATACATGTAGTAGTGATGTGTGTGAACACACTAGGACCGTTGGGGCATTTTTTCCCTCTTTAGGAGGTTTTTTCCCCCGATCTTTCCATTGCACACTAAGTAACACACTCTCTATTGTGTGCATTGAGCTTCCTTCGTCTTCTCCAAGCTGTGTGCATTTCTCTGCAACCCTAATTCCAACAATTGGTATCAGAGCAGGTTGCGTCCTCCCGGGCTTAGTCGCCAGCTGCTCCAGCACATGCCTGCTCACTTTCTGCGATTTCAGTGACCTTTGGCAAGCGTTCGCAGGTCGACAAAAACAGGCAGTACTGCACAGGCTATTTTGTCATTTTGTGCAAAATTTTTGTCAGTGCCGTTTTCTGCATAACAGGTGCCTCATAGTCTTCTACGATTTGTGCTATATAGCACGTGTTGTTCTCGTTCCGTTTCTCCTATTTTCGGACAGTTTTCACATCAAGTGCAACATTTACCATGGCTAACAACAACACAGATGTATTCAAGATGTTTGCTGCTGCTGAGGATAGGTTGGATGGGGACAACTACCCTATGTGGGCTTATATGATGCAACATGTTCTTGTGTCAAAGGGCGTCTGGAATATTGTGTCGGGCATTGATGTACGTCCTAGTTCTGAGGATGTAGGCGATGTTGAGGATGTTGCAGGTCTTGCTACAAGGATTGCTGCTATTAGGGTTGTTTTGCTACGGTAGAACAAGCTCCTTGGGATGTAAAGGATGCGCAGGCTCATGCACTGATTGCATTGTCTGTGAAACACACCATTGTTTCTCACACCCGTTCAGCAAAATCTGCAAAACAGGCTTGGGATATTTTAGCAGGTCTTTATGCAAGCCGCAATGAGGCTAAAATTGCTTTGCTGCGTAAAGAGCTGGAGTCGAAGATTATGCATGAGGAAGATGATATGGACACTTTTCTTGCTGGTGTCAAGGATATCAATGAGCAACTTATTTTTGGAGGTGAAGTCATTTCAGACAGCTCCCTTGTGCAGACTGTTCTTGATGCCTTACCAGATTCCTACCAGACTTTTGCTAGTACTTGGAGACTGCTGACCCAAGGAAATCCTGAAGTTGTCAAGTTTGATGCATTATGCACATTGCTGTTGCAAGAGTCACTTTCCAGGCAAAACAGAAGTAGGCAGCGTGCAGTTGAACAAGTTTTTATTGCTTCTCAAAGAAAGGGTGGTAACAGCAATGCGGCCACTTCTTATGGTTCTGCTGGGAGTGGAAAAACCTATTTTCCTAATGCTTCTGTTGGCAGCAATTCGTCTGGAAATTTTGATGATAAGGACAAAAAGAAGATGCGTTGCCATTATTGTAACGCTAATGATCACTTGATCAAGTCGTGTCTTAAGTTGAAGGCCAAAGAGGCTAAGAAGAAAGAGGGTGGTTCCACTGCAAATGCTGGTTCCACTACAAATGCAGCCATTGTTGAGTCTTCTGTGAAAGGAGACTGTGTTGCTGATGTTGATTCAGAATGGGCTTTTAGTGCAGAGCGCACTTACAATCCTGTTGTCCATGATGTATGCTTGTCAGTTGCTGCAAATTCACATGTGTGGTATTTCAATAGTGGTGATACAAAGCACAATACCTCACATCGTAAATTGTTCACCTCTCTTGAGTCTGTCCCTCATGGGAATTCAGTCACTTGTGCCAACAATGCCTCTTATCCGGTTCAGGGAGTTGGCAAGATTGTGCTTACTGCTGCAAATGGCAGTTCCTTCACACTTGTTGATGCACTTTATGTACCTGGGATCACGAAGAATCTCTTGTCTGTATCCGCACTTGCCAGACTTGGACTTGTAGTCAAATTTGTGGATGACAGATGTACAGTTTATGATCTAAGTTTTGGTGATGAAATTGTTACATCTAGCCTTTTGTGCCGTGGGCTGTATAGGCTCACTTTGTATGACAAGTGTGGACAAAATTTTGCAAATGCTATTGCAGATTCAAGGGCTATTTCAGATGCCAAAACTTTGGCATGCACGTTTTGGTCATCTGAATTTTGTCAGTTTGCTGCGTTTGCAAAAATCTGATATGGTTGCTTCTTTGCCGCCTCTTGAAGCACCTCTCAAACATGTTTATAAAGGCTGTATTTTGGGTAAGATGCAGCGTTCTAAGTTTCCAAAGGATGGTTCAGTTCGGGCCAGATGCAGGTTGGAACTTGTGCATAGTGATGTTTCTGGGCCCATGCAAACTCCGTCCTTGGGCAATTACCTGTACTACGTGACTTTCATTGATGATTACTCCAGGCATGCATGGGTATTTCCACTTAATTAAAGCGAATTCCAAAGTTTTTATGTGCTTCAAAAATTTTCTGGCTATGGCTGAAAATGTCTCGAAATGTACTATGGACACCCTCCGTTCCGATCGAGGGGGGGAGTATATGTCTCATGAATTTAATGCATTTCTGGCAAGTCGTGGGATAAAACACCAATGTACAGCGCCTTATACACCTCAGCAAAATGGTGTTGCTGAGAGGAAAAATAGGTCACTGACCGAAATGGCACGATGTATAGTCAAAAGTCAAGCTTTGCCGCATTCTTTTTGGCTTGAGGCCATCATGTGTGCCACTTATGTACTTAATAGGTGTCCTACGAAAGCTTTGCAGACTATTACTCCATATGAAGCATGGCATGATAGAAAGCCTTCTATTGAGCACAAGCGTGTTTTTGGTTGTTTGGCATATCCTTTGGTGCCACAAACACAAACACAGCGTAGAAAATTGGATGATAAGGCTGTCAAATGTATTTTTGTTGGTTATAGTGCTGAAAGCAAAGGCTACATGTTGTATCATCTGCAAACAAAACGTATTCTGGTTTCACGAGATGTAGTGTTTGTGGAAGATTCTGTTCAGCCCTTGCTGTCATGTACTAGAGACAGTAATGTAAGCTCACAGGACATTTATGACACTTTGTTGCCTCTTTTCAGTGGTGGAAATACGAATGTAAGTTCCAATGAGGCAAATGTACAGCCTATGGGGGTTTCTGAAAATGTTATAGATCGGCCTATTACTGATGTAGATTTACATGATGTACTTGATGAGGAAAGGGCCGAAAATGAGCAGGCTAGAGGTATGCCAAAATGGCTAGTGCAGACTTTGCGTGACAGTAAATTGGAAGCACCTTTGTCTAGTCATACTCGTTCAGGCTCTCGCCATGCATCTTATGCATCAGATTGTTATGCTTTGGCTGTGTTTAGCTTACATGATGTTGAGGAGCCTTTGTCTTTTGATGAAGCACAAAATTCAAAAAATTGGATGGCTGCCATGCAATCAGAATATGATGCACTTATAGAAAATGACACATGGACTTTATGTGATTTGCCTCTTGGCAAAAAGGCCATTGGTAGAAAGCGGGTTTACAAGTTGAAACGCAAGCCGGATGGCGAGATCGATCGCCATAAGGCTCAACTTGTTGCAAAGGGTTATGCATAGCAAAAAGGCATAGATTATGAAGAGAGTTTTGCTCCCACTTGTCGTATGACTACTGTGCGTTTTCTATGTGCATTGGCAGCTCATTTTCGTTGGGATGTACATCAATCAGACATTATTACTGCTTTCTTGAATGGTGACGTATTTGAGGAAGTTTATGTAGCGCAGCCTCGCAGTTTTGTCATAAAAGGACAAGAGGACAAAGTGTGCAGATGTGAGAAGGCTTGTTTTATCCCAAGGGGGGATCATTGCTGCCAAACTTACATCGTTTTTCGGACTCAGATTGGGCTGCTTGTTTTGACATGTGAGTGTCCACAAGTGGTTTTTGTTTCATGCTTGGCAGTTCATGTATATCATGGTTGAGCAAGAAGCAACCTACTATGGCCACTTCCAGTTGTGAGGCTGAGTACAGGGCAGTCTTCACAGCTACGGTTGAGTGTGTATGGCTCATACGCCTTATGGTTTATTTGGGTGTTGGACAGGACACTGCCAACACTATCTACACTGACAGTCAGAGCGTATTGGCAGTTGCGAGGAACCCAGTTTTTCATGCTCGCACAAAGCACATTGAGGTGCATTACCACTATGTCAGGGAGAGGCTCTCAGAAGAAGAGATAAGCTTGGCTTATGTGCCAACACAGGACAACCTTGTAGATCTTTTCACAAAGGTATTGTCTCGTGAGAATCTTGAAGTGTTGTTGTATAAATGAGAAACCAAGGAAATAGACTAAATGCAACTGTCACAAGTTTCTCTAACATTTTCGAGAGAGCAGGAGTGTAAATAATCAATGCAGTTTTCATATCTCTTGTAAAAGAAAACTTCTAGTAAGTTGTTTCTATTGTTATTCATATGTCGAAGAGTCACACACCCTTGAGAAGTTTAATTGTGGTGAGTATATGCTAAGGAATCTAAACATATAATCCAATTTTTGTAATTTTCTTGCTTGAGAACCATACACCCTTGAGAAGTTTAATCGCTTCCTTTAATTTTTATCAGTAACCAATCAATACTACGTGTATGCATGGCGCAGATGGTGGGTAGGGTCCACAGAGGTGGTTAGAGTCAAGGATACATGTATGTGCAACAATTGTGCACAAGGAAACTCAATAGGGCAAGGTGCTAGCAAAACTTTGAGCATGATTAGATTTTAGATAGATAGCTAGATAGATAGATAGATAGAGAGAGAGAGAGAGAGAGAGAGAGAGAGAGAGAGAGAGAGTTGCATGATTGTAATTTATTGTGGTGGATGTAGGTATGATGGTGCATCTGAAAAGTATAGCATGAGGCACGATAGAGAATGTGCTCATCCACCCAAAAAGAGAGAAGGCCATTACCAAATGATTTGAGTTGTGTGCCCCAGAAAAGAGGGAGGTCTGCACTAACAAGCGAGGAAAAAACATAAAATGGATGGGAAGAAACCAAACTTACTAATGGAAGTTAGTGTCACTGTAGTAGTAAGTGGTGCAAATATAGATATGGCTCTTTTGTGTCAAGTGCACGAGTTCCGAAAGAAAGAAACAATAGCCCATATTTGCTCGGTGGAGGGGGGGAAGGTGTGTTCCACCTTCACTCTCAAATGGTTATACGTACATCGAGTACCTCTCTTATTGCTGTAAATAAAAAACTATAAAGTTATCTAGACTGGGATAAGGATAATCCATCTGGGGGAAATTTGATTTGCCGAACCTTGAGGCAAAAAAGTTGCACACATTTGAAGGTATGATAGGGTATTGCTTAAACGATGATATTGAGGCTCGTTTCCAAAAAGTACATCACAACATAATTGTGGACAAGATGAACAAAGGTGTGGAGTTATATAACCTATATGGAGTGGACGATGCAAACACCCGCATTTGCTTCACACACATTAATAGCTTTGATGGTGCGTTGATGTATTGGAGGTTCCAGATGCAGCATCCTTTTGGAAACGATTATCAATGCAGCTTGTATATCTCTTATAAAAGAAAATCTATTAGGAAGTTGTTTTTATTGTTATTCATCTGTTCGAGAGTCACACACCCTCGGGAAGTTAAATTGTGGTGAGTATATGCTGAGGAATCTAAACATGTAATCCAATTTTTGTAATTTTCTTGTTTGAGAACCATACACCCTTGAGAATTTTAATCGTGATGAGTATATGCTGAGGAATCTAAACATGTCATCCAAATTTCTGTAATTTTCTTGTTTGAGAACAATACACCCTTGAGAAGTTTAATCGTGGTGAGTATATGCTGAGGAATCTAAACGTGTAATCCAATTTGTTTAATATTCACCAGTAAGAAATCTATACAATGTGTATTCATGACGCAGAGGACGGGAACAATCCAAAGAGGTGGCCAGAGTCAAGGATACATGTATGCGCAGTTAAACAGTTGTGCACATGGGAACTCAACAGGGCGAGGTGCTAGTGAAACTTTGGGCAGGATTAGATTTTAGAGAGAGAGAGAGAGAGAGCTACATGATTGTAAATTATTGTGGTGGATGTAGGTATGATGGCGCAACTAAAAAAGCTAGCACGAGGCACCGTAGACGACCGTGCTTATCCACATAAAAAGAGAGGAAGGCCATTACCAAATGATTTGAGTTTTGTGCCCAAGAAGAGAGGGAGGCTTGCACTAACAAGAGAGGAGAAACATAAAAGTGATGGGAAGAAACCAAAAAAACTAATGCAAGTTAGTGTCATTGTAGCTATAGACATCGGTCTTTTAGGTCAAGTGCAAGAGTTCCTGAAGAAATAAACAATAGGCGGTATTTGCTCAGTGGAGAGGGGGGGAGTTCCATTCCACTTGCACTTTCAAATCGTTATGCATATAATGAGTACCTCTCTTTATTGCTATAAATAAAAAACTAATAAGTTATCTAAGTTGGGATAAGGATAATCCATATGGGGGAAATGTGCTTTGCCAAGCCTTGAGGCAAAAAAGCTTGCACACATTTGAAGGTATGATAGGGAATTTCTTAAAGGATTATGGTGAGGCTCACTTCCTAAAAGTAGAGCACCACATAATTGTGGATGAGATGAACAAAGGTGTGGATTTTTATAGCCTATATGCAGTGGGCGAAGCGAAAACCCACATTTTCTTGATGCACAATAATATCTTTGATCGTGCATCGATGTATTGGAGGATCCAGATGCAGCATCCTTTTGGAAATGATTTTTTGAGTATGTTATGCAAGATGTTATGCAGGAGCAAATATTATCCTTCATTGACATGGATCATTCCATACCAACAAGGGCAAGGGATGAGCTTAGGAAAGATGAAGCGCTTTGGGCGTGCATAACATTCCCATCTATAACGACCTACCAAGATGTGGTCGCAATGTTTGTGGCAAATGATCAGGATCGAAACAATCAACCAACAATGGATTGGCTCACGTCTCGCTGGAAGGACATAGAGAGGTATGTGAATTGGAATGTAGTTTCCTTAGCCAATGTTTCATTATTAAATGTGTAATCATTTTTGCTGATATATAAGTAAGAAGATAAGTGATATGGGTCGAGCAATCGCGAGAAGTACTAATGAAGAGGTAGTAGATGATAGCATGAGTGTCGAAGACAATGAAAGGCCACTAGAGATACGCGATGAGCACATGTCGTTGTTGCATCAATGGTAGTTACGAGGGATCCAGATCATTGAGGCGCATTATCACTATGTCACGGAGAGACTCTCAGCAAGAGAGATTAGCTTGGCTTATGTGCCGAAAGAGGACAACCTTGCAGATCCATTAACATAGGTATTGCCTTGTGAGAACTTTAAAGCTTTTCACAAAGATTTGGACTTGCTTCCCTTTTTTAATTGATTATGCCCTAACAACATGACACTTCTCTCAATGGAAATTATTATCATATATGTGGTAGTGATGTGTGTGAACGCACTTAAGACCGTCACAACACCTTTTTCCTCAATAAGATATTTTCCCCCCTCGTGCATTGTATAAATGTCTATCACTCTAGGGCTAACTTATCACCTTTAGGATCGCTAGAGCACCTTTTTCCTCACTAATTAGAGATTTTTCCCCTCCTAGTATTGTATATACAACTATCACTCGAGGGCTAACTTATCTTTATATTTGCGCATGTTAGCAGCAAGCTAACACAAGCACCATGGATATCATTTTTCGGAGTTCTCATTGTAAAACACTTATTATTTTGATAAGTCGAGAATATTGTAACTCCTACTTTCTCGGATAAACTTTGTAATTGATGAGTCGGGGCTACAAGCTTCCAGATTGTATCAACCTATTATTACCCATCTTTGGTAGAACTCCCAGGTGATTAGTTTTGACCACCAAAAATCTTGGCTAAGATATAAAAGCCAATTTTTGTAAGTTATTATTAAGTTTTGGATAATGAAATACACAAGTGAGCTAATGGTGCTCACCACTCTCCTTCTCGCGCTTCCTACTCCCTCCCTGGTTGTCACATTGCAGTCGCGTTTGTTGCATTGCGACCGTAGGTAAGAGCTCTACACATTGACGTAAACACATCACAATAATTCGTAGCTTTTGGCGTCGTCGACCCGCGGCCTAATTTCATTATAACTAGGAATTTACACTTTCAAATAAAAAACTAAGCACAGGCGGGATATTGGGGCATCATTGCTAAGCATTTAGATGCATTCTGGGCCGAAAACGACTACGTCAAAAATCCACTGTTGTTAATAATCGCGATTTTGAAACTTGACCCAAAGTGGGGTTTGAGACCATAAGCATGTGTACTTAGGTCTTATAAACATGTCCTAGAAGTTTCGTTACATTTGGATGTCATTTGATGCTGCAACGGATGTGATTTGTTTGCCGATGAGCGATTGGCTTTTGGTGATAAGTGGTGCAAATATAGATATGGCTCTTTCGTGTCAAGTGCACGAGTTCCTAAAGAAAGAAACAATAGCCCATATTTTCTCGGTGGAGGGGGGGGAGGTGTGTTCCACCTTCACTCTCAAATGGTTATACGTACATCAAGTACCTCTCTTATTGCTGTAAATAAAAAACTATAAAGTTATCTAGACTAGATAAGGATAATCCATCTGGGCGAAGATTGATTTGCCGAACCTTGAGGCAAAAAACTTGCACACATTTGAAGGTATGATAGGGTATTGCTTAAAGGATGATGTTGAGGCTCGTTTCCAAAAAGTGCATCACAACATAATTGTGCACAAGATGAACAAAGGTGTGGAGTTATATAGCTTATACGGAGTGGACGATGAGAACACCGCATTTGCTTCACGCACAATAATAGCTTTGATAGTGCGTTGATGTATTGGAGGTTCGAGATGCGGCATCCTTTTGGAAACGATTATCAATGCAGCTTGTATATCTCTTATAAAAGAAAATCTACGAGGAAGTTCTTTTTATTGTTATTCATATGTTCGAGAGTCACACACCCTCGAGAAGTTAAATTGTGGTGAGTATATGCTGAGGAATCTAAACATGTAGTCCAATTTTTGTAATTTTCTTGTTTGAGAACCATACACCCTTGAGAAGTCTAATCATGGTGAGTATATGCTCAGGAATCTAAACATGTAATCCAATTTCTGTAATTTTCTTGTTTGAGAACAATACACCCTTGAGAAGTTTAATCGTGGTGAATATATGCTGAGGAATCTAAACATGTAATCCAATTTGTTTAATATTCACCAGTAAGAAATCTATACAGCGTGTATTCATGGCGCAGAGGACGGGCACAATCCAAAGAGGTGGCCAGAGTCAAGGATACATGTATGTGCAGTTAAACAGTTGTGCACATGGGAACTCAACAGGGCGAGGTGCTAGTGAAGCTTTGGGCAAGATTAGATTTTAGAGAGAGAGAGAGAGAGAGAGAGAGAGAGAGAGAGCTACATGATTGTAAATTATTGTGGTGGATGTATGTATGATGGCGCAACTAAATAAGCTAGCACGAGGCACCGTATACGACCGTGCTTGTCCACATAAAAAGAGAGGAAGGCCATTACCAAATGATTTGAGTTTTGTGCCCAAGAAGAGAGGGAGGCTTGCACTAACAAGCGAGGAGAAACATAAAAGTGGTGGGAAGAAACCAAAAAAACTAATGCAAGTTAGTGTCATTGTAGCTATAGATGGTGCAAATATAGACATCGGTCTTTTAGGTCAAGTGCACAAGTTCCTGAAGAAATAAACAATAGCCGGTATTTGCTCAGTGGAGAGGGGGGGAGTTCCATTCCACTTGCACTTTCAAAGCGTTATGCATATAATGAGTACCTCTCTTTATTGCTATAAATAAAAAAACTAATAAGTTATCTAAGTTGGGATAAGGATAATCCATCTGGGGAAATGTGCTTTGCCGAGCCTTGAGGCAAAAAAACTTGCACACATTTGAAGGTATGATAGGGTATTTCTTAAAGGATTATGGTGAGGCTCACTTCCTAAAAGTAGAGCACCACATAATTGTGGATGAGATGAACAAAGGTGTGGAGTTTTTATAGCCTATATGCTGTGGACGATGCGAAAACCCACATTTTCTTGATGCACAATAATATCTTTGATCGTGCATCGATGTATTGGAGGATCCAGATGCAGCATCCTTTTGGAAATGATTTTTTGAGTATGTTATGCAAGATGTTATGCAGGAGCAAATATTATCCTTCATTGACATGGATCATTCCATACCAACAAGGGCAAGGGATGAGCTTAGGAAAGATGAAGCGCTTTGGGCGTGCATAACATTCCCATCTATAACGACCTACCAAGATGTGGTCGCAATGTTTGTGGCAAATGATCAGGATCGAAACAATCAACCAACAATGGATTGGCTCACGTCTCGCTGGAAGGACATAGAGAGGTATGTGAATTGGAATGTAGTTTCCTTAGCCAATGTTTCATTATTAAATGTGTAATCATTTTTTCCGATAAGTAAGTAAGAAGATAAGTGATATGGGTCGCGCAATCCCGAGAAGTACTAATGAAGAGGTAGTAGATGATAGCATGAGTGTCGAAGACAATGAAAGGACACCAGAGATACGTGATGAGCACATGTGGTTGTTGCATCAAAGGTAGTTACGAGGGATCCAGATCATTGAGGTGCATTATCACTATGTCATGGAGAGACTCTCAGCAAGAGAGATTAGCTTGGCTTATGTGCCGAAATAGGACATTGACACTAACTTCCATTAGTAATTTTGGTTTCTTCCCATCCATTTTATGTTTTTTCCTCACTTGTTAGTGCAGACCTCCCTCTCTTCTTGGGCACACAACTCAAATCATTTGGTAATGGCCTTCTCTCTTTTTGGGTGGACGAGCACATTCTCTATCTTTCCTCGTGCTATACTTTTCAGCTGCACCATCATACCTACATTTGTTGGGGTATAAAGCCCAATGTGGTCGCCCAGGTAAGAACTCACTATGCTCTACACATTACAGTAGAGTGAGTTCACCATATCGTCGTGCTCTTCTTCTCGCACTCTCTCTCGTGTCTCACTTCCGCTCGTACTCCTTCAACTAGTATCAGAGCTCAGATCGAGGCTCAGGGCAGCACTGCAGGAGGCTAGAGTCACCAACTCAGATTGGAGTGAAATTCGACAGGCGAAGACACGGCCCCAAATCTCGTGGGTCATCCCAGAGGGCTTGGTGTTGTCAAAATTTCATTCTGAGGTCATCTCGGCCATCGTTCGGCTTGTTTCGGCCTACGATTGTAGGTGCTGAGGATATCGACACTCCCAGAGTGCTGATTTGTGGTTGTCTACACATCGAAGGACGGCTCACAGTTCTTGGAGGCGTGTCACATACGACACGGGCGCATCTATACACTGACTGTAGGCGACACCCACTAGTACATCACGTAGCTTGTGTTTGCTGCTTGATATTCCAGATTTCATCCTGACATTACAGGTACTTCCACATGGGATGTATTGTCAGAGATGATGTATGTTTGTTGAGGGTTTGCTGGCTGTGAGTCACACAGCAAACAACCGCCGCAGCGGTTACAACATACAGTGGGAAATTTGTGGATGTATGACTTTGTGGGAAGTCTATGTACTGTTAGATTTACTGCAGCCTTTGTTGAGGGTCGAGTGAGGTTTTATTGAGCTGGGGGATTTTCGAATGTTGAGATCCTTTCGGTGATACAGGTCTTGGAGCGATCCCTCGAGCACCCTTAGATAGGCAGCTAGGATGTATTGACTGTGAGTTAGACAGTTGGGATTGCATCTTTGCTTTATTGCCGTTGAGGCATTGTCGCAGTCTATGCTTACAGGACAATGACAGGACAGTCAAAGACAGTACAGGTGCAGGACAGGTTTACCCGCAGCTTACAGTGTCAGAGAGACGGTGTTTTTGAGCTGTTTTTTGGTCTGTTTTTAATACACCAGAGCCATTTTACAAAGGAGACTCTGCCGAAATTTATGCAGAATCTGAAGCTTTCTTTGTTCATTTGACAGGTTGATATTGGTTCAGAGGTCAGTTTACAGGGGAAACTCTGCCGAATTTTTCCCAAAAAAGTAAACCACTGTGAAGCGTAGCTATGGTTGGATCAAAGGACATTGCTCTTTACAATATCAAGAAGCTGGATGGAACCAATTTCCCATTGTGGAAGAAGCAGATTTGGCACGTGTTGGTACAAAAGAAGCAAATAAAACCTATAAAGCTCAAGGGGATAAAACCAGAAGATATGGACGAAGATGAATGGAGCGAAATGGATGAATTGGCACTTTCTACCATTATGCTGACTTTGGCAGAAAGAGTTTACTTCAATGTAGCAAACGAGATGTCGGCTTATCAAGCATGGTTAAAGCTGAGTGATCTTTATGAGAAGCAGAGTGCAGCTTCAGAGGTATACTGGCTTAAGAAGCTTGTTGACTTGAAGATGAAAGAAGGGACACCTATGTCCAATCATCTGAATGAATTCAACACAATCTATAGTCAGTTGTCAGCTCAAGGTGTCAAGTTTGATGAACCTGTTAAAGCTATGTTCCTGTTGATCACATTGCCGGAAAGTTGGGACACTTTTCGCACAGCTTTGAGTAATTCTGCACCTCCAGATGGTTTGAACATAGCAGGTGTAGAAGGAAGTCTGCTTACTGAAGAAACCAATAGAAAGACAATGGACAGAGGCAAAGGAACAGCCTTAGTTGTTAGGGGAAGGACCAAAGAAAAGTACAAAGGTGGAAAGAGGAATCAGTCTCGTAGCAAGTCCCGCAGTGCTAAAGGCAAGAGTGACATAGAATGCTACCATTGTGGCAAGAAGGGTCACATGAAAAGAGACTGCAGAGAATGGAAAGCCGAAAAAGGCAAAGAGAAAGATGAAGACCATGGTGAGAAGAACAAGTCCTCAGTGAAGATTCAAGAAATAAATGTGACAAACACTGTTGCAGAGGATGAAAGTCTAGTGTCAGGAGACATCTACTTCTTGAAGAATACAATGGACTCAGCTCTTCTTACAGCATCTGATGGAAATGCACTCAGTGATTGGATTATAGACTCAGGGGCATCACTTCATGTGTCTCCAAACAAGGAGTGGTTTACTTCTTATGTGACCACTAAAGATCATGTTCGGCTAGGCAATGGGTTAACATGTGAGATCTTAGGTGTTGGAGATGTTCAATTGAAGTTTCAGAATGGCTCTTCTTTCACGCTGAAGAATGTGAGACATGTTCCCGCAATTACAAAGAGCTTGATCAGCACAGGTTTACTTGATGATACTGGCTACGTCACCATTTTTAGACAGAACATGTGAAAGATATCCAAGGGTTCTATGACAGTAGCACATGGAGTAAAGTCTGGAGGACTTTACATGATTTACATAGTCAGCCAAAGTACAAAGCAAGGCTTGTTGCCAAGGGCTTTAAGCAAGAACAAGGCATTGACTTTGATGAAGTATTCTCTCCGGTGGTCAAGATGACTACATTGAGATGCTTTCTTGCATTGGTTGCCATATTAGATTTGGTGTTGCACCAAATGGATGTCAAGACAGCGTTCTTGCATGGTGATTTAGATGTGGAAATCTACATGCAACAACCAGAAGGGTTTGTTGAGAAAGGCAAGGAAGATTGGGTATGCCAGTTGTTAAAGAGTCTTTATGGCTTAAAACAATCACCGAGGGCACGGTACCATAAATTCCACAAGTTTATGTTTTCTCAAGGCTACAAACGTAGTGAGTTCGATCACTGTCTATATACAAAGAAGGCTAAGGATGGTAGTTGGCTGATCCTTATTTTGTATGTGGATGACATGTTGATTGCTGGCAAGCACTTGGAAGAAATTTCAGCTTTGAAGTCAAAGATGGCAAAATCGTTTGACATGAAAGACATGGGTGAGGCAAGTCATATACTTGGTATGCGCATTGAGAGAGACAGATCAAAGAAGTTAATTTGGTTATCTCAAACAGAGTATATTGACAAGGTTTTGCAACATTTCAATATGGAGAAGGGAAAGGCACCGAGTGTTCCATTGCCACCATACGTGAAACTTAGCAATTGCCACCATATGTGAAACTTAGCAAACAAGATTGTCCTGTGTCTGAGGAAGAACAGGCTGAAATGGATAAGATTCCATATGCGTCTGCAGTGGGTAGTTTGATGTATGCAATGATTGCTACTCACCCAGACATTGCATTTGCAGTGGGAGTAGTAAGTCGATACATGTCAAACCCAGGCAAGAAACATTGGGAGGCAGTGAAAGGAATATTGAGATACCTGAAAGCTACAAAGAGTATGCGTATATGCTATGGGAGTCACGAGCTAAGTGTAAAGGGTTTTACAGACTCAGATTATGCAGGTGACTTAGACAACCGAAGGTCTACGTCAGGGTATGTCTTTACATTGGCTGGTGGAGTAGTATCATGGCGTTCTAGATTACAAGATTGTGTTACTCAGTCTACTACAGAGGCTGAATATGTTGCAGCATCAAAGGCATGCAAAGAATCAATTTGGCTTAATCGACTAGTAACAGATTTGGGAATCAAAGAAGAGATGCCTGTGTTATATTGTGATAGTCAAAGTGCTATACAATTGGCTCGCAATCCAGTTTATCACTCAAAGACAAAGCATGTGGATGTGAAGTATCATTTCATCGGGGAAATGCTCGAGGATAAGCAACTTCAGCTTGTCAAAGTTCACACCATAGAAAATCCTGCTGATCTACTTACAAAAGGACTTCCCTCAGAGACCTTTGCGCATTTTCGCAAGCAGTTAGGTGTAGGGTAGTACATCACTTCTCTACATCTCTTGTATATTAGCTTGTATAGTAGCTTCTCTCACACTTAAAGTACCACATTGGACTTTAAGTGGGAGGTTGTTGGGGTATAAAGCCCAATGTGGTCGCCCAGGTAAGTGGGCGGGCCGCCAGGTATGTACACATATTCTTTTGTAAAAACCTAATAAGAACTCACTATGCTCTACACATTACAGTAGAGCGAGTTCACCATATCGTCGTGCTCTTCTTCTCGCACTCTCTCTCGCATCGCACTTCCGCTCGTACTCCTTCAACATCCACCCCAATAAATTACAATCATGCAACTCTCTCTCTCTCTCTCTCTCTCTCTCTCTCTCTCTCTATCTAAAATCTAATCATGCTCAAAGTTTTGTTGCACCTTGCCCTATTGAGTTCCCATGTACACAACTATTGCGCATACATGTATCCTTGACATTGACTACCTCTGTGGACCCTACCCACCATCTGCGCCACGCATACATGTAGTATTGATTGCTTATCGATAAAAATTAAAGGAATTGGATTACATGTTTAGATTCCTCTGTTAAGTATGGAGCTTGATTAACGCTTGTAATTTTATGTGGTAAAAGCGCACATTTGTAAGGCCCCCATTATGAGGAGAAGCCATCGTGCGTGAAGGAAAATCACTCACCGGAAACCAAAATTTTCACGGACAAGAATCAGGGGCAACTTTAAAGGCCTCGAGGGCGGAGGCCCCTGAGACTTTTTTTTTCGCCGGAATATTCTTTTTCGCCAGAAGAAGACAATAAAGCTATCTCAAGAAGATTAGATCAAGAAGGTACTAGAAAGGTTTGCAATGCAAAATGCAAAACCAGTTTCTACACCTTTGGCTGGTCATTTTAAACTAACGAAGGATATGTGTCCAAAGACACAAGAGGAGATAGCCTATATGTCTAAAGTTCCATATGCTGCAGCGGTAGGTTCTCTAATGTATGCTATGGTCTGGATAAGGCCAGACATTGCACATGCAGTGGGAGTTGTGAGTAGGTTCATGGACAACCCAGGTAAAGAGCATTGGCAAGCTGTGAAGTGGATACTTAGGTATCTAAAAGGGACAACAACAAATGCTTTGTATTTTGGAGGAACTGGTATTTTTCTAGAAGGGTATGCTGATGCAGATATGGCAGGTGACAAAGATACTCGAAGGAGCACTACTGGCTATGTGTTCACGGTTGGAGGCACAACAGTAAGCTGGGCTTCAAAGCTGCAGAAAGTGGTTTCACTTTCTACCACGGAAGCAGAGTATGTAGCAATGACGGAGGCAAGCAAAGAAATTCTGTGGCTTCACAGATTCTTAGAAGAGCTTGGATTCAAACAAGACAATTGTGTCTTGTACAGTGATAGCCAAAGCGCTATCCATCTTGCGAAGAACTCAGCCTTTCATTCAAGGACAAAGCACATTGAGGTGAGATATCACTTCATACGCACTCTTTTGGAAGAGGGACAACTAAAGCTAGGAAAGGTGCATACAAGTGAAAATCCTGCAGACATGTTTACAAAGGTGGTCAACAAGGAGAAGTTGAGCTTTTGCTCATCTTCAATCGGCATTCAAGGATAAGAAGACAAAATGGAAAGCAGTCACAGGTTTGGTTTGGAGATCAGTCTCCAAGTGGGAGATTGTTAAGTATGGAACCTAATTTACCCTTGTAATTTTTTGTGGTAAAAGCGCACATTTGTAAGGCCCCCATTATGAGGAGAAGCCATCGTGCGTGAAGGAAAATCACTCATCGGAAACCAAAATTTTCACGGACAAGAATCAGGGGCAACTTTAAAGGCCTTGGGGACGGAGGCCCCCTCAGACTTTTTTTTTCGTCGGAATATTCTTTTTCGTTGGAATATTATGGCCGGACGGCAGCCGGAAAGTGGTTGGAAAACAACTGGTCGGTTGGCCAGTGGCCGGTAGTCAATGGCCGGTGGTCGGAAGTCAATGGCCGGTGGCCGGTGGTCGGAAGTCAATGGCCGGTGGCCGAATTCAAAAGCGGACTTGTCTTCTCAAGGGCGGCCACACATGGGCGGATTGGAGGGTCTGATTTGGACTTATTCGCACAAGGGCGGCTACACATGGCTGTCTCTCATAAGAGAGGGCAGCCCTTTTGGCCTATAAAAGGAGGCCATTTCTACACACATTTCATAGTGTGAAGTTGATGCAACAAGGTGAGTGTGAGGTGGTGAGAGTAAAGCAAGGCGGGAGCTCCATTAAGGGTATAATCCCTTTGTAAACTACTTTTTGTTTTGAAGTACTAAAGCCATTGAGTGGCTGCTTTCCGGTGGACGTAGCCCACATTGGGTGAACCACGTATATCGTGTGTACTCTCTCTCTCTCTCTCTCTACTCTATAATCTCGTGTATATAAATCTGTCTCTCTCCATTAAGTAATCTACTCAATTATCTATTTAGCTACATCTTATTTCCTATCATCCTCTGCATATACTCACCGCGATTAAACTTCTCAAGGGTGTATGGTTCTCAAGCAAGAAAATTACAAAAAATTGGATTATATGTTTAGATTCCTCAGCATATACTCACCACATTCAAATTTCTCAAGGGTGTGTGACTCTCCGACATATGAATAACAATAGAAGAAACTTACTAGTAGTTTTTTTTTTACAACAGATATACAAACTGCATTGATTATTTACACTCTTGCTATCTCCAAAATGTTAGAGAAACTTGTGACAGTTGCATTTAGTCTATTTCATTGGTTTCTCATTTATACAACAACCTTTCTCAACTCTGCTATCTGCTCCTCTAGTTGGTAGACTTGCACATCTATTACATTGACTTGACACCCATCTACATACTTTTTTACAAATACTCTATCAAACTACAATCACAAGTCCTAAATACTTCGTTCTCATCTATAGGAGAATCTTGTAGCTCCCTCCTAATCTGCAAGATGATATCTCCTAATCTCTCAAACGCTGCATCACTTGCACCATTTGGTGACTCCTCCGTTTGTGTATCATTGTAATCAGCTGGTTGGATCTTATCATCCACTGCTCACGAGCAATTCGTGCATACCCATTGTTAGATAGAATATACAACAAATAAAATTTAACTACTTAAGGCCATGTATATAGTACAATACAATAGTATTTGCTTCATTTCAATGCAGCAACAACATGTATTCATTCCCTATTTGTGATGGCCTTTCACCATCTTCAACACTCACGTCATCATTTGCTACCTCTCCATTAGTACTTCTTGCGATTTGCGGGACTCGTATAAAATATCTTCTTATTCACATACAAAAAAAACGTACATACATTTAATAATGAAATATTGGCTACAAAAACTACACTAGAATTCACCTACCTCTCTATGTCCTTCCATCAAGACTGAAGGAGTACGAGCGGAAGTGCGACGCGAGAGAGAGTGCGAGAAGAAGAGCACGACGATATGGTGAACTCGCTCTACTGTAATGTGTAGAGCATAGTGAGTTCTTATTAGGTTTTTACAAAAGAATATGTGTACATACCTGGCGGCCCGCCCACTTACCTGGGCGACCACATTGGGCTTTATACCCCAACAACCTCCCACTTAAAGTCCAATGTGGTACTTTAAGTGTGAGAGAAGCTACTATACAAGCTAATATACAAGAGATGTAGAGAAGTGATGTACTACCCTACACCTAACTGCTTGCGAAAATGTGCAAAGGTCTCTGAGGGAAGTCCTTTTGTAAGTAGATCAGCAGGATTTTCTATGGTGTGAACTTTGACAAGTTGAAGTTGCTTATCCTCGAGCATTTCCCCGATGAAATGATACTTCACATCCACATGCTTTGTCTTTGAGTGATAAACTGGATTGCGAGCCAATTGTATAGCACTTTGACTATCACAATATAACACATGCATCTCTTCTTTGATTCCCAAATCTGTTACTAGTCGATTAAGCCAAATTGATTCTTTGCATGCCTTTGATGCTGCAACATATTCAGCCTCTGTAGTAGACTGAGTAACACAATCTTGTAATCTAGAACGCCATGATACTACTCCACCAGCCAATGTAAAGACATACCCTGACGTAGACCTTCGGTTGTCTAAGTCACCTGCATAATCTGAGTCTGTAAAACCCTTTACACTTAGCTCGTGACTCCCATAGCATATACGCATACTCTTTGTAGCTTTCAGGTATCTCAATATTCCTTTCACTGCCTCCCAATGTTTCTTGCCTGGGTTTGACATGTATCGACTTACTACTCCCACTGCAAATGCAATGTCTGGGCGAGTAGCAATCATTGCATACATCAAACTACCCATTGCAGACGCATATGGAATCTTATCCATTTCAGCCTGTTCTTCCTCAGACACAGGACAATCTTGTTTGCTAAGTTTCACATATGGTGGCAATGGAACACTTAGAGCCTTTCCCTTCTCCATATTGAAACGTTGCAAAACCTTGTCAATATACTCTGTTTGAGATAACCAAATCAACTTCTTTGATCTGTCTCTCTCAATGCGCATACCAAGTATATGACTTGCCTCACCCATGTCTTTCATGTCAAACGATTTTGCCATCTTTGACTTCAAAGCTGAAATTTCTTCCAAGTGCTTGCCAGCAATCAACATGTCATCCACATACAAAATAAGGATCAGCCAACTACCATCCTTAGCTTTCTTTGTATATAGACAGTGATCGAACTCACTACGTTTGTAGCCTTGAGAAAGCATAAACTTGTGGAATTTATGGTACCATGCCCTCGGTGATTGAGCCATAAAGACTCTTTAACAACTGGCATACCCAATCTTCCTTGCCTTTCTCAACAAACCCTTCTGGCTGCTGCATGTAAATTTCCACATCTAAATCACCATGCAAGAACGCTGTCTTGACATCCATTTGGTGCAACACCAAATCTAATATGGCAACCAATGCAAGAAAGCATCTCAATGTAGTCATCTTGACCACCGAAGAGAAGACTTCATCAAAGTCAATGCCTTGTTCTTGCTTAAAGCCCTTGGCAACAAGCCTTGCTTTGTACTTTGGCTGACTATCATGAGCAGTGATCTTATACCTGTAAACCCATTTACAAGGTAGAGCCTTTTTGCCCTGTGGTAATTTAACTAGCTTCCATGTCTTGTTTCTATGCAGAGCTGTCATCTCTGACTGCATGGCCAATTGCCAATTCCCGGAGTCCTTCATTTGCATTGCTTCCTTGTAACATGAAGGCTCATTACAATCAGTCAACATGACATAGTTCATAGATAAAACAGACCTATCAAGAGGTCGTGTGACACGTCCAGATCTACGCACAATGGGTGGCTCAGGCTCAGCCACAACCTGTGGTTCCACTCTATCCTGTCCTTGCTCCTCTTGAGCCCTGACATTTTGTCTTGCACGTGCAGGTCCATCTTCTTGGAAGACAACTCTTCTAATCTCCTCAACCCTCTCTGGTTTAGAATAATATTTGGATTCATTAAAGTGAACATCATTGCTGCGGACAACCTTTCTGGATTCGGGATCCCAAAGTCTGTACCCCATCTCACCAGAATTACCATAGCCTAGAAAGATGCACTTTCTACTTTTTGGCTCAAGTTTGTTCCTAAATTCCTTTGGAACGTGAGTATATGCCTCACAGCCAAAGACTCTGAGATGCTTGTATGAGGGCATTTTGCCTGACCATACCATCTCTGGCACTGAATCCTTCTACAAAACCTTGCTAGGAGATCTATTTACAAGATGAACAACTGTTGATACAGCTTCAGCCCAAAACCCATTTGGCAGCTGTGCATTAGACAACATACTTCTGACCTTCTCTTGTATGGTCCTATTCATCCTCTCAGCAACACCATTTTGAGGAGGATTGTAAGGAGCAGTAAGTTCACGTTTTATACCTTTTGACTCACAAAAGTCCTGAAAGGCCTTTGAAACATACTCTCCACCATTGTCAGTGCGTAAGCATTTAAGCTTCTTGCCACTCTGATTCTCCACAAGTGTCACAAACGTTTTGAAAACACTAAACGCTTCATCCTTGTGCTTGAGAAAGTAAACCCATACTTTCCTCGAGTAATCATTTATAAATGTCATAAAGTAAGAAGCTCCCCCTAGAGATAGGTTAGGCATAGGTCCACACAAATCACTATGAACAAGTGCCAAGTGTGTATCTCTTCTACTGCTTCTATGCTTATGTGGCTGCTGTGTTTGCTTACCATACAGACAATGTTCACAGAATTCAAAATCATTAAATGAAAAGCAAGGCAAATAACCAGAACGAGACAAGATTTCCATTCCCTTCTTGGACATATGTCCTAACCGGGACGTTCGGCTGCTCGGTTACATTGATTACATTTTTAGAGACATTTGATACATAAATCATGTAAAGTCCTCCAGACTTTACTCCATGTGCTACTGTCATAGAACCCTTGGATATCTTCCACATGTTCTGTCCAAAAGTGGTGACGTAGCCAGCATCATCAAGTAAACCTATGCTGATCAAGCTCTTTGTAATTGCGGGAACATGTCTCACATTCTTCAGCGTGAAAGAAGAGCCATTCTGAAACTTCAATTGAACATCTCCAACACCTAAGATCTCACATGTCTGCCCATTGCCTAGCCGAACATGATCTTTAGTGGTCACATAAGAGGTATACTACTCCTTGTTTGGAGACACATGAAGTGATGCCCCTGAGTCTATAATCCAGTCACTCAGTGCATTTCCATCAGATGCTGTAAGAAGAGCTGAGTCCATTGTATTCTTCAAGAAGTAGATGTCTCCTAACACTAGACTATCATCCTCTGCAACAGTGTTTGTCACATTTATTTCTTGAATCTTCACTGAGGACTTGTTCTTCTCACCATGGTCTTCAGCTTTCTCTTTGCCTTTTTCTGCTTTCCATTCTCTGCAGTCTCTTTTCATGTGACCCTTCTTGCCACAATGGTAGCATTCTATGTCACTCTTGCCTTTAGCACTGCGGGACTTGCTACGAGACTGATTCCTCTTTCCACCTTTGTACTTTTCTTTGGTCCTTCCCCTGACAACTAAGGCTGTTCCTTTGCCTTTGTCCATTGTCTTTCTATTGGTTTCTTCAGTAAGCAGACTTCCTTCTACACCTGCTATGTTCAAACCATCTCGAGGTGCAGAATTACTCAAAGCCGTGCGAAAAGTGTCCCAACTTTCCTGCAATGTGATCAACAGAAACATAGCTCTAACAGGTTCATCAAACTTGACACCTTGAGCTAACAACTGACTATATATTGTGTTGAATTCACTCAGATGATTGGACATAGGTGTCCCTTCTTTCATCTTCAAGTCAACAAGCTTCTTAAGCCAGTATACCTCTGAAGCTGCACTCTGCTTCTCATAAAGATCACTCAGCTTTAACCATGCTTGATAAGCCGACATCTCGTCTCCTACATTGAAGTAAACGCTTTCTGCCAAAGTCAGCATAATGGTAGAAAGTGCCAATTCATCCATTTCGCTCCATTCATCTTCGTCCATATCTTCTGGTTTTATCCCCTTGAGCTTTATAGGTTTTATCTGCTTCTTTTGTACCAACACGTGCCAAATCTGCTGCTTCCACAATGGGAAATTGGTTCCATCCAGCTTCTTGATATTGTAAAGAGCAGTGTCCTGTGATCTAGCCATAGCTATGCTTCACTAGTAGTTTACTTTCCTTGGAAAAATTCGGCAGAGTTTCCCTTGTAAACTGACCTCTGAAACAATATCAACCTGTCAAATGAACCAAGAAAGCTTCAGATTCTGCATAAATTTGGGCAGAGTCTCCTTTGTAAAATAGCTCTGGTATACTCAAAAAACAAACCAAAAACAGCTCAAAAAAAAAAACACTGTCTCTCTAACACTGTAAGCTGCGGGTAAACCTGTCCTGCACCTCTACTGTCTCTCACTGTCCTGTAAGCATAGACTGCGACAATGCCTCAACGGCAATAAAGCAAAGATGCAATCCCAACTGTCTAACTCACAGTCAATACATCCTAGCTGCCTATCTAAGGGTGCTCGAGGGATCGCTCCAAGACCTGTATCACCGAAAGGATCTCAACATTCGAGAATCCCCCAGCTCAATAAAACCTCACTCGACCCTCAACAAAGGCTGCAGTAAATCTGACAGTACATAGTCTTCCCACAAAGTCATACATCCACAAATTTCCCACTGTATGCTGTAACCGCTGCGGCGGTTGTTTGCTGCGTGACTCACAGCCAGCAAACCCTCAACAGACATACATCATCTCTGACAATACATCCATGTGGAAGTACCTGCAATGTTTGGATGAAATCTGGAATATCAATCAGCAAACACAAGCTACCTGATGAACTAGTGGATGTCGCCTACATTCAGTGTGTAGATGCGCCCGTGTCGTATGTGACACGCCTCCAAGAACTGTGAGCCGTCCTTCGATGTGTAGACAGCCACAAATCAACACTCTAGGAGTGTCGATATCATCAGCACCTGCAGTCGTAGGCCGAAAACCCCAAATTTGCAGAGTCGGATATGCACCCGCTGAGACCACGTAGTCGAAAATGGCCTGCGCAGACCTTTGTCGAAGCCGAACGGTGGCCGAGATGACCTCAGAATGAAATTCTGACAACACCAAGCCCTTCAGGCTTACCCTCGAGATTTGGGGCCGTGTCTTCGCTTGTCGAATTTCACTCCAATTTGAGCTGGTGACTCTAGCCTCCTGCAGTGCTTCCCCGAGCCTCGATCTGAGCTCTGATACTAGTTGAAGGAGTACGAGCGGAAGTGCGACGCGAGAGAGAGTGCGAGAAGAAGAGCACGACGATATGGTGAACTCGCTCTACTGTAATGTGTAGAGCATAGTGAGTTCTTATTAGGTTTTTACAAAAGAATATGTGTACATACCTGGCAGCCCGCCCACTTACCTGGCCGACCACATTGGGCTTTATACCCCAACAGAGACGTGAACCAATCCATTCTTGGTTGACCTGTTTTGGTAGTGATCATCTGCCACAGAGATTGCCACCACATCTTGTTAGGTCATTATAGATCGGAACGTTCATATACAGGTCCAAATTGCTTTCATCTTTCTTAAGCTCATCCCTTGCCCTTGGTATGGAGTGATCCATATCGATGAAGGATAATATAGTGGGGTACCATGCCAAATGAGACCAAGGAAAAGATTATCCTTGATAATAGCTGCATTTAATTGAAAGGTACAAAATGTATTGTATGTGAAAATTGCATTATTATGAAACAAATTGTGTGTTGCAAGGCATATGAGGATTGGAATAAGAAAAACAAAGACATGTCTCATAAAGAGAACATGCCCAAGGAGGAGGCAAGTCCCTCAAGAAAATAGGAATGTGTGACCTATGAGGCTGAGTTACAATAAAAAAATATGCTTGTGGAATTGCAATGGATACCCAAGGAATGTAGGGATTGGCATAGATGAAATAACTAGCAAAGCCGATGTTGTACTTCTTGTTGAAACTTGTGTGAGCATCATGTACAAAGCATTAACGGCTTTGAGGAATACAATGTACATTCATTGATGTGGCCAAAGAATCTCAAGCAACAAAGAGGTCAAGGAGGGGTAGCATATACGATTAAGAAATGTTTCGAATAATTTTTTTCGATTGTAAAAGATGACAAGTACAAATGTTATGTATGGCTGAGAATTATGACACTTAAAATAACATCCATTTTTGTAGCTAGTTGCTACATTCCTCATCATGATTTCCCTTTTATGCTTGCATGGATAGTGATCATCTTTTTTTTTTAGAGGAGGAAATTTCTTATTTTCAAGACATTGGCGATGTTATTGTCATTGGGGATATGAATGCCCACACAAAAACATTACAAAATGATACAGAACAATTTGACATGCCATACATTTCAAGGGAGTTGGAGGAAGTTCACTTGTATGATCGTACTTTAGTGGATGAGAAAGAGCTCGATCACTATGGAAAGCTACTTTACACGTGCAATATTATGGGAATGCTCATTGCCAATGGTGTATCTTTATGGATTGGAACTGATGGATTTATATGTAGAAAAAAATGTGGGGATAGTGTGATTGACTATGTGCTACTCTCCAAAGCCATCATGTATCGCATAAAGTGTTTTACACTTGGTCAATGGACACCGTAATCAAACCATCGGACCTTATGGAACTGATGGATTTATATGTAGAAAAAAATGTGGGGATAGTGTGATTGACTATGTGCTACTCTCCAAAGCCATCATGTATCGCATAAAGTGTTTTACACTTGGTCAATGGACACCGTAATCAAACCATCGGACCTTATGTATTGACCTTACATGTGAAGAAACAACTAAGCATAAAAATATCAACCAAAGTGAAGAAAAGTTTTCTCTTTGTATTATGGATTTCAAACGGGCACCGATGTATATTGAAATGGTGTTGAAATTAAGATTGCAGGAATGCACACACAGCTTAGAGAAGATGAAGAAGCTCAAGGCACACAACAGAGAGTGTATTCCTTAGTGCATTGTGGGACGCATGTCTAACCTCGCTATCCTATCTTATTGCAGTATTAGTGAGAACCACGATTGAATTGTCAATCCATGGGATGAAGCTGACTCGACTAGTGCATAGAGGCTACAAGAGGGTGTCAATCTCTTGGAAAAACAACTAACAACTCGCATCTAACTCGAGCTACACTCAAGTGACTGAAATCACCAAAAGTCAATCGCTCATTGGCAAACAAATCACATCCGTTGCAGCATCAAATGACATCCAAACGTAATGAAACTTCTAGGACATGTTTATAAAACCTAAGCACACATGCTTATGGTCTCAAACCCCACTTTAGGTCAAGTTCCAAAATCGCGATTATTAACAACAATGGATTTTTGACCTAATCGTTTTCGACCCAGAATACATCTGAATGCTTAGCAATGATGTCCCAATACCCCGCCTATGCTTAGTTTTTTATTTGAAAGTGTAAATTCCTAGTTATGATGAAATTAGGCCGCGGGTTGACGACGCCAAAAGCTACGAATTACTGTGATTTGTTTACGCCAATGCATAGAGCTCTTACCTGCGGTTGCAATGTAACAAATGCAACTGCAATGTGACAACCGGGGAGGAAGTAGGAAGCGCGAGAAGGAGAGAGGTGAGCGCCGTTAGCTTACGCTGTGTATTTCATTATCCAAAACTTAATAATAACTTACAAAAATTGGCTTTTATACCTTAGCCAAGGTTTTTGGTGGTCAAAACTAATAATCACGGAGTTCTACCAAAGATGGGTAATGACAGGTTGATACAATCTGGAAGCTTGTAGCCCCGGCTCATCAATTACAAAGTTTATCTGAGAAAAATAGGAGTTACAATATTCCCAATTTATCAAAATAATAAGTGTTTTACAATGAGAACTCCAAAAAATGGTATCCGTGGTGCTTGTGTTAGCTTCTGCGAACATTTCCTCCCTCCTCGCTTGTGTCGTCCCTTGACACAACTTTATGGGCTGAAATAGTCTTCGGGTTGGCCGTTGGTGAGGCGGTCTTTAAGCGCTGTAAGAGCCTTTTGATATCCGATTTCCCTTTCCTTGTCTGGCACTTGCAAGAACTACATAGTTACCCTGTTTTTTAGCTCCACTTCTGAGTAGCCTACAAACCTTGAGGTCAAATTGTTGATCACTGGTGCAAATATCTTCATTCGCCAAGTGAAGAATCCCGTGTAGAACGCTTCCTCGAACGCCAACATATTGTGAGAAGGTAGAAACATGCATCTAGCGTAGAAGCCATAGAGGACTTCTTAGGAAGTTTGTCCACTGAGATCATAGCACAAACCTTTGTTACCCTTGAGGAATGACATCCAAGGGGCACCTGCTTGCTCTGGCTCATTGAACACTTCGGTGCAAGTGAGCAGCATTTGACAGATTTTATATAACATAGCACATGACAAATCTGGTACTTTTAAAGAATGACATGGCGCCCTTTAGGGTTTTCACCATGTATTCTTCAGTTGCGGGTCCCTTTTCTTGAGCAGGCAATATGGGGAAATTCAGCCAAGCTGGCCGCTTCTTTTATAGTGCCTAATGTGCTATCCAGGTCCTTACTCTTGGTACAGGACAGAAGGTGGGATCCTTTTGTAGGGCCACAGGTGCTCTTGTGAACAGAATCAAGTACCTTGGATTCTTGTTCAGTCAGCTTAACCTCCACTCCATGTGGTATTTATCTTCGCCCTCAACTTGCATATCTATGTAAAGTCTTTCTTTTACCTGTAGCAACTCAAATTTAATCAGAGGGTAGCGCAGGGATTGTTGGTGCCATTGCGCGTTAATTTGATTGGGAGTGAGTTGTGTGACATTGACAGAATGAAGTACTCTCAACTCCCAATCCATTGCTGCCTTCCACTGCTCATCTATCTCTTGTGTAACTTTTTCTTTCAGTGCATCTTCTTCAGCCTTTGAGAGCCGGCCCATGGGCACTATGTCTTCTTCTCTGATGGGTACCTGAAATTCTTCCTCGCCGCTCAGCTCTCTTGCTGCCTGTGTCTCCATTTCAGCAAATGATACTGAGGGAATTTCTATCTGAGGTGGATCCGAAGTGCCTGCCTCTTCTTGCGTTTCTGTCCTTCCCTCTATCATTAACTGGTTGACTCGTTTGAGTTCAGCTATCTCCTTCAACAGCTCGTCTTCTCTTTGGACCCGCATCAAGGCCAGGTCTCTGCGCTGAGACTACTCTAATTTCAGCTCTAGCTTGAGGTCTTTATTTTTCTTTTCTAACATTTTGTAGACCTTGTATGTTCCTTTGATCGAGGTGATGGCTGGATTTTCTCGTATTTACCGCAAGAATATCACCTGATCATTGAATCTTTGTTTTGAGTACTGTAGAGAAGCATTGGCCACATCTAACTGCACCTGGATCTTTAGCTGATAGAGTGGTAGTTAGAAGTTCATTTGTCACTTCTATCAGCTAATCATCCTTGACTTTGCATGCATCTGACAGTTTGGTAAGCAGCTCACCCAGTTCTTCCATTTCTTTTTGTTGCTTGTCTCTTGTGAGCTGATGCTGTTTAACTTCCGCTCTTAACTCTTGCACTTGCCTCTGAAGATCGGTGATGACATTAAGTATGTCGTCTAACTCCCCTTGGAGTGTGTCGATCACCATCTCTAACTCTTTGGCCCGTGTGCTACGACCAAGTGCTGCTGAGCGAAGTCTTTCTGTCATCTCCTGCATTTGCTTAGCATATTCGTTCACTTGCAGGATGACTTCATCATTCGATTACCAATCTTCACTTTGTGTTATTTGTTTTGATGTCTGTGCAGATTCTTTTAACTCTGGCTGCATCCTGGCGTCCTGGCTGCTGGTTGTTGTTGTTGCCCTTGTGGCTGCTGATCTTTCTCTATGGAGGTAGAGGGTTGTATCTCAGTCTTATCTTGCTGTGTTGAGGTAGAGGGTGTTTCCTCGGCCTCTTGTTCTCTTGTGTGCTCAAATCTTGTGAAGTCCTCTTCTGGTGCAGGACTGGCTGCTGTTTTGATCTCTGGCTCTTTCTCTGTTTGCTTCTCTTGATTGGAGACATCTACTTGTTGTGTTGTCTCCACTGTTTCTTGTTGTTCAAATTCTTGTGTAGCTTCAGCTGTTTTTTCCTGTTTAGCTTCTGCTTCTTTCGTTGGCTCATTTACTGTGTCTTTAACTACCGGTGATGGTGGTGGGCTCGGCATTGGTTGATCTAGGTGTTCAGATACAGGAGAAGAGATGCGGGGAGACACATCACCTTGGGCATGTTGTGCTTCTCCTTGTGCAATAGTTTCCTCTGCTCTCTTTTGTTCTTCTACCGCCTATTTCACTTTTCTCGCCGCTTCTTCGCTTCTTTCAGCTTTAAAGCTTCCGCTTCTTCTCACATCTTTTCCAAGGATTCCGTTGGATCTTCAAATTGCTTCCTGATAAGATGCTTTGTTCTAGGCCCTTTAAGCTCAATAGGGACCCACTTTTCCCGTCCTTTCCTTGTGCTTGGCGGCTGTGTTGGTATGAGTGTTTCTTCCTTTCAAACCGGGCTTGCTTTTGCACAAGCTCTTCCTGGTGTGCTGCCACGGCTTTTCTCTTCATTTCTTCTATGCACGCTCTTCTTTCTTCATTATCCGAGCTCTCACTGCTGTGCCGTTCCAGAGAGCTTTCAGCAGATTCTTCATCAGATTTGTGGGATCTCTTGGCGGATCTTGTAGCTCAAGGAGATGGTGGAGTTGACACTATCAAAGTGTTTTGATCTGGGGCAGGTGGTAGGTTATCGACCATGCCGATGGCATGGTATGCAATTCTTGTCAACACCTCTGGTGTACCCAGGTATGTGATCTTTCCTTCTTTCTTTACTCCTTTCAAAGTGGTCAAGACATATTGAGCATGGTCAACCGGTTGCCTAGTTGTTGACTTGAGGACTTAGGTGAAGGTGGTGGCAACCGCATGGTTTGGTGTTGTATACCTTGGCGGCCTCTTAGCAAGGAAATGGAAGTGTTGGTGGTATAACCTGGCTGGTTCTTCAACCTACTTGTGAATAAGGTCCGCAAAGGTGGCCACGGTGGTTTCTTTTGTGAAAGTTCCGGCCATCTTCATATCCCTTGCCCTCATTGTCTGAGTGCTTCTGCCACTATTTCCTTAATGATCACCACTTCAACTTTGTTCCCTTGTGGATCAGAGATCTATGCAGTTCCATCTTCCTTGATCGTGGACAAAAGCTCGTAAGCTTTTTGGAAGTCCACTCCGCACGGCTCGTGTTAATAAAAGTCTCTGAGTCCTAGCCATCGGTTGGCACCTTTGGTTTCGGGCTTTGCGGCGACATCATACACTTCTTTTGGTAGGAGTTGCAACTATATCTGATGTCCCTCCTCACTCTTGAATCTGCCAGTGAACACTGTGGTGTGATGCTCTTCAAGTTGTTCTTTTGAGAGATAGGTTGCTTTTGCGGTTTTGACTGAATCTGGGTCCAGTTGGTATGTTGGTAGTTCTTGCAACTTTTCTTTCTGGTTGAGCTTCTTCTTGGCCCTCTCTGTTGCTTGCATGGCTCCTGTTCATTGACTAGAGTGTCAAAATTAGCAGAGCTGTCAGATTTTTGTCTGAAATGTTCTTTAGTCTGTAATGCTGTCAATTTTGGTCCAATTTGCTTCAAATCAATTTTTGAACAAGCATAGATGCATAAAAACATGTAAGGAACAAAATTGTAAAGTCCAAACAAAAATTTGCACCAAAGTAAATAATCGCGATTATTTGCTTGAATAATTTCTTCAACTTTTTGCAAACTTGGCATCACATGCTTGAAGTATATACCAAATACATGCTCTAAGTGAAATATGAGCTCATTTGGATGCATAGGGTGAAAATGGTACCAGATTTTAGCTTTAGGTCTCTGAAACAGTAGATATAAAAGAAATTTGAGATTTTAAGCTCCAAATTGGTTCAAACTTGGCTAGTGGGCTTGCCACATCATGTACTTTGGATGTATGATGGCAAATTAGCAAAATTCCCCCATTTTGGCATGAAAGTAAATAATCGCAATCATTAACTTTTCTACCAAAATCAATATTTTTTGGTACATATTGGTTCTAAACATTGTATAGACTCTATGTGTGTGATATGAGGTGATTTGGATCAAAAAAAGTGATCCATAACTCAAAATTTGGCTTGCAAAGATTTCTTTGCGTTTTTTGGCAATTTTCCAAGTTATAGGTGCTCATTTTGGCTCATACTTGATTTTTGGCATGTAATAGGTGTGTAGACATGATAGGTGAGGTGATGATGCAATTTCCAAGCAAAAATAGTGCAAAAGTAAATAATCACGATTATTTACAGCAATCACAATTTTCTTGAAAAACTTAAATTTTTTGACATAAACACATTCTATACACCTAAAACAAGTCCTATATTGAATTTGGTCAAGTTTGGTCTTGTCAGTATCACTTTGTGCTTTGTTGACTCTGAATTCTCTGATTTCTGTGACTACACTACCTATTGAGTTAGTTTGTCACTTGTGAGGCTTTGGACTTGTCCGCAACATAGTCGTGAAGCAACTCATCCAGTTTTGGCTCATTTGGAGTCAGTTTGACCTCGTGTGTCGAATTTGATGCTTTGTAGCCTTCAAGCCATTTTCTGTTTTTCGAGGGCTTTGCTTGATTAATTTCACGAGACCAATCATATGCATTGTATATAAACCTCGTAGGCAAGCTGTCTATGCAGTCAGAACCAAATTCTGGCATCTGCCAAAAACCTAGCTTTTCTACTAGGGACCCCCTCGACCCTTGCCGATGGTCAACTGATGATATAGAAAGTTTCTATTATGTTAGGGCATGCTACATTTAAAATCTCATCTAATTTGCTCTAGCTGACAGGCCGCTATGGTCAGTTTTTGGTCGTAGGTCTTCGTGCACTGCTTGGATTCTAGGGTTTTTCCAAAGGGTTTAGACTAGCTTCCAGCCGTACAAAATGGATCGTTGATGAGTAAAGAACTTACCCCTCATGTCTCATGTGAGATGGCATTGAAAACGGGGGACTGTGGACTCCGGAAAGTATGCACGAAAGAGGTCGAAAAGCTCTCTCTGCAAAGGTCAGTGGAAATGAGGTGGTTTTAGCCTACATGGGATATCTATACCCGGACTTCCCAAACCAATTTTCCCCAGATTTCTCCGTTAGTCCTACTAGGCTGTGAAATCTATGTTAGCCTCAAAAATTTCCTTGATCGAATTTCCATAGCTCATTTTGCAAAAATTTTACAAAAGTAGGTATGGCCAACTAATTTAGGCTTCCCGCTTCCATCTTCTGATTTCATTGAAATTTTTTTGTGCTTGTCCGTCTTGTCTTTCTGATCAGCATCGTGTCTTCAGTTTTTCCATCTGAGCTCCTTTGCTATTTATTATTTATTTTTGACCTATTTATTGAAAAAATAAAAGAAAATAACAAAATGCGTTAAAAAAGCAAAGTGAAAATCCAATAATTAGAAAAATTCATTGAAAATCACAGCTTTATTGTTTTTTGTTGGATGACTATTTTTTGATGATTTTCTGATAGTATATACACTATTTACACTCATTCAAAAGATATTATTATTGAATTTTCCCTTGATGATGAATTGTAAGGGCATTATTAGGTAATTTTGCAAAAAAATCACACGTTAACATCAAACTTTTTTCCTCCCTCTTCAAACATTGCTTTTAATTACTTAGCGCCATTCCACCCCTCCTAGATGGCGTACTCCGGGACGACTGTGTGCATGGGTTGAACAATCATGTCTATGCATAGTCGTGGTTGGCTCTACCATGCTTTGAAGATCAATGCAATTCAAACCACTATGTTGTGCAAGAGTTGGGTCTTGAGTAATTAACTCAAGGGTTTCTGATGTTGAGGCTTTCTGATATTGTCTTTCAAAGAGCAAATCTTGTAGCTTGTGTGCTCTCCGTTTGATTGTACCATCAGGATGCTTCAGCACGCTAATTGTCTGAGCTCTTGGTAGCGCTTTTGACTGTTGTTGAGCTTTTTCTCGCCATTGGTAGGTTGGTTTGCTTGGTGTGGAATGGTGTGGTGGAGTCTTTTGAGACTTAACTCTCCATAGCTTGATTGGTTTTACAGCTTGTGGAGAAGATAAGTGCTCCGTTTTCTGCCAAAGCCATTCCGTGTTAGGTTCCTTACTCGGAGAAGCTCGTCTCTGTGTTTTGACCCTTGGAGCCGTCTTTGGTTTTGTCGTATTGTTTTGGGCACCCAGATTTGAATCGGCTTGTTCCTAAGCTGTGCTTTTGGCACCCAAATTTGCCCGACTCCTTGCATGCTACTTGTAGTCTTTGCTTGTCGAGAGGATGGAGAAGATTGATTACTTCGTGGTTTGGTCTGCTGATTGCTTCCTTTCCATTCCTCGTTGCTTGGTGCAATTGGAACAATGAGTTGCCCACCTTTAGGTGCTAGCTTGAGCTGATTTGTATCCCAATCTGGTATTGCTTTGTATATCCGCATCCAGGGAATTCCAAGAATCATCATCTCATTCATGTGTTCATCTAGTAAGCATACAAACTGATGAGCACATGAACATCCATGTACTATCATGTTCAAGTTGACTACTCCCAATGTTGGGGCTGGGTTCTTGTTGCATCCTTTGACTATCGCTATTCCTGCTATCAATGCTTGACTTGTTGCCTTCTTATACTAGGAATAACTGACTGCATTTACTCTTGCTCCTGTATCGGACAAAGCATTTGTGCTATGATTGTTGAGCTGTAATTTGATGCGCAGGTCCATTCCGTCTAACCAATCATCATCTGTTGAAACTGCATCTTTAGGTAATTCCCATTTTCGGTTATCTATTTCCAAAGTGTTGATGGGAATCGATATCTTTTGATTCTTGAGAGCAGCTTTCCATTTGAGTACCCAAACTCAAGCTTCCTCTTGGGCTTCATCAATAACTTGCTGTCGTTTAATCCTCCTTTGCTTGGTTGCGTGCATTCTTTCTAGCAATTCAGTGGTTAGCGACAGATTGTATTTCTTTAAATGGCCTCCACTTATCCAATTAGCCATTGGTTCACCATATAGGGTGGACAACTTCACTGCTCCTCTTCGAGATACATCTTCAATGATAAACAGTCCGTTTTCTTTTTTCTTAAACTTGGGAATGTGCTACTTAAGGGAATAGACTAAAACTAAGTCCCCTTTCTCGAAGATTTTTATTATTAGGTGGGAATCAAAAAACTGTTTTTGTTTTCGCTTTTGTGCATAGATATGAGCTACGGAAGTTAGCCTCTAGCTTCTCTAAATCTTCTAGTCTTTTTGATAATTCATGTCCAATTCACTCAAGATTCTTTATTACCCTTAGTGTCGGCAATAGAAATTCTATTGGCAGTATGGCATCCAGACCATAAACAAGGTTAAAGGGTGTAGCATTTAAAGCCGTTTTGAATGAAACTCGATAAGCCTATAGAGCTGCATGGAGATTCATTTCCCAGTCTGTCCTTCCTGAACTAACAACTTTAGTCAATACTGAGCTAAGAATTTTGTTCGTGTGCTCATCTTGTCCGTTTGCTTGTGGGTGATAGGGAGCTGATTTGTTATGGATGACCATAAACTCATTAAGCAAATACTTGATTACCTCATTGAGGAAATGAGTTCCCCGATCACTACAATTTCAACCGGCAGTCCATATCTCGTGAATACATACTCATATAAGAAAGTTGCAGTAGTTATGGCATCATTTTTTTAGTTGCTTTAGCCTCGGCCCACTTGGTCAAATAGTTTGTAGCTACAATGATATACTGAGCTTGGGTTCTATAAGCAGATGGTTGTATTGGCCCAACAAAATCTATACCCCACTTTGCGAAAGCTCTTGCCCCCATCATTGGTCTTAAGGGCATGCTATCTACACATGTTGGCATTTTTGCTCGTTGACAAGCATCAAACCTTCTAACATATTCCTTGGCATCTGCAAAAAGTGTTGGCCACCATATGCCTACCATCAAGATTTCTCTTGTGGTGGTTTCACTAGAAAAATGACCTCCAACTAATCCGGCATGTGCTTGTTCTATAATTGGAATATATTCGTCTTCATTTGCACAAAGACACAGATGTTCATCCTTACCTCTTCGATAAAATTGGTTTCCAATAAGAGCATAGTCTCTTGCTTTCGTTTCAATTGCTCTTTATTTGCGTTTACTCATATCCTCAGGAAACGTTCGTCTTGATAAGTAAGTAACCAGATAGTTACTCCACTTAAGAACATGTGACATTTGAAACAATGTTACATGAGGGATGGGTGTTTGTTTTTGACATTGAGGATAATCCTTTACAAAATATCAAACATCACTCCTCATAGTCGGCCAAAATACTCCAAGTCTCAAGATTCTTTACATAGTTTGGTCTTTCACAAAGTGAAGTCCCGCTATGGTAATATGTGCTTGACTGAGGTACTGGTCTTTCTCTTCAGGATTAATGCATAAGAGCAATGTTCCATCTCGATTTCTTTTGTATAGCCTACTAGCTAGTGATTGATACATAGCCGATTGCTCAATTAATCCAATTGTAATAGGAAGTGGTATTTGTGAATCCACTTGAGCTATTGTCATCAATGATACCATGTTTTTCGACCATCGAGGTATCATTTCCACAGAGAACAAATAGGCGTCTGGTAGATCATCGTCTACTCCTTTAGGTGATTCTCCTAAAACAATCCTTGACAAATGATCTGTTCTTTGATGTGTAGTGCCCTTTTTTACAACCACAATGAAATCAAATTCCAGAAGAATGATGAACCATCTCACTATTCTTCCTGTGTTGCATGGCTTGTTGACCAAATACAACAAAGCTTGGTGGTCTACAAAGAACACAAATATGTTGGCTAATAGGTAATTTCTATACTTTTTAACGGCATAGATCATTCCTAACCCTTCTCTTTCAGTGGTAGTGTAATTCTTTTCTGGCATGTTCAACTGTCGGCTAGCATAAGAAATAGGAAAATCAATTTTCCCATCTACTGGTTGAGCTAGTATACAACCTATGGAAAATTTGGAAGCATCTACATGTATGTGGAATATCTTATTCCAATCTAGTGCTTTCAATATTGGAGCTGAGGTGAGAGCTTGTTTAAGCTTCATGAAGGATTCTTACATGCATCGGTCCATTCAAAGTGTGTAATCAAGCTATACATGGGTTTTGCAATTATAGCGTACATATAAATGAACCGGCTGGAATATCCACAATGCCCCATGAAGGCTTGAACCCCCTTGACTGTTGTTGGTCTAGGCAAATCGGCAATTATATGAATTTTTTCAATATCCACACTATATGTCCAAGAATTTTTCCTTGTCTACCCATGAATGTGCACTTTTTAGGAGTTAAGCAAATCCTATAAAGTCTACATTTTTCGAATACCTTTTTGAGGTGTTCAAAATGATCAACCCGGATTGATGAATGTACGCATAGATCATCCATGTATACTTCCAAGAATTTCCTAAGATATCCTTTAAAAGCATGGCTCATCAATCTTTGAA
Source organism: Adiantum capillus-veneris (assembly GCF_014529385.1). NCBI lineage: Eukaryota > Viridiplantae > Streptophyta > Polypodiopsida > Polypodiales > Pteridaceae > Adiantum > Adiantum capillus-veneris. The sequence continues at coordinate 9,358,971 of NC_140936.1, read as the reverse complement.
AGGTGGCTGGAGCATTAGTTAACCCGAAGGGCATAACCTGATAAGCAAAAATATCATATTCTATTGCAAAAGCAGTTTTATGCTGATCTTTTGGGTCAACCAAGACTTGATTGTCTCCCAAAAATCCATCTAAGAAACTGTAAGCTTCTTTTTCTGCAACTCGTTGTAAAACATGCTCAATGATTGGAAGAGGAAATTGTCTCTAATGGTAGCTGCATTCACTTTTTTGAGGTTGCCACACACTCGAAATTTTCCATTCTTTTTGGGTACTACCACAATTGGAGACACCCAGTCTATGTGTTCAATTTCGTAAATGAATTCGGCTTCCTTTAGTTTCTCAATCTCTTCCTTGATTTTCCTGGCAAATGTTTCATTATATGTGTATGGACTTTGTCTACTTGGTTTTGCATCATCTCTCATGGGTATGGTATGTTGACAAATTTCTGGATCAACACCCTTGAGATCCTTATAAGACCAAGCAAAGATATCTCGGTATTCTTTTAGCAAGCTTCACAAAAGCTCTTCTTCATCCTCTGTTAGGTCATTTGCAATGTAGGCAGGCCTAGGTTCTTCCCTTGGTTTGGCCAAGTCTATCCTTTTCGCGTTCTCGGGCCCTTCGTAGGACTCGTCTTGTTTTCGTAATTCCCTAACAGGTTGTTCAACTATGATTTTTTGATCTGGAGAGTATATTTTTTGTAATGGGATGGAACACTCATTACATACTTACCATCCTCTTCCGTGGTTTCCATTTCGGTTGTGTATATCTCCTTTAGAGCCTTTTCTAACTCTTGATATCTCTTTTTCCTATGAACTCGTGTCATGGTTGGCCCCTTGTCCTATTTGGTTGGCTTTCCTTGAGTATCCTTCCTTGTTTTTCTCGATGTTTTTGACATTTCTGGATATTCGTTTAAAGGATATCTGCCAATGATTTTGTCCTTGACACAATCATTTGCATCTATCTGCATTAGGAATTGTGTTCTACTAGAGACTGATGGCATAGATTTAGCTTTCACATTTTTGGTGTCTCTTTTTCATTTATACCATTTTTGTCTTCTGAATTTCTGGTTAGGACAGTCAAAAAACTTTTCCTCCCCTCCTTTCATGAGTAGCTTAGCTCTTGTATGCTCTTTTTCTGACCCCGAATCTTCTGAGGTAGCTGAGTGTTCATCTAACTCATCTGTTGCATCGTAGTAGAGGTCTCAAAAGACTTGTTGAGCTTTCATCAAGTCCTTGGGTTCCTCATTTTCATCTTCCATGTTGAGGGTTGAAATCATTTGGATGGGAATTATGTCGTAGCCATCCTCATTGCAAAATTGAGTAGGCATAGACATATTCACACATACATCCATTGTCGCTAAAATTTGAGTCCACTCAAATTTGTTTGAGCCATTTGAGTCCACTCAAATGGCTCAAACAAATGCTCAAGAAAGGGCTCATGTACATATGCTTCGTCTGTGCAATCCCTTTCTAAAATACATTCTTCTCATTTAAACTCCCATTTTCTGAGGCTCCACACATCCAAATAGGAGTGTCTTTGTTTAACCAGGATGGAAGCTTAGTTTTAGCCGAAGAGACTGAATCAAATTCTTGTATGGGTGTTTTCAAGACATGTCTATAAGTGTGATCTTTTAGATTTACCCTTGTTATAGATCCCACTTGCTTCAAGTACAGATAATTGTTTCCCCAATCTTGGATAAGTTGTACCTGTCGCCTGAAAGGTCTTCCCAATACAATTTCGTCATTGAGTTTTTTCCCAAAGTCTACTATGGCAAAAGTGAATTGATATTCAATCCCACAGGAATTGACTATCACTTTTTCAAGCAGCCCTAATGGTCTTGCAATGTGTCCGTCAGCGAATTGCAATTTCATTCGAGTTTGTCTAATGGCTGGTTTTCCCCAGGATTCCCATACTACTTTCGTGGTTATGGCTATGCCTGCCCCACTATCCAGTATTGCCATGGTTTCAATGTCATTATATTTCACTAGAAGGGTTGTGTTTCCATCTTCTCCCTTGTAATATTCTCTGACTTTGTTCATTGGAACAGATCAAATCTCTTTGTTATCCATTTCGTTTTTTAATTTTTTCAAATTTTTTGAGATCAACCCCGTTATCCCCACTTTCTCTAGGGTTTTCTGTAGATCATTCCATAAATATGGTTTGAGTTTTAACATTTCTCTCAAAGTAAAAGTGCATTTGATGGGTGTAGACATGATTGAATGAATGTTGTCTACTTCTAGGGTCTGTTCTGCTCTTTTTACTTGAGTGGTCTTACACACTATGGATTCATCTTCGTTATCTCCCAAGTAAGAGGGTAATGTTTTCAAGGTCAATGGTTTCGACATTCCTGAAGCTTCAGATCGGCAATCCCCATACAAGGATTGTACATCCATGTCCATATCAGGAGGTAGGTTGTCTAACCAAACTTCCTCTATAGGAGCTGACTTTAGAGTTAGGCTCCCATCATTGATCTCTCTAACTTTTTCCCATAAGTGTCCTGGCCAATCTTCCTCCACGAATGGAATTTCATCTAAGGCATCTTCACTGTCCGGCACTATAAGTTCTGGTTCTTCCAGGTGGGGTTCTACCACCACATTGGATTTTTCTCTAGTGTCTCTTACCACAAGCTCCTCAGGTCTTGCGATGCTTTCAAGCTTGGGTTTTTGTTTTTCTAGCATTTCTTGCGTGATTCTTACTAATTTTTGATAAGCTTCAAGCTTAGCTACTTCCATGTCTGGAGAAGGATAGTTCTTCCATTCGTTTTCCATGTTTTGGCATGCTTTTAGTCCTGCTTGGTAAGCTTCCAAGGCTACATTAATAGGCTCAAAAATTCTATCAACAAAAATTGATCCTCCAGATTTCACGGTTGTTTCCTTGATTTCACTTCCAGTTTCTTTCACTTTTTTCTAGAATAGCTGTTTTGCTTTCTCCTCGATTTCACCCTGTTGTTTCTGTCTTCTCAATTTATACATTTTGCTTCTGCTTCTTTTGGTCTTTTGAGAGGCAGCTTTTATAGTCTCCGAATCATCAGAGGAGTTGTGATCATCAGAGGAGTTGTGTTTCTTTTTCTTAGCCTCAGCTCTAGTGATTACTTTGATTGGAACAATCGGTTCACTCTCAAACGAGCTACTAGGTATCACTTGCACTACATTTACTACGTTTTACCCTTGTTAAAGGATTTTTAGGACAATCTTCCGGAAAGTGTCCTCCCTTTTTGCAACATTGTATGCAATAAGCTTCAATAGGCTTGAGGTTTTTGTTAGGCTCTAGGCATTCATTTTTCCAATGATCATTTGCACCACAGTTGTGACAGTTTCCTGTTCTTGGCTTAATCATGGGTCTTAACATAGGAGGTCTGGCACCTTTTAGCTACATAATACATTGGTGCGAGCTTTGGCGGAGCATAAGTCATAGGTTCCTCCATTGGCGGTGGATGTGAATTATACCAATCTCCCTCTACCATTACTGTAGATGGACTAGGCTCCGCATAGGATGTAATAGGCACTAATGCTTGTTCATCTATGACTCCTTCAGTATGCATATACTTTACATACACTGCATTATGGCTTGGATATGGAGATTACTGACCCAACACAGGTTGAGGTCTTCCATACCCATACGTGGTCTTTGAGCATGGGCCATATATCTATACATGGGTAGTCCTTGTGGCCTCATGGGCACATACTGAACATTCCCATCATCCTTTGGTCGAAAGTAGCACTCGTTGGTCTCATGGTTGATCCATTTACCCTCGATTGCACAACATTTTTGTGGCGTAAGTGGTTGTCCATGTTGAGATATCCCTTGTCGTGGTCCCCTCATAGGTGCTTTTTGCATGTTGTTCATCATGTCATTCATCCTTTTGAGCATATCTTCTATGGCTGAAAGTGGTGCTGCAACAACAACCGTTCCCACTTGTGCTGGTTTAGTGGATGATGTTTTCTCACTTTGGTTATCCTTAGGGACATCTTCTTCGTTGAAAATATCACAATTTTCTCCTAAGTAAATCGCATCTGACACACACGCTTCTAGGGTTGTATGCTTCTTGCTATAAAGTATAGCATGAAGTTCTTTGTTTAGCAATCCCTTTAGAAACAATGATACCAGTCATTCTTCTGCAGGTATCTCTAGCTCTGGGCATCTGGCAATGTATTGCTTCATTCGCGTTGCACAATCCCTAACAGACTCACCAAGTTTCTGTTTAACGTTGTAGATTTGAGCTCCCGTATGGTGTTTGATCCCAGTTTTGGGACAAGCAGCTACAAATCATTGAGCTAAAGTGTTCAAGTCCATGATTGACCTTGGTGGAATGTTTTGGAACCATGTCAATGCTTTTCCTTCTAATGTCATTCCAAATCCCTCGGATTGAGTATGGAAATCAAATATACGTTCTGCTCTTAGCACTTGCTTAAAGCTTGCTAAGTGGTCGTATGGATCCCTTGGTCCACTATGTTTTCTGACCCATTTCTGAAAATCAGCTAGTTTGATGAGTCTATTTGGTTCAACTCTTGGTCTCCTGGCAGTTGGTCCTGTTCCGAGTCCTTCAAACCAGTCTATTGGAAATAGACTCACGTAGCCCTGGACTGGCCCTAGTGTCACCCGGTTTTTTTCGTGTGAGGTGGATTCTGGTTTCTTAACATTACTCTCCAATGATCTCTCACGGTGTTCGTCTCTTGGAATGGTTTCTGGTCCTTGGCCCAATATCCAATCCCTTATGGAATACCCTTGGTATTTGGTTTGTTCTACCTCCTCAGGAATCATCATAACAAAGTTGTTGTTATAACAATCCCTAAATAGGTAGGTTGATAGGTATGCTGATCCCTTATCTTTGATCTTGAAGATATAGATGATCTTCGTGGCCGTTAGTTGTTCTGATTTGGCATGCGAAGTCCAGAAAAGATCTTTTACGTTTCTACCCTCCCAACAATAGACTCCGATCCTAGGATTATCCGTACTAAGCCGTTTGAAAGGCTTCAAATCTACTTGATCGTATCCCTCGAATTCTAAAGTTGGTGGTCCTTCTTTTGCTGCATATCTGGGATTATGGTGTTTACTTATAACCCCCATTTGTCCATCATGTCAGGGTTTTCAACTTGTAAATATTGAGTTCCATTTCGATCTATGTACATTTTTCCTTGTTTGTTTGCCCCGATTTCTTCTTCGAACTCAATACCATGGTCATCAATGTGAATAGCATACTCTTCGTTAGGATCAATGTAAAGTTGAGCTCCATGGTGATTAGTCCTTTAAAAAGAGAGTATATGCTTATAGCGCATTGTCGTTTCGGTTTTCGAGTGAGTTGAATAAGAAGACATTTCGGATGTCGAATCAGAAAAAGTATGTGAGATTTCTTCGGGAATAGTGTGCAAGGAATTGCCTTGATTTACGCTTTCTTCAGTGGATACTCTACTGGAGGTTTCTCCAAATATGCCTTGGTTTCCTAATACACGACTAGATCTAAAGTTCATAAAGACTTATGAAGCCCTGGATAGAGTACTTACCTTTGAATTGACTTGTTGACAATTTCCACTTGACTCGATTGCAACTTTCTGTCAAGCTACTGATTCCTCGTCTGCAACCTAATTCCTGTACAAATTTGATCAAGTTAGCTATTCTTCTATAAAGACAGTAGAGTTTTTGCTAATTGTCGTGGTTGGTTTCTGTGTATCACTTCAAATCGAGCTATGGGAGTCAGCAAATGACTTTCAGATTCAACTTTGGCAAAAAATCAAAGAATTACTCTGCAACTTGGAAACTGAGTGAACATGTACCAATTTGGATCCGATTGAGCCCAAAATTGCCCGGTGGCTTTGTATTATCATAGTCTAACACTGTACAAGTTTAAAAGTCAAAAACTGGTGTTCCTAGGTAGCAATAGTAAATAATTGCGATTATTTACTTTTGCTAGTTTTTGGCACTTTTTGGCTTGGTTTGGCAAGCATACAAACTGTTAAAGTCCCTGGACAAGTTTCAACAAGTTTGGATAATTTATGTTCAAGTTTATCACCTGTTTTGTGTCCGCAGACTCTGATTTCAAGAATCTGGCTTAAGTCTCACTTTTGTGATCCAAATTTCACCAAAATTGATTTGGATGGTCTACTTGATATGCTTGACCTTATCGTATGCTCAAACATGCAAATTTTTCACTTTTTGAAGCAGACGTAAATAATCGCGATTATTTACTCCAGCTATGTTTTTACAAATTTTTGTTCCAACTTTGACACAAATTTGTTAAACACCTCAAGTTAAGGTCCCTAGCCAAGTTTCATCAAGTTTGGACAAGTTTTGGTCAAATGGCCATCAATTTTCTGTCTGCAAACTAAGTTTGCAAATTTGGTCACAATTTTCAATCCAATGATCCAAATCTTACCAAATTTGATTTGTGGGCTTATTACAACATGGTAAAGCTAGTGGTATGCGAGCTTGGTCAAAAAAGTTGAAAAATGGGACAGATGTAAATAATCGTGATTATTTACAACTGGTAATTTTTTGCATCTTTTTGATCAACTGAGCATATACACATGTATCACATCAATATAAGCCTATGAGCAAAATTTCAACAAGTTTGGATAATTTTTCCCCAATTTACACTCAAGACTCAGAAAGTAAGTACAAAATTTAGTTTTTACCCAGGTTTTTGCCAGTTTGGTGATCCAGATCTTTTGTGCCTTTACAAAAGTTATTTGTACACATGCAATGAGTCAATGGTATGAACCTTGGTCAAATCTGAGCTGAAAGTTAATAATCGCGATTATTTACTTCAGGCTTGAAATGAACACTTTTTTGCACTTTTTTCAAGGACAGTCCTTTTATGAGCTATTTTAAGCTTATGAATCAAGTCAAAACTTAATTTGGCCTAAAATGTCAAGGAAAAGTAAATAATCTGAGTTTTGGCCAACTCTTGAAATTTTTACCTCAAAGTGTCCTTGAGCTTAACCACTAGTTTAGACAACTTTTAAGCTTACTCTGCAGTCAGATTGAGTGGTTTGGAGTCTTTTCGTTCTATTTCTAGCCGTATACTTGAAATTCTGCAACTTCCAACAATAACTCACAATGATTCTTTCAGAGAGAGCAATGTTCTAAAATCCACCTCGGATCCTACTTACCCTACTCCTAGATTCTCATGCAATGGGGTTGTGGAAAGTGTCCACAAACACTCGTTTTCTTGTCTTTTGGGGTTTCCTGAGCATTGATCTTAAGGCTTGTCTCGTCTTTCAATCATCCTCAAAATCCTAATCTATTTCTACAACCCTAAAGGCACTCAGCAAGTACGATTACTTCCAAGCTACCTCTAGCAAATCTATTAACATAGGTATTGTTTTGTGAGAACTTTAAACCTTTTCGCAAAGATTTGGACTTGCTTCCCTTTTTGAATTGATCATGCCCTAACAGCATGACACTTCTCTCAATGGAATTTATTACCATGTATGTGGTAGTGATGTGTGTGAACACACTTAAGACCGTCATAGCACCTTTTTCCTCAATAAGATATTTCCCCCCTCGTCATTGTATAAATGTCTATCACTCTAGGGCTAACTTATCACCTTTAGGATCGCTAGAGCACTTTTTCCTCACTAAGAGGTTTTTCCCCTCCTAGCATTGTATATACATCTATCACTCGAGTGCTAACTTATCTTTCTATTTGCGCACTAAGGAATACACTCTCTGTCGTGTGCCTTGAGCTTCTTCATCTTCTGTAAGCTGTGTGTGCATTCGTGCAATTCTAATTTCAACTCCATTTCAATATACATTGGTGTCCGTTTGAAATCCATAATACAAAGAGAAAACTTTTCTTTATTTTGGTTGATATTTTTATGCTTAGTTGTTTCTTCACATGTAAGGTCAATACATAAGGTCCGATGGTTTGATTCCGATGCCCATTGACCAAGTGTAAAACACTTTATGCGATACATGATGGCTTTGGAGAGTAGCACATAGTCAATCACACTATCCCCACATTTTTTTCTACATATAAATCCATCAATTCCAGTCAAAAAAGATATACCATTGGCAATGATCATTCCCATAATATTGCACATGTGAAAAGTAGCTTTCCATAGTGATCGAGCTCTTTCTCATCCACTAAAGTACGATCATACAAGTGAACTTCCTCCAACTCCCTTGAAATGTATGGCATGTCAAATTGTTCTGTATCTTTGTGTGGGCATTCATATCCCCAATGACAATAACATCGCCAATGTCTTGAAAATAAGAAATTTCCTCCTCTAAAAAAAAAAAGATGATCGCTATCCATGCAAGCATAAAAGGGAAATCATGATGAGGAATGTAGCAACTAGCTACAAAAATGGATGCTATTTTAAGTGTCATAATTCTCAGTCATACATAACATTTGTACTTGTCACTTTTACAGTTGATAAAAATTATTCCAAATCTTTCTTAATCATATATGCTACCCCTCCTTGAACTCTTTGTTGCTTGAGATTCTTTGACCACATCAATGAATGTACATTGTATTCCTCAAACCCATTAATGCTTTGTACATGATGCTCACAAGTTTCAACAAGAAGTACAACGTTAGCTTTGCTAGTTATTTCACCTATGCCAATCCCTACATTCCATGGGTATCCATTGCAATTCCAAAAGCATATTTTTTATTGTAACTCGGCCTCATAGGTCACACATTCCTATTTGCTTGAGGGACTTGCCTCCTCCTTGGGCATGTTTTCTTTATGAGACTTGTCTTTGTTTTTCTTATTCCTATCCTCATATACCTTGCGACACACATTTTGTTTCACAATAATGCAATTTTCACATACAATACATTTTGTATCTCTCAAATAAATACATTTATTATCAAGGATAATCTTTTCCTTGGTCGCATTTGGCATGGTGCATATGATTGGCCATTCTCCAAAGCGGGGATCGCTTTGTTTACCCACTATATGTGCCCCATAAACCATAACTCTTGACATGCCAAAGTAGGTTTTGAATACATATTAAATAGAAACGGCAAGAGCCTTAGCTTCGATCTTAGGCAAGCTAGGGCTGATCTTGAGGTGAGCCCCACCTAAACTTGCCTTTGACCTTAGGCAAGCTAGGGTTGAGCTTGAGGTGGGAACTCCACCTAAGGTGCTTGTCATGTTTGATGACTAAGGTACTTGAGGTACTTGTCATACTTAATGAGAAAGGTGCTTGAGAAGCTTCCTATGCATAGGGAGTAAGGTGCTTGAGTCAAAAAGAGACCCTACAAACTTAATGAGGAAGGTGCTTGAGAAGCTTCCTATGCATGGGGGGTAGGGTGCTTGAGTAAAAAAGAGACCCTACAAACTTAATGAAGAAGGTGCTTAAAAAGCTTCCTATGCATGGGGGGTAAGGTGCTTGAGTCAAAAAGAGACCCTACAAACTTAATGAGGAAATTGTTTGAAAAGCTTCATATGCATGGGGGGTAAAGTGTTTGAGTCAAAAAGAGACCCTACAAACTTAATGAGAAATTTGCTTGAGAAACTTCCTATGCATGAAAGTTCCAAAGTTAGGGGAATCTTTGACCTAACCTTTCACTCACCCAAAGGGCACCCCTTTTCTATAAGGGCACATGGGACACATGTCAGACTCTCACTAAGATTAACCACATGGTGTGCTTGAATGCTATTGGTTGGGCTAAAGAGGGGTCCAACGAGCTTCTAGTTCCATCCAACAAATATCTAGATATTTTCAAGATCTCTCTCTCTCTCTCTCTCTCTCTCTCTCTCTCTCTCTCTCTCTCTCTAAGGGGTAAGGAGGATACTTATCAAAACACTACCCATGTACTTGAATGCATGTTGCATGTGATTGGCTAGCGGGAGAGGGGTCCAATGAGCTTGCAGCATGTGAAAAAGTTGGAACTCGCCCCAAGCAAGCAAGGGGGGTGTTAGGGTATATACACCACACACACACACTCATTTTCTGGATCTATTCTCACTTGGGGGAAGTTAAGGAACTCCACCTCCTTCTCCAAGCTTGTGAGAAGTAAGAGCCTACACGACCACTCTTGGTTATGAAATGCAAATCCAACCAAGAGCCATGCTTCAATGCTTAAGCTTGCCATCTTCTCCATCTTCATTACTATGCTATTATGTATGCTAGCAAGAAGAGTGATGATAAGTGAGGAACTATTTATTTCTCCTATGGAATGTTTCTTCTTTCTCTTCCCTACCCTCATTCCCCGCTAGCTCTCTCCACCTTCGAAGGTGTTTGAGGCCTTGGGACTGAGGCTTGGGATAGTTAATGCTTTCTACAAATTTTATGTTATGTTTGTGATGCATGAAGCTTTCCATCTTCATTGCATCACCTAGGTCACAAGGAACACAAAGATTGCATTGTACCAAGTCTCTCTTGATAGGAGAAACTATAATACAAATGCCTATTGGAGGGGGGACCGGCTCTGTATGAATCCGGTCCTCAACTATTGTCATGTTCTGTAAACTCTCTCTCTTACAAAAGCATTGTTCATGCTAAGTTAACTAAGTACCATTTTTTTGTTGCTACCATCAATTAAGTTCACCCACTATGCTCACAAAGTAATCTCACAAAAGTGCTTCATCTAATTTCCTAATTCCGCTACTCTCAAAGTCCATAGGCCATTTCCATTACATTGGTATCAGAGCATTTGGTTTCTCTTTTCTTGCTTAAGAAGAGAGGTCCTTAAGTAGCCTATTAATGGTTGATTTTGTTAATTGTATTAGGGTAAGTGGGACTCGGATCTATTATAGATTTTGTTGAGTCCACTATGTGGGATATGGTGCACACCCCGGGAGCTTGGGTCTTAATAATGGAGTATTTTTAGACTTGCCTACGGCTTTACCATTATTGAGCCATAAGAAGTCCGAAAGGAGCTATCCCTCGGCAACTTCACTATGTTAGACTCACTCCACTACTCTCTATAATTAACCAAATTCGAGCCGTGGGTGTAGATACTTAAGTGCCTATTTTCAAAGGGTAAGAGGAGTAGCAACTAAGGTTTTGAATTGCCTAAGCATACACTAAGTAAACACATAAGTTTAATTAACATGGCTGGCAATAACCAAGAGAGTAGAATGAACATTGATAACTTTGATTTTGCACATGAAGGTGCTAATGATGATGCTCACATGTTTGTTAATTATCTTGTCACTAGGTTGCAAAAAGTTATGGGCAACCTCGCTTTGCAAGCCAAAGTTACTCAACAACTTCGTGCTTATGGGATTTCCTTTCCTCTCCAAGAGGAGAGAGAGAGCTTAGGAGGCCTCTTGATGAGACCCCCAAAGGAAGACTCTCTCCCATACGACAGGAGGAATCCAAAGAACAATAAATTAATGACTCCCTAAGTTCCTCAAAAGATGTGGCTCCATGAAGACGGCGGTCTAGACAATCGCCAACTTCTCCCATGAAGAAACGGTCAACCCATAGTCCTTCTCTTCGTCACTCCTAAAGGGAAGAGAGGAAACAAAGGAAGAAAAGGGGAAGAAAGAGGTCACCCTCTTCTTCTAATTCTTCACCTTTCACCTCTTTCAAGAAAAGCTATGGCTATTCTCCTAGAGAATACAAGAGGGGAGGACATCGCAAAGCTTACTCTGCATGGTGAAGGACCTAAAAGCTCAAGAAGTTCAAAGAGGGAGGCAAGAGTATCTCTTTTCTCACCTATGATGGCACCTTTGGTGCTACTAACAAAGTATTGGCCTTCATCCAACTATTAGATGCAGCCTTTGGAGATGAGGGCTTCATGGAGTCCTCCAAGCTACGCCGTGTAGCTATGCACTTCCAAAAATTGGCTCGTCAATGGTGGTCTAGCCTTCGTGGTTACGGCAAAGCCCCAAAGACATGAAAACTCTACGAGTTTCCATCATGAAGCAATTCCTCGCAAGTGATGCAAAGGACAAAGTGCTTACCAAATGGTGAAGTTTAAAGCTTCTCTCTCATGAGTCTATCCACGCATATGTGGACAAGTTTTGGGATTTATATCTCAAGGATACTATCTTTTAACACTAGAATGGTAACAGGACACTATTATGTCCTTGGACACTTTTGTGTCCTGTTAAGTGACCATTTTGCTTGAATTATTTGAAGCGTATGAAAATGAATTTCTAGGTGCTATATATCCACAAAGTTGCCTTATGAGCTGAAAAAAAACTTAGCATTTTTTTTAAAGTATCAATCTCACCATTAACCTTACTCTTGCACAACATTTTTGAACCTAAATTGTGTGAAAAAACGGGTCCTGTTTTTGGCTTTTTTTTCAATTTTTGGCAACTATACCACTCTAAACTTCATGTTTGTGAGGTTTAGATGGCTAGAGGTTAGGCCTTCATAGTTCTCAACATGTTTTGATGCTTGTAGGGAGAGCTAAGTGTTAAAATTGAAAGTTATGACCAATTTACAAGAATTGCATAATCCTGTTTTTTTGCCAAAAGTAGCACTTTTATGATTTTTTTGGTGGCTTTCTTGATATCCAAATTCAATTTTGATTGTGTAAGTGTAATGTATAACATACATCTAATCTTCCTTGAGTTTTGGGGGACCTAATATGCTATATAGCATAGTATATGATGATGGTTGAGTTTTTTGATTGCTGAAGAATACGATACATTTTAGAGTAGCAAGTATAACTTTCTCAATATTGCTAGTTTCTTAGGCCAATTGTGTGTATTTTGTAGGTAGTAACCATATCTAATCATAGACTACAAACTTGGCTAGATATTGAATAGTTTCTATGGGTTTCTAGAGGTCATAATGCTAAACCCAGTTTTTTCATGTTTGCTGTATTTAGCACTTTATCATTGCCCCCAAAGTTCCAATTGTAAGAGATCCATTATCCTTTTTACATGCTCCATGGCTCCTTTTGAATCCAAAGGCCCAAAGGGAACTAAGAAAACATGTATATAGTATATGTATTGAGCGTGACTATAGAAACTTTGATGATAGGTCTGCAGAATGGCAAAAATGCAACTTTTTTATACGTATTTTTTTTGCCCAAAAAACAAATGGTGAGGTAAAAGCAACCATATGTTTTGTTCACCAACCCACTGAAGTTAACGGGGCATTTTATCTCATGTCCTACAAAAATCCCCACTCTTATTTATATGCAATCAACCGTAAGAAATTGCTGTTTTGGGCAAAATGCAATGGTCCATCAACTTTGGAGGCTTGTAGTGACCAAGGGATGAGAAAAATTACAAGTTTCTCATTATTTCCATATGTAGTAGTTATTGAACTATAAGCTCATGAAAGGATTTTTCAAAATGAGTGGATCTACTATGGTTTTGGATTTTTTTCCCAAAACCCTGAAAGGACACTTTTATGTCCTATTAGGTTACCATTCTAGTGTTAAAAGATAGATTTTGCCGAGCAAAAGCAACAATTATGTGCGGGATTACCCAAAGAGATAGCCAAGTATGTCAACTCTCAACGGGTTGGTTCTATGACCAAAGTAATCCACCACACTATGATTTCTTCACGCATCAATTTCCAACAAGGGGCTAGACGGAATGTCAAGCCCATGGAAAATAGAGACAAAGGTGATACCAAGAGGAAAACCAATGCCCAAAATCCTTACCAAGGCTATTCCAACAACAACAACAATCGATCCAAGGAGAAGGGAGTTTACAAAGGTAGATATAAACTCTCTCCTAAAGAGCTAGAAGCTTTTGGTAAGGACCACAAATGTTTTAAGTGTGGGGAGCAAGGCCATGGTTATCGTCCTTGCCCCAAGAGAATTGCCCGTAATGAGGCTCCTAGAGTCTCTATGTTTGAAGCTCCAAAAGAGGATGCTCATTGCCAAAGGATTTCTCCTTTCCTATGCTTGGGGAAAGATGCAAGACCATGATGACTTTATTTTGTTTGACCCTAGTTCAACTCACAACTTCGTATCCACGGAGTTGACCACTAAGCTATGCATACAAGCCCACAAGATAGGAGATGCATTGAAAGCCAATGGAGCTATCAAGGGACAAGACGTCTCAGTTACTTCTTTCGTTGGAAAACTAAGGCTCCATGTTCAAAGTTATGTGGACAAAAAGGATTTCTTCATCTTCCCTCTCAAACATGAGAATGTTATCGTTGGGGCACCATGGTTTAACCGCAAGGCTTCCAACATGAAGTTCCCTAAAAGGAGAATCTACTTCACCTTTAGGGAAAAGAGCATGTACATAGATGCTCATGAGTCGGGGAACACCATATCCCTGTAATAAAGGGAATCAAGAGGAATTAGAGTTGTCTAATTTCCTAAATGGATTCCAAGATGTTTCATTGATGACATCCCTAGTGAGCTACCTCTAAAATGATGGATGATGACCATGCAATTGAGCTCCCACCAAGAAGCTCAATGCCTAACAAGCCTCCTTATTGAGTTTCACAAGCTCAACAAGAGGAGATCATGAGGCAAGTGCATGAATTGGTGGAAAAAGGGATGGTGTGGTCTAGCTCCTCTCCATTTTATTCACCATTACTTTTAGTGCAAAAGACATACGACACATATCACATGTGTGTCGATTATAGAGCACTAAATAGGATCACTATCAACAATGGATTTCCCGTAATGCGGGTAAAAGATCTATTTTATAAGTTACAAGTTCTGGCCGGACACATGCTCCATACGCATTCAAACTCATGATGGACAAAAGTCTTTAGGCCATTCGAATTTTCTTGAGGACTACAAGCGACACCTCCAAGTAATCTTTCAAGTTGTGAGAGAGAATAAGCTTTTTAATAATTAAAGAAAAGTGAATTTTTCCTACAAGAGATTAAATATTTAGGTCACATTATCCCTAAAGATGGCACCCATATGGATGCAACAAAATTAGAGATATTAAAAGGATGGCCTAATCCAAGGAACCTATAGGAGGTACGAAGCTTCATAGGTATGTGTGTATACTATAGATGCTTCATTAAAAAAAATTCTCGCTAATAGCAAGCCCATTACATGACTTGATAAAAAAATTGCAAAAGTGCAAGAAGCTTTTGAAGAAGCTTAAGGAGAATCTTATCTCTCAATGTGTGCTCACACTACTAGATCTCTCAAAGCCATTTGAGGTCCAATGTGATGCTTGTGGTGATTGCCTTGGAGCTATTTTGCTTCAAGAAGGGCACGACATAGCATATGAGAGTCAAAGACTCAACTTCAATAAGTGAGTATTGGACAAACACAAAAAAGAGCTACTTGCTATTCTATATGCCCTAAACACATGGAAAGACTATCTCTTGGGGACTCCATTCATCATACAAATGGATCACAAAGCCTCAAGAACTTCATGATGCAAACCAAGCTCTCCGACAATGAGGTGGGCAAATTTTCTTTTGCAATTTAAATTTCATATTGCTCACATTTGTTGGCAAGCACAATTAAGTAGTCGATGCAGTTTCACAACGACCAAGGGTAAATGTGGTGTCTATAGCAACTCACAATGATCTATCTTTTATGATAGATGAGTATGCTATTGACCGAGACTTTAAGTATGTAATTACAGCCTTTGCAATAGGGAAGAAAATAGAACCATTCAACTTGAAGGATGGTTATCTTCCAAATGGCAATAGGCTTTGTGTTACTCACCCATACAATTAGAAAGTCATGTATGAATCCCATACTTCTCCTTATGCGGGGCAAAGAGGGAATCCATAATCTACTCTTCAAGGAGTAGAAATGTATTTCTGTTGGTCTACCATGAGAAGTAAACATACAAGAGTATGTTTCAAAATGCGGGGTATACCAAAAGTTGAAATTTGATCGAGGGAAGCAACTTGGATTGTTTCAATCGATAGGCTTAACAAGAAAACACACTCTATGCCTGTCAAAAAGACTATTAACGCACATCAAATGGCAACCCTCTTCAGATCTCAAATTTTCAAGCATCATGGCTTTCCAACATCCATAGTGTCAGACAAAGGTCCTAGAATGACCAGTAATTTCTAGAAGGGTCTCTTTGAGAATCTAAGAAGTAGATTAAATTTCTCTTTCGGCCTATCATCCACAAATGGATGACCAAAGTGAAATAACTAATCTAACGATTCTTGATCTACTAAAAGCCTATGACATGGAAGTGGATCAACGTTCTCAATGAGAGAAGTACCTACCTCTTATGGAGTATGCGTACAATGACATTGTACATACTTCTATGGGGAAAGCATCTTTCGAGGTTAAAGAGGGAAGATCCAAAAGTCCCTTACTACTTAAAGTACATGGGAAGATCTTCACTGTTGATGAGTGAATATAGCAAAGACTCACAAGAATCTTGTCCAAAGATTAAAGAGGTTACATCCATCTCAAAGCAAAGGCGAAAAGGGTTCCTGCTAATAAGCACAGAAGAGCCTTAGCCTTTAAGGAAAATGATTGGGTCTTGCTAAAGTTTCTCAACGCTCGTCCAAGGCATACTACAGGCAAGATCCTATGGGCCACCAAGAGTATTATGCTAAACTAGCAAAAAGATACTATGCTCCTTTTTGAATTCTTAAGCCAATCGATGAGATGGCTTATCAATTAAACTTGTCCCAACCATTGGCTCATGCACCATGTTTTCCATGAGAGTCTACGTAAGCCTTACAAAGGAGCGCCATCAAAAGAGGTGATAGTTGCAGACCCTCCAAACATCGGAGATCAAGTACTTCAACCTGAGTCCATCCTATGACATGAAGACAAGGTATTAAGAAACTGTAAGATTATCAGACGATATCTTATTAAGTTTCAGAATTATTCTTTTAAAGATGCTAGATGGATGCAAAGAACCCTTCTTAAGGATAATATGAACCTTGTCAATGCTTACAATGATGCCTTAAAGTAAGCATATGAAAATGCATTTTAAATTAAAAATATTTTCGTCTTATGAGACTAGTTCTCTTTTTATTGTGCACAAAGTTAAATAGTATGCATGCTTAGAATCATGTTTGTGGTAATGATGTCTCCCAAACACCAAGTAGAACTTGTCTCTCTACTTTGGAAGTATGATATGGAATAAAGAGCAGACATGCTTGCGGCAACTACGTCTCCCAAGCACCAAATGGACTAGTCATCCATCTTGGAATGATGTCGTAGGGTAAAAAGGGATCCTCTACCCGCTAAGTAACATGGACTAATGACTAGGCTTTATCTTCTCGACCTCATAGTCGAGGACGACTATGATTTCAAGAGAGAGGTAATGTCATAAAATATAATATCTAACTTTAACAAATTATTTTCTCATATTAAACTGATCATTTAATGTGAGAGAATAAACGGGAACAAGAGTTAGAATAGAGATATGTGCTTCTAGACCTATCTCAACACGGGACCAGAAGGAGAGATGGTTGCATCTCAATAAAGGTCCAAAAGGAGATGGTCTATCAAAGAGCAATGTGCAATAAGTGCGTCTAGACTTACCTCAGCAGGGGACAAAGAGGAGTGATGGTTACATCTCAATAAGGGTCCAAAAGGAGGTAGTCTATCAAAGAGCAATGTGCATCTAATGCAGCTTAAAAGACCTTAGGGTTAGCTTCATTAAAGACCTCCAATGGTTAGTGTTAAAAGTCCTTTGACCTTAGGCAAGCTAGGGTTGAGCTTGAGGTAGGAACCCGACCTAAACTAACCTTTGATCTTAGGCAAGCTAGGGCTGAGCTTGAGGTGGGAACCCGACCTAAACTTTGACCTTAGGCAAGCTAGGGCTGAGCTTGAGGTGGGAACTCCACCTAAGGGGCTTGTCAAGTTTGATGACTAAGGTACTTGAGGTACTTGTCATACTTAATGAGGAAGGTGCTTGGGAAGCTTCCTATGCATGGGGGGTAAGGTGCTTGAGTAAAAAAGAGACCCTACAAACTTAATGAGGAAGGTGCTTGAGAAGCTTCCTATGCATGGGGGGGAAGGTGCTTGAGTCAAAAAGAGACCCTACAAACTTGATGAGGAAATTGCTTGAGAAGCTTTCTATGCATGGGGGGTAAGGTGTTTGAGTCAAAAAGAGACCCTACAAACTTAATGAGGAAGTTGCTTGAGAAGCTTCTTATGCATGAAAGTCCCAAAGTTAGGGGAATATTTGACCTGACCTTCCACTCACCCAAAGGGCACCCTTTTTCTAAAAGGGCACATGGGATACATGTCAGACTCTCACTAAGCTTAACCACATGGTGTGCTTGAATGCTATTGGTTGGGCTAAAGAGGGGTCCAATGAGCTTCTAGTTCCATCCAACAAATATCTAGATATTTTCAAGCTCTCTCTCTCTCTCTCTCTCTCTCTCTCTCTCAGGGGTAAGGAGGACACTTGTCAAAAGACTACCCATGTACTTGAATGCATGCTGCATGTGATTCGCTAGCGGTTCTCTTGATAGTGACCTCAGAAAATAGTAATAGCAGACATCACTTATATTTTCTCAGGTCAGTACCAAGCGAACAGGTGCATCGGAAAGAGTTTTCCTTCCCTTATTTGCTTGGTACTGACCTCATAAAAGTGTAATAGCAGACATCACATATATTTGTTGAGGTCAGTACCAAGCGAACGGTGCATCGAAAAGAGTTTGCCTTCCCTTATTTGCTTGGTAGTGACCTCAGAAAGTGTAATAGCAAGCGAACAGGTTTGTATTTCCTGCAACAAAATACCAATGTGAAGGAGATGTTTAAGTCCATGCGGTCCTAATTTTCATGTCGCTCCCTCCCATCACCTCACCTAATCTAGGGGGGGTGGTACCATTGCTTCTCCCTCCCACGTCTACCTCTCATGAAAAGGCATGGTGGTACCACTGCCTCACATACCACTCCACTACAACATGCACCACACACACACTCATTTTGTGGATCCATTCCCACTTGGGGAAAGTTGAGGAACTCCACCTCCTTCTCCAAGCTTGTGAGAAGTAAGAGCCTACACCAACACTCTTGGCTATGGAATGCAAATCCAGCCAAGAGCCATGCTTCAATGCTTAAGCTTGCCATCTTCTCCATCTTCATTACTATGCTGTTATGTATGCTAGCAAGAAGAGTGATGGTAAGTGAGGAACTATTTCTTTCTCCTATGGAATGTTTCTCCTTCCTCTTTCCTACCCTCATTCCCCGCTAGCTCTCTCCACCTTCGAAGGTGTTTGAGGCCTTGGGACTGAGGATTGGGATAGTTAATGCTTTCTACAAATTTTATGTTATGTTTGTGATGCATGAAGCTTTCCATCTTCATTGCATCAACTAGGTCACAATGAATACAAAGATTGTATTGTACCAAGTCTCTCTTGATGGGAGAAACTATAATACAAATGCCTATTAGAGGGGAAACTGGCTTCGTATGAATCCGGTCCTCAACTATTGTCATGTTCTCTAAACTCTCTCTCTTGCAAAAGTATTGTTCGTGCTAAGTTAACTAAGTACCATGTTTATGTTGCTACCATCAATTAAGTTCACCCACTATGCTCACAAAGTAATCTCACAAAAGTGCTTCATCTAATTTCCTAATTCCGCTACTCTCAAAGTTGATAGGCCATTTCCGTTACAGTCAATGTGGCATGTAAAAAAGTATCGACCCTTTCACCACGTAGAGTTAAAGGAAAGACACTATAGAATAGAAAAAAGTATACAATCAATTAGAAAGATAAAATCAAGTAAAAACTACAATATGGTTCAGTTGTATGAGTACTCTACCTTTGGCATGCAACCTCATACGTACTCCTTTTCTTTGTCGGTGATGTCCTCTCCATGTGCCTTTGTTTTGGTCATTCTCTCATGGATCCACTTGAGATTGATGAGATCTGAAAAACATGCAAGGTATCAAGGAACCACGGGTGTTTTCCTACCTCCATGAGCTTGCTTCCATGCTTCCCTCTCTTGCAAACCCATTGCCTTTGCCATTTTCCACAAGTCCACCCACTTGGTCACATAACCTTTGCATTGAGGATATAAATTTTTTGACCAATGGTGTAGATCCATGTCCGTGTTAATTAATTTTTCCTTTCCACTTGACAATTGAGAAGTCATTCTTGCATCCTTTCGTAAGACCACATACAAAGGGATCAATAGAATCCAACTACTCTGAGAGATATACAAATGCCTCGTACAATCCATCCTTTGGCCATGCATGCCTTTGGTTGGGCCCGTAGTCGCACAAATTTTTTGAGAGTTTTTAAAAACCTCTCTAGAAAGAACATCCATCGTGCATGCACTTCTTCACATATAGCTATCTCCTCAACCACATGAACCATGAGGTGGACTTGACTAACAAGAATGGCTTGAGAAAATGCATCCTCAATTGCACACACTGTTTCCACGACAAGTGTTTGAGCAGCGAGGATGACATCTATTTCTATTTCTTTGGAGCTTACAAACCTACAAAATAACACACAAGAGTATACTAAGTGCATATTGAAGATTTAGTGTATATAGAATACTTTGATGAAATAGAGATATGTTGTACCTTACTAACTCGTCGAGCTTGAAAATAGCTTCCCTCACTTTCTTGTCCTCACATCTGCACAAGATCACAAGAAAAATGAACTGAATGTCAAAAGATTAAGACGATATTTTTTAGTCATACACAAAATTCAAGATCGAGGAACAACATACACATGGAAGAATTACGTGTAACATCTTGTGCCAATTGTGAGACTTCAGCTTCAACCCATACAATTGAATGCTCCACCTTTCTTTGCCTTTGTGAAAGCTCCCTTTAGTGATCTCATGATCCTGTTGGTGTGTGAGTGGAGAGAATGGAACCCTACACTCAATCAAGCTCGTCTTTACTTAGAGTCCATGGGGCTTTAGGAAGCACAATCTTTCCATTAGGGCCTCAATGTGGACTGGCTAATGCGAGGAGACGTTTCAAGGTCCTCAAATCCTCGCTCGCCCCCAATTAGTCCCTTTTGCCCGTAATGTGGTCCGAAAGGGTGTGAGCAATATTCTTAAATATGTGCATGGGATCCAAAAGTGTTGAATTTTTAAGTCCTTGTTACCATATACATGTGGTAGTGATGTGTGTGAACACACTAGGACCGCCGGGGTATTTTTTCCCTCTTTAGGAGGTTTTTTTTCCCCGAGCATTGTATATAGGCCCATCACTCTAGGGCTATCTATCTTTCCATTGCACACTAAGTAACACACTCTCTATTGTGTGCCTTGAGCTTCCTTTGTCTTCTCCAAGCTGTGTGTGTTTCTCTGCAACCCTAATTCCAACAATTGGTATCAGAGCAGGTTGCGTCCTCCCGGGCTTAGTCGCCAGCTGCTCCAGCACACGCCTGCTCACTTTCTCCAATTACAGTGAGGTTTGGCGAGCATTCACAGGTCTACAAATATTTCGGGAAAGCTCATAGAGCTCAACCTGCTCAGATTTCTGATTCGGGCTCATTTCGGCGTCCGTTTCCACTACAGGCAGGTTTGCATAGGCAATTTTGTCATTTTGTGCAGAATTTTTGTCAGTTCCGTTTTTTGCATAACAGGTGCCTCATAGTCTTCTACGGTTTGTGCTATATAGCACGTGTTGTTCCTACTCCGTTTCTCCTATTTCGGGCAGTTTTCACATCAGGTGCAGCATTTACCATGGCTGACAAAAACACAAATGTGTTCAACAACACAGATGTGTTCAAGATGTTTGCTGGCTGAGGACAGGTTGGATGGGGACAACTACCTATGTGGGCTTATATGATGCAACATGTTCTTGTGTCAAAGGGCCTCTGGAACATTGTGCAGGGCATTGATGTACCACCTGGTTCTAACGATGTAGGTGATGTTGAGGATGTTGCAGGTCTTACTGTAAGGATTGTTGCTATTAGAGTTGTTTTGCCTACGACAGAACAAGCTCGTTGAGATGTAAAGGATGCACAGGCTCATGCATTGATTGCGTTGTCTGTGAAGCGCACCATTGTTCCTCACATCCGTTCAACAAAATCAGCAAAACAGGCTTGGGATATTTTGGCTGGTCTTTATGCAAGTCGCAATGAGGCTAAAATTGCTTTGTTGCATAAAGAGCTAGAGTCTAAGATTATGCATGAGGAAGATTATATGGACACTTTCCTTGCTAGTGTCAAGGATATCAATGAGCAACTTATTTCTGCAGGTGAAGTCATTTCAGACAGTTCCCTTGTGCAGACTCTTCTTGATGCCTTACAAAATTCTTACCAAACTTTTGCTAGTACTTGGAGAATTATGACCCAAGGAAATCCAGAAGTTGTTAAGTTTGATGCATTATGCACATTGCTGTTGCAAGAGTCCCTTTCCAAAAAAAACAGGACTAGACAACGTGCAGTTGAATAGGCTTTTATTGCTTCTCAAAGAAAGGGTGGTAACAGCAATGCTGCCACTTCTTATGGTTCTGTTGCGAGTGGCAAAACTTCTGTTCCCAATGCTTCTGCTGGCAACACTTCGTCTGGCAATTATGGTGATAAGGGCAAAAAGAAGATGCGTTGCCATTATTGTAAAGCTAATGATCACTTGATCAAGTCCTGTCCTAAGTTGAAGGCCAAAGAGGCTAAGAAGAAAGAGGGTGGTTCCACTGCAAATGCGGGTTCCACTATAAAAGCAGCCATTGTTGAGTCTTCTGTGAAAGGAGACTGTGTTGCTGATGTTGATGTAGAATGGGCTTTTAGCGCAGAGTGCACCTAAAATCCTATTGTCCATGATGCATGCTTGTCAGTTGCTGTAGATTCACATGTGTGGTATTTTGACAGTGGTGCTACAAAGCATATTACCTCACATGGTGAATTGTTTACCTCTCTTGAGTTTGTCCCTCATGGGAATTCAGTCACTTGTGCCAACAATGCCTCTTATCCGGTTCAGGGAGTTGGAAAGATTGTGCTTACTGCTACAAATGGCAGTTTCTTCACACTTGTTGATGCACTTTATGTACCTGGGATCAAGAAGATTCTCTTGTCTGTATCCGCACTTGCTAGACTTGGAGCTGTAGTCAAATTTGTGGATGACAGATGTACAGTTCATGATCTCAGTTTTGGTGATGAAATTGTTGCATCTGGCCTTTTGTGCCGTGGGCTGTATAAGCTCACTTTGTATGACAAGTGTGGACAAAATTTTGCAAATGCTGTTGCAGATTCAAGGGCTATTTCAGATGCCAAAACTTTGGCATGCACGTTTTGGTCATCTGAATTTTGCCAAATTGCTACGTTTGCAGAAATCTGATATGGTTGCTTCTTTGCCACCTCTTGAAGCACCTGTCAAACATGTTTGTGAAGGCTATATTTTGGGTAAGATGCAGCGTTCTAAGTTTCCAAAGGATGGTTCAGTTCAGGCCACATGCAGGTTGCAGCTTGTGCATAGTGATGTTTGTGGGCCCATGCAAGCTCCGTCCTTGGCCAATTACCTGTACTTCGTGACTTTCGTGGCTGAAAATGTATCGAAATGTACTATGGGCACCCTCTATTCCGATAGAGGGGGGGAGTATATGTCTCATGAATTTAATGCATTTCTGGCTAGTCATGGGATAAAACACCAATGTACAATGCCTTATACACCTCAGCAAAATGGTGTTGCTGAGAGAAAAAACAGGTCACTGACAGAAATGGCATGATATATGGTCAAAAGTCAAGCTTTGCCGCATTCTTTTTGGCTTGAGGCCATCATGTGTGCCACTTGTGTACTTAACAGGTGTCCTACGAAAGCTTTGTAGTCTATTACTCCATATGAATCATGGCATGATAGAAAGCCTTCTATTGAGCACATGTGTTTTTGGTTGTTTGGCATATGCTTTGGTGCCACAAACACAGCGTAGAAAATTGGATCATAAGGCTGTCAAATGTTTCTTTGTTGGTTATAGTGCTGAAAGCAAAGGTTATAGGTTATATCATCCGCAAACAAAGCGTATTCTGGTTTCACGGGATAGTGTTTGTGGAAGATTCTGTTCAGCCCTTGTTGTCATGTACTGGAGACAATAATGTAAGCTCACAGGACATTTATGACACTTTGTTGCATCTTTTTAGTGGTGGAAATATGAATGTAAGTTCCAATGAGGCAAATGTACAGCCTATGGGGGTTTCTGAAAATGTTACAGATCAGTATATTACTGATGCAGATGTACATGATGTACTTGATGAGGAAAGGGCTGAAAATGAGCAGGCTAGAGGTATGCCAAAATGGCTGGTGCACACTTTGCGTGATAGTAAATTGGATGCACCTTTGTTTAGTCGTACTTGTTCAGGCTCTCGCCATGCATCTTATGCATCAGATGGTTATGCTTTGGCTTTGTCTAGCTTACATGATGTTGAGGAGCCTCTGTCTTTTGATGAAGCACAAAATTCAGAAAAATGGATGGCTGCCATGCAATCAGAATATGATGCACTTATAGAAAATGTCACATGGACTTTATGTGATTTGCCTCCTGGCAAAAAGGCCATTGGTACGAAGTGGGTTTACAAGTTGAAACGCAAGCCGGATGGTGAGATTGATCGCCATAAGGCTCGACTTGTTGCAAAGGGTTATGCACAGCAAAAAGGCATAGATTATGAAGAGACTTTTGCTCCCACTTGTCTTATGACTACTATGCGTTTTCTATGTGCATTGGCAGCTCATTTTGGTTGGGATGTACATCAATCAGACATTGTTATTGCTTTCTTGAATGGTGACATATTTGAGGAAGTTTATGTAACGCAGCCTCGCGGTTTTGTCATAAAAGGACAAGAGGACAAAGTGTGCAGATGTAAGAAGGCTTTGTATGGGTTGAAGCAATCTCCTCGTGCTTGGTATGAGAAATATGACACTCATTTGGTCAAACGAGTCTTTCGTAATAGTCCAACAGAAAGCACATTGTATGTAAAGCGTGAGGGTGATGTACTTGTCATTGTGATTCTTTATGTCGATGATTTGTTGATCACTGGACCAAATGAGAGACATATTACTGAATTTAAGGTTGATTTGAATGCTACTTTCAAGATGAAAGATTTGGGGTTGTTGCATCATTACTTGGGTATACAGTTTAAGCAGTGTTATGATGGTATTGCCTTGTGTCAGAAAAGTTACATAGAGACATTGCTATGTAAGTTTGGACTTGAGGATTGCAAACCTATTGTCACTCCCATGGAAACAGGTTTGAAGTTGAGTCTACATGATGCTGGCGATCCTATTGATGTCACTCTTTACCAAACTGCTATTGGCTGCCTCATTTATGTATGCAACACGAGGCCAGATATTCAGTTTGCACTCTCACAGGTTAATAGATTTATGCATAGCCCAGGGTCTAAGCATTGGCAGGCTGTCAAGAGGATTTTTCGCTACATTAGTGGCACTTTACATCTTGGCTTGTTTTATCCCAAGGGGGGATCATTGTCGCCAGACTTACATGCTTTTTCAGACTCAGATTGGGCTGGTTGTTTTGACACGCGAGTGTCCACAAGTGGTTTTTGTTTCATGCTTGGCAGTTCATGTTGAGCAAGAAGCAACCTACTGTGGCCACTTTGAGTCGTGAGGCTGAGTACATGGCAGTCTTCACAGCTACGGTTGAGTGTGTATGGCTCAGATGCCTTATGGCTGATTTGGGTGTTGGACAGGACACTGCCAACACTATCTACACTGACAGTGAGAGGGCATTGGCAGTTGCGAGGAACTCTGTTTTTCATGCTCGCACAAAGCACATTGAGGTGCATTACCACTATGTCAGGGAGAGGCTCTCAGCAGGAGAGATCAGCTTGGCTTATGTGCCAACACAGGACAACCTTGCAAATCTTTTCACAAAGGCATTGTCTCGTGAGAAGCTTGAAGCTTTCCGCAAAGCTTTGGGCTTACTCCCCTTTGTGGAATGATCATGTCCTCAGGGCATGGCACTTCCCTTTACTCATGTGCCAGCTCTCGTTCACCGCATCATTCCAGGGGGGATTTGTTACCATATACATGTGGTAGTGATGTGTGTGAACACACTAGGACCGCCGGGGCATTTTTTCCCTCTTTAAGACGTTTTTCCCTCTTAGCATTGTATATACGCCCATCACTCTAGGGCTATCTATCTTTCCATTTCCAGTGCCATCCGTGAGCGCGTGCGCTGAAGGGGGAAGAGCACAAGCTGGTGTGGGTGGAGCAGTCTCAAGAACTAATGAGTGATGAGGAGCTCCTTATTCTCATAAGTAATGAAGAATAATGGTATGTACACACGTTGGTAGGCGGTCGAACACTGGACACTCCGGCGCGCAAAAGACGGAGCGCCTTTACCCCAACAATCTCCCACTTAAAGGTGATGCGTCGATAAGTGAGACCTATTAGCTAAACTACTAGTATATAAAAAAACAGGAGAGAGACTCACTCAACCTATGCCCACTAGCTCACTCTATCGATCTACACGTAGTCGTATCGGCCCTGGTGGTAGGCTATTGTGCATACCCACGCTAGAGCCTACATGTAAATCCCGCATACAACTCTCTATGGTCTACAAATGAAGAATAAGGGTATGTACACACGTGGGTGGGCGGCCGGGGCAAAAGGTGAAGCGCCTTTATCCCAACAGTCTTCATACCAAGTGCAATGAGATACGATCTCACTCGTCGATGATCCTAAGGCATGTGGTGATCTCTCTAAAGCATTTTGCCCGGCCCATCAATCTATAATCAAATAGATAATCAATACAAATCCATGAAGCAACCAAGAAGAATTTGAAATAAACAAAAAGTGCAAATAGGACATACTTGAGGCATCCTTTTTCTATTTTGGCATGGCATATGCCGAGAGCCATGCACCATGATGAAGGATATCACCTTTTGACACTAGCTCAATAAAAGGTGTATGTAGCAATAATAAGTGCAACATCTACATAATCACTTTAAAGTAAATGAGGAATCTTTGGATTGATCGCTTTGACAAGTGGGAAAATGTGGGTACCTAACCAGTTGCATCCTTCTTCAACTTTGGCATTCCATACAAAAATAGTTCTACACCGAGAAGTTCCCGAGTGAGATGCATGAGATCTTCCCCATATAGCTCATATGGATGGAATCATGCATGGTCCTTTGCAGTTGCTATTGAACCACTTTATCTTTTTGGCCAAAACAAATTGTGTCCTTACAACTACTTGAAGTGAACCATCTAGGTTTCACATCCTTCTTCCACTTCGACATGTCATATGTAGTGAGCCGTACACTAGGATGTTGAGTGATATCCCGTTGTCCTTTTCCTAGCATGGGATCTTCCCAAGGACGATTTGGATCCTTTGGGATTGAATCGAGCATGGTTCTTTGTTACTGCTCTCGTAAATATCTCCTCTTTTTTGTTAAATAAAATTGTCACATTGGAGCTCTCCAAAGTGAAGCATATGGATTTCATACTCTTTTCACCAGTGACACAAACCTTGTTTGCCCAATTAACATTTTTGGTTCATTCTTACTAATTGCATCCTTCCTCTAGTCCGACTTGCCATACACAGAGAGCCCTACATGATGATGTTTTTGAGTGAGGTGTGGCTCTCATGTTTCTGGCATGGGATGTTCCTGAGGAGGGTTTAGCTCGTATGGGATGGAATCAAGGCTGGTACTTTGTTGCTGCTCTTAAACCTCTCTCTTCTTTTTTTGGGTAGAACAGATTGTATCATTACAACTCTCTAAAGTGAACCATCTGGATCAATTACACACCCTTCTTCCACTCCATCATGTCATATGCAAAAAGCCAAATACCACCACAAAGTTCTCGAGTGAGATATCACTCTCCTTTTCTTGGCATGGGATCTTCCCAAGGTCATTCAGATCCTTTGGATGGAATCAAGCATGGTTCTTTGTTGGTGCTCTTGGAACTCTTTGCTCTTTTTTGCTAAATCAAATTGTCTCTTATAGATCCTTTAAGTGAACCATATGGTTTTTTTCCGATTTCCATAGGTGACACAACTTTGTTTTCCTTCTTAAGAAGGATTATTCATCTCATTTTCAAGTTCCTCTTTGACACCTTTTTCATGATAATGGTTGTCTAGAACAACCATTTTGATCCTTCTCATGGATTTCTCTAGCTAGCTTATTTGTCAAATGAACTTCTTCCACTCCAACACATCATTCACATAGAGTTCTACACCACAAAGTTCATGAGTGAGATGTAGTCGCTCTCTTGTTTTCATTTGGACTTATTGTCTTAAGTAAACCATTTGGATTTCTTACGATTTCCAAATGACACGTCCTTCTTCCACTCCCACATGTTATACTCCGAGTGTCATACACCACAAAGTTCAGCTTGTAACTTAAAAGACTTTGTATTGATAGCCTTGACCACTGGCCAAATGTGGGTGCCTCACCAATTGCATCCTTCTTCCACTAGCATGTGTCATTACAACTATATCTCACGATTTGCACAACTCACACATCCTTAATCTAGGGATGGAATCGAGCATGGTTTTATGCTACTACTCTTGGACCTCTCTCCTCTTTTTGGCGGCTTAAACAAATTGTGCCATCAAACTCTCTTAAGTGAGCCATTTGAAGAACAACGTAAATGTTTAAGAAGTAGCACACAGGTGCAACAAAGCATGTGATTTGCACATGCAAACATATGCTAGCATGTAACCAACAAAACTTTTCAAATGTTAAAACCATCACAGCCTACTTTTTATAAAGTCATTCATTAGCTTAATGTTAACTTTTTCATTTTCTTCTTGCAAATACCTTCAACTATGGTGTTCTTCTGGCGCGCATAAGAAGCTTCATCTATTGATATTAAGCACTCCACAAAATTAACACCTTTCGATATATGTAGTAAGAAGTCCTCTATTCTCTTTTGTATTGCAAACCCACTTCGAACACTCAAAGCCCAAACTCGGCTGCTAACACTAGGAGTCCCCCTCACTAACAGAAAGAAGGTCATATTTTTGTGATTAATTTAACAAGAGAAAGTAGCACCCCCCCCCCCCCCCCCCCCCCCCCCCCCCCCCCCCCCCCCAACACTCATTTTATGATCGCTTTGTGCAGTGTATGTGATCTAAAATCACTCGTAATTTAGAACATGCATGAATATTCCTTGCATATATGTATTTTGATGGAAATGTTTACTTGAAATAGCTTCTGACAATTTTTTCTTGCGTGTGTATGAGGAAAAGAAGCGAGTAGACATCAAACCATCCTGCAAGAAACACTATTTCAAATTCATGCCAATCATATTTCATTTGTACATAAATCATCTCCTTCTCGTTAGGTCTTTCATTCCCGAAGTGTTCTATGTTACCACGGTTAACTCCTACTTTGAAAAAACGACTTGATACAATTTTGAATAGATACAATATATTGCCTTTGATAAGTTTTTCACGTTACATCTGTGTGTGTGTGTGTGTGTGTGTGTGTATTCCCCTCCCTCTCCCCCCCGCCGACACCCCCCCTTCTCTCTCATATTGGGTATGTATTCTTGTTTTAGTTAGTAGCATCACGAACGGCCTCAGACTCGCTGTCTCTTTGTACACATGGTGACGGTCGTCCATGGAAACGTTTGGATGATATCATGTTGATAGTTGAGGTGCATAGCAGGCAATGAATCAGCAAGCGTCACCTCACCTGCCTTTCAGCTTTTGCAAGACGATAGCCAATATGCTGCTCTTCCCGCGTAGTGAATACCTATGTTTTCAATTGAAGAAGGGGGTTATTCATTCCGATGGAATCGTTCACATAGACATTCATGTGGTGGGGTAAGCTGAGTCACCTGCACTTTTCTGTCGAACGGGGTCACGAACAGCTCATATGGGCAACACCTCTCTCTTATGCTGTGCACATGGAGCGTTTGCGAAGCCTGTTCGGTGAAAAAGGGAGCAAAATGCACATCAACAAGTCCCACCACACCCCTTCTCTCAAAGAAAGGACTTGCTATCGCTCATACTGCAATGGACCCCCCCCCCCCCCCCCCCCCCCCCACACACACACACACACACACCCTGCGCCCCCCTTTTTCGTCATCACACTTAGCAAACGTTCGCTACATTTGCATAGCGAGAATTAGCTTGAAGGTGTTGCAGGCTTGAAAAAGCTCCGACACAGCTTATGTGGAGCTCACTGGTTCCCTTCGTGCTTTGCACCTTGAAGGTCATCATGCGTCATCTCGAACTTTGCATGAACAACAGTCATCATGTGTGCAAAGCAACAACCGATTTGAGGACGTTCATGGTACCAACGATCGCACCACAAACGCCTTGTGCATGTTACATCTCTCTCTCTCTCTCTCTCTCTCTCTCTCTCTCTCTCTCTCTCTCTCTCTCTCTCTCTCTCTCTCTCTCTCTCTCCCCCCCCCCCCCCCCAACCCCCCAGGCTACGCACATGCAAGCCATCGACGGGAATTTTTGATGGAAAAGCCTAATGAGCCAACTAGAGACCCGTCACGCCCCTGTCAGAGAGCGATTGACCTCTTGCAATCGGCACATCGCTAGTTTTGCCTTCACGTTCAACGCCGATTGTAGCCGTTTGAGTGGTGGACCAGTTTTGATTCGGCCTAGATCTTTGCAAGTATCTCTCTTCACTTCTCTCACTAAAACGGTAGGCATGTGCGCGTACTATCGATCGATTGCACTCGTTCACCCATGGTATAAGTGACACACAACATTAAGGGGGGGAGGGGGGGGATAAGGGGATCGACGGCCCGAAAATGGACGTGGGAAGTCCGAGGCAGATTAAACCCGGGCGCGCAAGAATCAAGGCAAAATGAGGGCAGGCCAGTGTGAAAAAATGAGCCGTCGTCAACCTGATTTGAACCCAGGACCTCGCTACCTAGATTGAGACGCATGGGCTAACCATCCCACCCATACACACACGTTGTTACCTTGCGTCGTTTTTATTGGGTTCTATTATTAAAACACAGGCGTTGCCCGGGTTTAATTTGTGGCCAGGTTTACTTTTTAAGTTTATATCTACAGCTGCGATCTCCCTGATTTATGCGCGTGAACTTCTCCGCCGTTGATCCCCTCACCACCCCGCCCCCCGTCTTTACTGCTATGTGTTACTTAGTCCTGAGACTCGTTCACCCTCACTGCTACCTCTCATCGTTGCTTGTGCATGTGCTCTCTCTCTCTCTCTCTCTCTCTCATCCCCTTCCCGGTCAGGTCTCAAACAACGTGAAAGATCACGATGGCCTGCAAAGAAAGTGATTTGATATGATCTACATTAACAAAGTCCATCTACTACCATACTAGAATTCCATGATTAGACTTAAATACCCACCGTAAGTACTTCATTAGGATTACTTATTTATCATGTAGGATTACCATAAATAAGTGAACACTTTTCAAACATAGAGTTATTGTGAATTTGCAAAACTGATGGGAGTCATTTGCAACAAATTAAAGTTAATGATTGCATAACATACTTGGAGCCTCTTATACTACATAAGCAGTGGAATAAACAAGGCCACAAACAATTGGATTTGTGCTTACCATACATTTCAATCTACAAATGTACCTTAAAAAAATATAGGTATGATTGAGGTTGATACAAGCTTGGATTTTGACCTTCATAAGCTACATCTATCATATAGAGTCTTCAAGTATGTTTTGGTCTTTTTGTTATTAAACCTCCGGGTTAAAAATCATGTCAAACTAATGCTCACATATCTCACTAATACCACAACCTCCGAACGAGTAGGGGAAGCTTGAAGTCCAAGATTTATGGGTAGTAAGGGTAGCAATGTTGTGTGAGTTACACTACAAAAGGTGCTCTATCTTGATCATCTACAAAGGGAATGTAGTACTCGACTTTGAAAACTAAATATTGTACCAAATGTTGAACATAAATTCATAGCAATGTACATAGCAAAGAAAAATCACAAATGATGA
Organism: Adiantum capillus-veneris; assembly: GCF_014529385.1. NCBI lineage: Eukaryota > Viridiplantae > Streptophyta > Polypodiopsida > Polypodiales > Pteridaceae > Adiantum > Adiantum capillus-veneris. The sequence goes on along the minus strand of NC_140936.1, from coordinate 9,327,363 downwards.
GAAAAAATCATAATAAGTTGTAAACAAAGCTATCCACTCACACAAACAGCAACAGAGATCACACTTTGTGCATGAAAGAAATAATGTTCAGGAGTGCACTAGCTTGTTGCATGTGTTGGAAAAGATGTAGATATGACATTTGCAATACATGACTTGTTTGTAGCAACATCAAAGATGCCACACTTCACTTACATGCCTTATATAGTGAATTGGCAATAAAGTCATTTGACTATGAGCATTATACAAGAAAATGTAAAAATTTGCATTGATGCAAAGTTGTGTCTGCTTTAAAAAACAAAAAGTTTCATGTTCTTAAATCCATGCTTAGAATAACCATATATCTTGGTGCACTAGGTGACTACAAGTTACCAACTCTCCCAACAACATGGTGAGATGACTCAAGGCAACCATAATGTGCATACATATGGATGAGCGACAGACAACGGAGTTGAGGAAGGTCCACAACATTCTTTGCAATCCGAGCTTCCAGGCCAGAAGCATGTTGAAGAGAAGGTGGGGGACATGGTGAGGTAGGCAAGCTTGGAGAGGGATGTGACGTTGGTGTGCCATGCCACTATAGGCAGTAGTTCTAGAACGGCATGAAAGTAGATCAAATCAGCTTAGTCTTGGATGCGGAGGAGGTAGATGTGTACCTAAATGGAGGTAGTGATTGGCCAGAATTGATTGAGAAGCTCTTGGAGACGTAGGCCAATGAAGTATTCAGGGTTGACAAACTCTATTCTATTCTAGCTTGCTTGGCTTGATTCTCATGCTGCAGTATTGCACTACCTTCCCATCACATAGAGAAAGAAGGGAAAATTAGACAGTACTACACTACCTTCTCATGCTGCAGTACTGCACTACCTTCCCATCCAAACAGTGGGCATCAAGCAAAATCCATGGAGGACAAGAATATGCTCTCACACATTCAGATGGAGAGACGCAAGCAATTGGTTGCTCTTATACAATTTCATGAAACCTTGTTACTGTGGCGTTCAGTAAATGCTGAGCGTGCTTATCAAGCTGGTTTTCGGAAGCCCGAAACATGCTCGTTTTTGCCTTTGAGTGCCCTCCCATCAAATATGAATGTGTAGCAATGCGGAAAAGACAACCGTTTTTGGCTTTGAGTAGACTCTCGTCACGCATTGAATGCTCTGCAAGGCGGAACATAGGATATGTCATGGCCCATGTGAGAGGAAAGCAAGCCCATGTCCCCTTACCATACCTCCCGTCTATGAAACACGCCGTGAACGAAGGCGCACATGAGTAGAGCAGCACGTGGAACAACACGCGAAAAAAAGACAATGCACCCTCCTTCACAAAAGGGGGCGCTTGCCTTCATCCACGCGCTGCAGAGGAGCCATACTTGCACCGACCTGCCTCGAAAAGGACGTGCAAATAATAAAACCCTAATCTTAACGCCGCTGCATCCACGTGCCACTCATCCTAGCTGTCGAAAATCAACGACTGCAAAATTGCATGATTTCTCCATGAGCCTCCCCATATATGGCCTCGTCACTATATGGCACGACTCTAGCCAGGGGGGATCTATGGTGCGAAAGAGAAGCGGGAATCACAATGCAATTTCAGTCTTTCGTCAACTTGGTGAACTAGGGGGTGAACTAAGGGTGAACTCGGGCCCCAAATTTGGGAGGGCGAGGCGGCTTTAATCTTAGCCGTCGGATCATGCAGTGAACTAGGGTGTGATCATGTGCCATGCCATATAGTGACGAGGAGGCCAAAAAAATACATGCCAATAGGCTAGCGAGGAAGGGACACGCAACTTGTTGTGCAAGGGAGGGTGCAAAATGCGGGCCACGGCAGCAGCAGCGCGCAGGCTGGTGTCGCACTCGCCGCTTTCTTCCTCCGCATTTAGGTCTCCGTGGGCGCGGCATGCCCATGCAGCGGCGCAGTCTGAACTATCAGAAACATGGAGTTCTACCCGTTCCCCCTCTTCCCGTACTGGTCCCCAATGGATCTTCCTCGGCTGTCCTGGTGTTGGTAAGGGTACCTACGCCAGTCGCCTTGCCAAGTTTCTAGGCGTCCCTCACATTGCCATGGGAGATCTCGTGAGACAAGAGCTCTCCGAACCCACTCCGTCGGGCTTGAAGGTTAGTTCCCTGTGTTTTCTCTGTGTTGACAGTTTTATGCTTGTGTTTGGTCACATAGCCGAATGCACATTGGATACTTAGATCTTCTGCGCTCACTGAAAAATAGGCTTTGCTGCATACTTCCCTTTTTATTGTGGTAAATTTTTTCTTTTGAGATTCTATGGTGTGCCCTTTCTTTATAGTGTTTGTGCTGGTTTTGGCTGACAATTGGGATGTCTGAGCAACTTTATATGAAAGACATTGATTCAATACATTGCTCGATTTCTATCACACGGAGGCATGTAGGCTTTAACATTAGTGTCTTTCTTGCAGCTTAAGCAGCTCATGAATGAGGGTAAACTCCTTCCTGATAATGTAATACTGGAGCTTCTAGCAAAAAGACTTGAAGCGGGAACTGTGGCAGGAGAGACTGGATTTATTCTTGACGGCTTTCCGCGCACAAGAAGTCAAGTGGTATTGTGGCTAGCATGATCTTGCTTCTCTTTTGAAGTTGTATAATCATGCTTTCTATTCTGTTGGGGTGCTGTTAACTCCTTGTTGTTAACTCCTTGGTGCTGGGTTACACTCTAGAGTCCTTTTATTTGACTTGAAAAACTGTCAAGGTATGGGGTTTGCATTCTTGAGTTTCCGGAACCACTAGTAGTTTTTTTATAAGTCTAGTATGTGAGGCAATTCATTTTTAATATAGCTTTCACGGGAATCACTCCAGATTCTCCTTCTCTCTAACCACTTTTATCTTTCTCTCTCTCACCTCCAATGCGTCTATTAGTTTGCATGGTCTCTCTCTCTCTCTCTCTCTCTCTCTCTCTCTCTCTCTTCATACACGTGCTGCAGAAGTTTTGTGTACCATAGAAGCCCTGTGACATGGGTGAGACAATTTACGATGAGATTGCTATGAAGGGTTGTCTTGTGTGTGGTGGTGCTTTGGTGGATCTGTATCCAAAAGAGATGACTTCACCTTTAGAATACCAATAAGCTGTGGAAGCCAGCCAACAGCATCCATGAACTCATGACGACACGCATGACGACACGAGAGGGAGAGAGAGAGAGATAGATAGATAGATAGATTTTATTATCGTCCTCGGAGGTCAAATATGACCTATGGGACCAAAGTTACATGTGATGTAGTATGTGTATGGCTGATGAGTGACTCTCGATGCTCCAAAATTGTAGTGATGAGAGTCGCAATGGAGAGTCCACACTTTGGCTGGGAGAGGAAAGTGTGTAGGTCTAAGTTATGGCTGAAAATGTGAGAGAAGCAAGTTCGGATGTGATCAAAAGCTGAGCACTCTAGTAGTGTGTGGTACTCAGACTCTCGAACTTGCAGTGAGTATAATGTGCACAATCGATTTGACTCTTCTCCATTGCCCCAACGCCCTATCTCGCATCGAAGGAAATGGGAGCTAAGCCGAATTGCTGCGATAGTGCGTATCGCGGACAAGGAAATAGGCTCAAGCATGTAAGTGTGAGTACGGTTTCCTCTCTCAGCGAAGAACATGGTTTTGTAGTTGGGGACAATATAGGTGGTGTAATGTATGAAGCGTGACCCACCGGATTTCTCCCAAGCCGTAATACATTGGCGTTGTAGAAAAGCTTCATTCACTTGAGAGTCAATTGAAGCATCATGTAGCAAGTGTAATGCATCCCATCTCCCAAACCACTTCTTTATGTCTTGCATCCATCCCGTGCTCAAGATCTTGCTTTTATGCGTCTTTTGAACTTTTTTGCTTGCTTCCCATGCAATTGTAGGAAGTCGATGTGAGGGGTTTTGACGCATCTTTATCATGTACTCCACAACCCTTTCCATGCCCATAACCTCAATTGGAAGAGATCCCGACTCAAGAAGTAAGAGCATATATGGTGTTTGTGTCTTAACTTGGAGAAAGTTTGTAAGAAAACGCTTTTGGACATTCTCAAACTCTTTCCAAGTAGACTTTGAGATGCTCCCGTCCTACACTTCAACTCCATAAAGAAGAACCGGTGTCACCAATGCATCAAAAAGATACTTCTTGAGAACCCAACACTTGATGTTTCCCGCATTACACATGTTCTCAAATGCATAATATGCTCTCTTTCCCGCTTTCAAACGACGCATAGCACATTCATGCCACTTGTGATTGGATGGAACCTCAAGGCCAAGGTACTTAAAGCTCTCAACAACTTCAAGCGTCTCGTTGTTGTACACAATGCATGGCTTCTCCTTATGGTTGGTTTTCACAAGCATAACCTTTGTTTTGGATTCATTTACAATCAGCCTACTATGCAAGCAAAAGTTCTCAAGGACAACCATAAGCTTTTGTGCATCTTCTATAGTGTGTGCTAGAAGCACTACATCATCTGCATACAACAAAAGCATGATTACCGCATTGCAAATAGTGACCTCTTCAATGCCTTCTTCTTGCATAAAGTCAAGTACCATTTGTTCCAATTGATCGATGGATAGACCAAAGAGAGTTGGTGACAATGGACATCCTTGTTTAACCCCAATAGTGCTTACAAAAATTTCTGAAATTTCTCTTCCCATGCGCAATTGACAAATCACCTTCTCATAGATTCGAGAAACCGCAAGCTTTCTTAAAGTCCACAAAACAACAATACAATCGCTTGCCTTTCAACCGACTTTCCTCCATGAGAACATGAAGAGTGACAAGATGATCAATGGTGCTATGGCATCGACGAAAACTCGCTTGTCCCTTTGCACGCTTGTCATTCTCTTCAGCCCAATCACTCAATTTCATCTCCATTATGCAACGCACCCAAACAACTTTGCCATAAGAGACCCAATCATTATAGTCCGGTAGTTGCTTACATTCTTTACATCCCCTCCTTTATGCGAAGGCTTAACCCAATTAGTACTCCAATCATAAGGCATACCATGTTGAAGTGCAAGGTTGAACATATCACACATCCAATTACTTCCCATCTTCTTCTCTTCTTTTGAATCAATGCCTTGTATGTATGCAAATGACTTTGATAGTTGTCTTTGTCCATAGTTGCATCAAGCTTTATCAAGGACTTTTGAGCATCTTGACATTCTTTATCAAACCACCTTTTGCGTGATCTATCTTTGTTGATACCATGGAGATGCTTTATGGCAAAGCATTCTTCCGCACAAGAACAAATAGCTTTCTTGAAAGCTTCACATTTAGTTTCCAATGGTACATCACATTGAAGCTTTGTCATCCATAATTTTTGCTCAACCATTTCAATGTACATTGGTGCCCGTTTGAAATCCATACATAGTGATAACTTCTCTTTCCTTTGGCTGAGATTATCATGCTTAGTTGCTTCTCCACATGAAAGGTCAATACATAAGGTGCGATGGTCGGATTCCGGGATCCATTGACCAAACATAAAACTCTTTATGCGATACATGATGGCTTCGGAGAGTAGCATATAGTCAATCACACTATCCCCATTATGTCTCCTACATGTAAATCCATTGGTTCCACTCCACAAAGATACACCGTTGGCAATGAGCATACCCGTGCTATTATACATGTGTAAAAGTAACTTTCCATAGTGATCCGGCTCTTTCTCATTCATTGAAGTACGATCATACAAGTGAACTTCCTCCAACTCCCTTGAAATGTATGACATATCAAATTGTTGAGTATCATGTTGCAATGTTTTTGTGCGAGCATTCATATCCCCAAATACAATAACATCACCTTCACCTTTGAAATAAGCAATGTCCTCTTCCAAATCAGAAAATGGTTGATCTCTATCCATGCAAGCATAAAAGGGAGAATCATGATGAGGAATGTAGCAACCGGCTACAAAAATGGGTGCTCTTTTTGGTGTCATAATTTTCAGCCATACATAACGTTTGTACTTGTCATCTTTCACAATTGATACAAAATCTTCCAATCCTTTCTTAACCATACATGCTAACCCTCCTTGTCCTCTTCGTTGCTTGAGATTCTTTGACCACATCAATGAATGTACATTGTAATCCTCCAAGCCGTTAATCCTTTGTGTATCATGCTCCCAAGTTTCAACAAGAAGTACAACATCGGCTTTGCTTGTTAGTTCATCAATGCCAAGCCCCGCATTCCATGGGTATCCATTACAATTCCAAAAGCATATTTTCAATTGTAACTCGGTCTCATAGGTCACGCATCCCTATTTGCTTGAGAGACTTGCCTCTTCCTTGGGCACATTTTCTTCATGAGAGATCTCCTTGTTTTTATTATTCTTTTCCTCATATGCCTTGCGACGCATGTTTTGTTGCTTAATAGTGCGATCTTCACACAAAACATTTTGTATCCCTCAAATAGATCCAACTATTATCAAGGATAATCTTTCGCTGGTCTCATCCGTCATGGTGCATACAATTGGCCGTTCTCCCGAGCGAGGAGCTCCTTGCTTCCCCACTCTATGTGCTCCATAGACCATAACTCCGGACATGCCAAAGTGGGTTTTGAAGAAATCTTCAATAACAATGGCAAGAGAAAGAGGTGTCTCTAACTTCTCTTCGGGAATTCCACGAATAACAATGTTCTTGGAACGTCGCTCCCGTTCCTTCAACTCCTCCACATCCACATTCTCAACATTCTTTGTTTGAACCATAGCTTGCATGAGTGAGGAATTAGAAACCTCATTGCTACCACATACATCAGCCCAAGACTTGTTTGTGCATACATTTTTCATGTTGCATACATCCCGGCTCATAGTGTCAAATTTCTCCTCTTTCAATACATGGTCATGCTCTACTTTGCTCATCCGCTCCTTCAAAGCATTCAAGTCCACAAAAGAGCGTTTACATTCCTTGACTTGCTCTTCAAGTTGCATCAAACGTGTTGTTTGCATCTCAAGTGTCCTCTTGAGATTCTCATTCTCAACCACAAGTACCCTTAGTGTGCCATTCTCCATTGCAAGTGCTCGTAAGTCTTCGCCTTGTTTGTTTACGGTCTCTTGCAATGATACTAAGTACGCCATGATCATGGTTTCCGATGTCGTTGGTTGGGTGGTTGTGTTGCTATCTCCACACTTAAGAGATTTTGGATCATTTTCCACAATGGTTGTGGACCTTGTTGAAGAAGAACCATTGCGAGTGCTGGAAGACATTGTATGTAAAATAGGAGATGAGAATCAATTTTGTTGAAACTGTTCACTTCGGAAATGCTGCTACAGAAACGCCTTCCATAACTCTGAAAATTTTTGTCTTTACATCAATGCGTAGAGGACTTCGTGCTCTTCGATTGAGGCTATAGATCACCCAAATCGGAGTTCGGATGAAGAAGTTATGATCAAAAGAGTGGACTGTTGTCTACTAGGTCAAAAAACGGCTGCGTTTTTTGAGAGAGAGAGAGAGAGAGAGAGAGAGAGAGAGAGAGAGAGAGAGAGAGAGAGGCTCGATGAGGACGCAAGGAGGTATATTAAGCTGCGGTGCATAGGCAAAGGAGGGAGGAAGTCGTGAGGTATGGGGCACAATAGGAGATGGAGGCTATGGAGCACCAAGAATGCGAGAGCAGGAGGAGAGAGGGAGAGTTCAGACGACGAGGGTACATGCAGCAAGGGAGAGGAGGAGCGATGGAAGCTTTGTGTTAATGGATTTAATCTTATGTGGAGCCAGAGAAGGTGGTTAGAATTTTTGAAAGGGAAAGAGCAGGAGTATCTCCCTAGGAGAATCAAGGGAGATTCTCCTGCGTAGTTGTGTAAATGAAATAACCCGTCGCCATTTTTGTAAAGCAAAGAACCCGCCGCCGAAGAAAACTGCAGTCATGCTCAGTGTGCATGGAGAATTGCATGCGACGTGGTGGGCGACTTGCATGCGGCAGTTCTTTTAAGGTCGTGGCAACTAACACTTCGTCGCACAATCATTAGTTTGATAGTTTTTTATAAGTCTACAAGTGTAGGAAGCCATTAGTTTAGTAGTTTCTACGAGTCTACTAGTGTGTATATATATTGTGTATCCTTTCTTTAGTTAAGTAGTTTTTATGACCAGAAAAATTCTAGTCTTCTATAAAGACTATGCATGCAATGTAGATGAACATATAGACGGAGTGCCAAACCGTTCATCAAACACACGCAAACAATGGAATCAAAACTTGTCTTTCTGATCTAAATCTATCAACTGTGGCAAATCACAATGGAAATGCCGATGCTTGATGCTCAATCCTTCTTGTGCTCTTTCAGATACTGTGTCATGCCAAGGAAGAGACATGGAATGTGAATTCCTTGAATGCAAACATTTCATCTTTTGATGAGTAATCCACATACATCTATGCTCATTCATGAGTGAATTGTGTTCATCGTGCAATATGTCATGCTTATGAAAAAGGATCACATAAGGAAGTTGACTAAAATACAAGAAACCATCACAAATGAAACACCCGAACAATGCGTGCTAACTAATCATGCGAACACATATTACTTACTCTTGAGGTTCTTGGGACCTCGACTCGAGAGCCAAGATTGGTTCTTGGTGATTGATCGAATCTGCAATGAGGTTAGCTTCACTAGAAAAAGCATCAACTAAACCATCATCCTTCTGAACAATCACATCTTTATCCTGCAAATCATCATGCTTATCATTATCATGCAATTCATCATGCTCGTGAATAATCACATGTTGATTATGCAAATCATGCGTGTCGTGCTTTGGAGAAGAAAAGACTGAGAGAGTCTCCTCCTCTTGATTCTTTTCAATCGGTGCCTGCACATTAGAAAATAGTAGGACCAACTGTTGCATGCGTTGGGCACTCTGCGCTTCACGCTCCTTGCGCTCGTGATCTAATTTTGCTATTCTTTCTTCAGCCGCCAAGCGTGCTTGCTCGCGCTCACGCGCTAAGGTTGCCATTCTTTCTTTGTGTTCACGCTCTATGGCTGCCATTCTTTCTGCTTTTCTTTCCTCGCGCTCGCGCTCCAAGGCGGCGCGTTGCGCTTCTTGTCGTTACTTCCTGTCCATCATCAACTTGACCAAAGCCTCCATAGGATTTGGTGCAATCCTTGGCGTAGATGGGAAAAGGGGAGGGTCAGAAAAACCTCCTGGTGAGGAAAAATTCTTCTTTGCCACTCCAAGCTCGCCACTTCCATGCGAAGTATCCATTCCGCTTCGGGTCGCTTCGGGTGATGACCATACATTGAAGTCTTGGGTTCTTAAGTTCACGAGGAACTTGGGTCTTGTGGTTCTTGGGTTCTTGAGGGTCGTCTTTAGCTTGCAATCTGTGTTAGAGAAGAATCTTCTCTTACCTGAGCTCGTCTCTTTCCCGCGGGCGCACCCCTTGGCGGCCTTGCACTTACACCAATTTTGCTTTTTCCCACCTCACGTCGATTGGCGGGCCGATAAGTGCACGGTTCGCTCTCAATGAGTAATCAAGAGAAACAAGGGGAGGCTGAAGAAGACCTTCTTTTTTGGGTTTCCTGTCACTCTTCAAAAACACGATTAGGAATCTACACGCCCAAGTGGACTTGGGTTATGTGCGACCGCAACAAGCAAAAAGAAAATCTGTGGTTCTTTCCTTGAGTGATATAGAAGAGTGCCAAAGCTCTGATACCAATGTAAGGTGCAGCGGATGTGAATGTTGAACCTTGCTCAAGATGAGTGCTCCGAGCTGTGCTCAAGGTTCCTTTTACTTACGGAAGGGAGAGCCTTCCGTTCCTTTAGTGAGAGAGTGCAAATGATCACAAACAAAGTGGCAAACACTGTGAATGAAGGTGCTGAGACTGAGAGATAGAGAGAGAAGAATACGACACCAGAATGCTGTCAATCCCTCCTCTGAAGGCCCCACTCTCTATGACGAGAGTGGTCTTTTATTGATTTCACAAATCTCTACAATGCAATGGACTTGCCAACGATGTCGATGACGACGAGACGGGCTGAAATCTGAAAATGTTAATGGCTGAAATCTGCAAATCTTGTATCTGTTGAATTTTGACTCTATGTCAGTGACGATGGCGATGACGACACGTTGAAAACGCAGATGCTGAAATCTGCGTTTTTCGGGCTAAATCTGCAAACGCGGGTTGATCTGACCTTGCGGCGAGGATCTGCTGCGGGAAGGTGAGATCTGCGAGGTTTGGGGGCTAATCCGGGGAGTCTGTATGCTGAAAACTGAAAACGCTGATGCTCTCTGTTGACTTGTCACCGAGAATCTGCAAAACGCCGAGATGCTCTGCAAGTTACAAAAACGCTAGGATGGATCTGCTGTCTGTAAAAACGCTAGGCTGATCTGTTGATCTGCTAACGCTAGGGCTGATCTGTGGCGGGGGAAATGATGCGGTGAAGATTTGCTATCTCCAGGGTCATGTCGCGATGTCGCAACGTTGAAATCTGCAAAAACGCTAGAGCTTGGGGCTGATCCAAAAACGCTAGGGCAGATTTGGTGTCTGTTGGGGGGTCTTGCTGAGAAGGTGCACTGTCGGACGTCGGGTCCTCGTTGCCTTTTCTACCAGAGAGTGCTAGCGCTAGCTTTTCTTATACACTGACTGAGTCAATTTGCCCTACCCAGTTTCCAAACTAAGTCACTTATTAATAATAAGTGAAAAATGGCTAAAATAGGGAAAATAGGTCTATGCACTGTAAAAACGCTCCTGATGGATTATGATGGTAATCTGATGATTATGCTGTGTGCAACCAGAGGAAATGCAACTATTCTAAGTGTCTGGACATGCACGGTCTGCAAACAGACTCACAAAGGTGCCAGAACACTTCCTAAGCTAACTGAACTAAACTTAACTGAACCCATGTCATGTAGTAGCTTGTCCACATACACATAGGGTTAGATGTGCACGTGACGTCTCTTTGTAATTACGCCAGGTATTACAAGACGTCTTAACATTCTCACCCCCTTAACATAGATCATTGTTCTCAATGATCAATTTGAAGGGTACAATTGGAAAGGAAAAATATTCTAGCAAAATGCCAAAATAAGCAAGAATTAGTTAGGGTCAACGTACCATTTACTAGATCGGTTTCTTGTTTAAAGTTGGACCTCATATTGCCCCTTGCAATATCTACCAACTATATTGCTACAGCGAGGACACTAATGAATGAGTAGTCACCTCATCAGAGATCATAGCTTTTTCTATATGAAGATTTTTTGAATGATCGTAAGGGTCCTGATGTCTGGAGTATTTGTTAGTCTATGACTTTCTGTGGAGTGGAAAAGTTTGTTACTACTGTCTCCACCCCTCAAAAGATGCCTTGTTCGCTATGATTGCTAAAGCTTGAACTTTTGCTTAGCACTTGACAGATGTGTCCCATGCCACACTAAAGCAATGCTCTCAGTGAAGTGAACTCAGCTCTCAAAGATCTCGGTGTGCTTGACCAAAACAAGGAAAATAATAATCCAACGAAAATTCTTATTCAATTGCATAGATACTCGACTATTGCGTCCCATACCACATTGTAAAGCAATCCATGTAGCTAAGTGAACTTGTCTTTCAATAATAGTGGTCTACTTGGTCAAATCACAAAAATGGTGTCATCGCACGAATCTCAATGACTTATTTACTGTATTGAGCTTGTATCCTTTTACTTTTCTTAGACAACTGTGGTCTAGATGAAGAGTCAAACAAAGTTGCTCTATCATCATTATAAAATATACTCTATATGCAAAGACCATGACTCAGTAGGGTCTCCCAAAGTCTGTTTCTATATGATTTTCTTGTTTCTTAGCTATCCTTGCCCATGTACTTCCTTGGCTAACTTCAAAGGAGAACTCTATTAAATGAAACTAATAAAACTCCATTATTTACTTTTCTATGCATATGTGCCTTTACTCGAGACCTCTTGTCCCACATGAGAGTGTAACGAGTTGATATGAAATTGGCCATTCACCTTTCCTTTTTAAAGAGTTGTGACTGTAGATATCGTGCACTAAACTCTTACTCGAGTCAATGACTTTGTGGAACTTTTAAGAAAGAAACCTAAGAACTGAAGAGGTTGGAGATCGGTTTATGGTATGAATTGTTGTCGCAACTGCCTCTTCCTATAAAGACTTTGGCAAGTCTTGATGCTCAAGCTTGGTCCGTGCCATTTCTACCACTGTCCTATTCTTTCGCTCCACAACTCCATTCTCTAAAGGTTATCCGGTATTCGCAAGCTCTCACTTGATGCCATGGTCCGCACAAAATTGAATAAAAGCATTGGAGGTGAACTCCCCGCCTTTGTCCGATCGAACAGTCTTCGACATTTGATTGCTTTCCTTCTCCTCAAGAGAATGCCAATTGTTGAAGAGGCCAAATGCCTCTTAATTGTGTTGTAGAAAGTATACCCAAGTAAAGCGATTGAATTCATCCAACAGTACCATGAAATAGAGAGCTTGCCGAGGGAAGGGGTCTTCATAGGTCCGATGTGAACCAACTCCCGAACGGCAATGGCTCGGCGGGTAGTAGCCTCTGAGTAGATTGTCGATGTTGCTTCCCACGAATGCAAGTAATGCATTTCCCATGCTTACTCCCACATCCCATAAGCTTGTAAGCATTTGCTCACGGAAAGCATCATTGTTCAAATGACCAAATCTGTAATGCCAAAGATTACTTGTAGGTATCTGTGTGGCTGAAGAAAGAGCATGGAGCTTGTAGAGTCCGTTCTCCACTGAGCCCCCTCTGACCTCCTGGCCGGATTGCCAATCCCAAATAGATACCGCATCCTTTGTAAAAATCACCTCCATGCCAAGCTTGCACACCTCATGCACACTGCACAGACATAAGATGAAAACCTAGCTTTGGAGCATAAAGTACCTTGGAGGTATGCATACCTCCTTTGCCATCGGTTATCAACTCCATAGATCCCTCGTTGTGAAAAGGAATTTCAGATTTATTTCCAATGAAGATGGTACCACATCGTCGTTGCATGTTGGACAAAAGATTCTTTGAAGGTGTCATGTGTCGAGAGGCACCACTATCCAGAATCCAATCACGATCATCTCGACTTGCAAGAGTCGACACAACCTCCGATGTCCCTGGAGAGTCCTGAGAGGGGAGAATCTCCAAATGAACAAAGGCTTGTGACTCCAACACTACCACCGAAGAAGTCAAAGCATCTTCAACTTGCTTTGGACACTTCCTCCAATAATGTCTCCTGAGTCCTCTCACCACAATTGTTGCAATGCGGTCCCGCCTTCAAGGCTTCCTTCTCGGCATCACTCTTCTCGTCTTTGGTGTTGTTACTTTTCTTCTTACCCTTCTGCTTCTTGTTGTTGGAAGAACCAATCAAGGCTTGGGAGCGTGAATTCTCCTCCGTATTGAACCGCTCCTCTTGGTTCAATACCATTGGAACAATCTCGTCCCAAGAGATGGTATTCAACCGGCCACTCGTAATCAATGAAGAATAGAAGTTGGTGTAGCAAGGAGGCAATTGGGCCAAAGGCTTGATGGTCATATCCTTTAAACTGATGAGCTTTCCCTTATGAATTTTCTCTTGTTGAAGCTCCTGCATCTTGTTGATGTGATTCTGCATTGAAGATTTCTTCGCATCCAAGGTCCTCAACTGCACCTCAAGGGCTATCCGCTTCATTGGAGAAACTCCATCATAAAGTGAAGAAAGTTGATCCCAATCCAACTTCGCATCTTTCATCAATCATATGTGGCTAGTAAATGGTGGTGTACTGTTGAGGATAATGAAAGAGTGGGTTCGAGCATTGACACACTCCCATAACTTTGCATCCGCAGGGTCCTTTGGCTTTTGAAAGTTGCTTGAGACAAAATCTCCAAGCTCGTAAGAGTGAAAGATCGCCATCATGGTAGCTTTCCAAATGGCATAGGTGTCTCCATTCAATTATTGATCCGAGAGAAAAGTAGAAAGGGCAGGTATCTTGATTGGTTGATCACCTACGCCCGAGTAGAATTGAGACCAATCTCCCCACTCCTCGTTGATGGGTGGTTCACCACCACCGCCGGTAGCATCCCTATGATGTACTTCATCATGGATTGAATTCATGTCGTAATCATCACTCCTCTCGATGGTGTTGGAGAACTTGGGCATGTGATGAGGATTGGTTGAGGTTGAAGTGAGAAAATTTGTTAAATCTGCCACTACAGCCGAAATCAACCCCAAATGAGTGAAAGGTGCAAGAAAAACAACAAACCGTCTCTTTTTGTCACAGAAATTCGACACCAAAAACTTGCACAAATCACCGATCTGATTCAAGAGCACGCCCGTGGCTCTAATACCATGTCAAAGGTGCAACGAAAAAGGGTGAATTGGTGATGAACTTGTTTGCAACCGCGAGCAAACCTCCTCTCCATACCGGGCAGCCAATAGATCTCGGATCTATCGCAATGGATCTCCTTGTCGTCAAGCTCTTAACGCGTACCGCCCATTGAACGAGCACGGGAACTCACTCTAGGCAATCTCACACCGAGAGGGTGTGCACACGGCAAGGGAGAGGTAGCGTTGCACATAGACAAAAAGCTAGCAATGAGAAAACGATAGAGAGCGAGTGTGCCCAAACGCTGAAGCTTTGCAATGATCACAACGCATGCCAAGAGTACAAGGGGAGGGTTTTTATATATATGCAGGTCTTAGATTTACCCTACCTATTCAAAACCCCATGATCCTGATAAATGGCTAATAAATGCTAATAAATAGGTAAACTGTCACCAGGAGGTGTATTTTTCTTGTTGCCTTCCGTAAATAAGTACTAGATATTTTTATTTATTTTTTACTTGTTTTTCCCGGAACCCTTGAAAAGGTGCAAGTGGACATTGCATGGCCAATGTGAAACGGCTGCGGCCGAATAGGTTTCTCACAGCGGGAGTCTAGGTCGGTCAGTCTGGGACTGGTCGGGCCTGTTAGCATTGAATTCTAATGAGTATGGAAGCCTGTGTGCGCCAAATGAAGTCTGGGCCACTCGGAAAGTCACTTATAACTTTATAAGTCAGTGGGAACTAGAAAATTAACTCAAAAGGGGCAAACTGGACACATGGCGGCTTTTGGGGAGTTTGCTACTTCCAGCTGAAGAGGGGGCGCCCAATTTGAGAGAGGAGGCTGATTTTTGATCACAAGTGAGCTACAGTGTGTGTGTGAGTAGTGGGTGCAGGTCTAAAGCTTTAATGGAAAGCTTGCCTTCTCCTCTGTCTCATGTAGCGCGATGATTTGCTCTCGTGCATCTCTCTCTCCCCTTTGGCACATATGGTAATGCCCCACTAGTTGGGCTACTCAAATGAACATGTACAGTTCTGGGGGTTTATGCGCGTTTGCCAAGGCAAGAGCCTTCTGAACAGGAACCGGATTAGCTAATTGCTAATCCCCCAGAGGTACGCACAATTCCATCGCGAAAGATTGCGAGTTCGGAGAGTTTTCTCGCGTGAAAGCTCGTCCAATTCACAGGGGAACTGTCCCATTGCATGCGGGAGCCCTTGGGACACGCGTAGGCGTGTTCGCTCCGCTAAAAACGATCCGAAACAGCGAATTACAGCCTGCTGTGTTTTTCTGCAGGTTTAGGGTTTCACACCTAAACTGCAAGGGAACCTCGGGGGAGCCTCGTGAGAGCCTTGGGATGCGTGTACAGGCTTTTGGGCACCCGGCAGTGAAAAACAGGGAATTACAGCCTGCTGAATTTCTGTGTTAGCTCACTAGAAAGCTTCCAGATAGCGAGGGAATCCGTCCTAGACAGGTGCTTTTGACCTACAGGGGGTTTTTGCGTCGTTATGTTGCCAAAATCAGGTGGAAAACCTGCGTTTTCAGCCCTCGCCAGGTATGGACAGCTTTGTGAAAGCTTGTGCGAAGTGGTCGGATCGTCTACTTTAATTTGAATAAAGAAATACCGAAAGGGGCGCCAGTCTTTGGGGCCTACAAGGTGTGGGTCTTGTGTGCACAGTGACATTCTAGTCGTTGGACGCAACTGTATGTCTCTTCCCTTCTCAGTGCTCTGTGTAAAGTTAACAGGTAATTGAAATAGTACCGCCCTCTACGTTGTACAGGTCGGTTATATGGTCCCATCGACGGGATAGTCACTTTTTCTTCAAAAAGTGCAGCGTGGATTGTTGTGGGTGAAAGCAACACAGAGCTTGTCGATATGGCAGAGAAGAGAGACCAAGTACCTGAAGAGGGATCTTCCTCACATGGCACAGAGAAAATTCCATCAACTCTTCAAGAAGAGGACAGGTTGTTTAGAACTCAACTGCGTTGCTCCATGGACATGTTTCAGCAGTTGGCTAACAACCCAAGGATGCAGGAGTTCTTACAGGCTCCCACATAGGGTTTTCAGCCTCCTACACAGGGCATGCCTGAGCCGTTGCAGGAAAAGGAGATTTCCAATGCGCAGAGAACTCATGATGCTCGATGGAAACCCCATGTGGTTGAGCAACTAGCGGTGTCCAATGATCCAAAGCAACTTGCTTTAGCTGGACAGGAACCGTTTTTGAATGGTCAAGGGAGCAATGAACAGGCTATGCTTCAGACCCTTCCATTACCTAATACTTATCCTGGTTATTTTGGAGGTGGTTCAGTGTTTCAAGCTATGGCTGGACCTTCCACAGGTTATATGCCAGGGAATGTGTTCGGGACAATGCAAACAGGCATGGGTAACCCTATGTACGCGAACATGGGTGTCCAACCAGGTTTTCAGGGTGCCTATAGCCAAGTTTCGAGTGCCTGGAACACAATTTGGTATGGCTGGTTTTTCGTAGCCATACGTACAAAATGCAGATATGACAGGGAAAACAATTGATGCGAGTGCTGGAATGAACACTCATGGAGCACCACTGTTACAGGCACCTGTTTATGATAATGTGGCTCCTTTGAGTTAGCTTAAGGATTACAAGGAAGGTGGGCAGGGAGTGAAGTTTGAAACTTTCAGAGGAACTGAAGACCAATTGAAGGCTTTGACCTTCATACAGCAGTTCGATGCAGCTTATGCTGGAGGAAACTTCACTGAATCTTCGAAGATACGCAAGGCTGCCACTTTCTTGAAAGGGAATGCGCTTCAATGGTGGACCGCATTGTTGAACCAGGGTCAAGCCCCAACAACGTGGGTCCAATTCAAACAGCTTTTTGCGCCTGCATGGCTGACAAACACTTTTGAAGTGGATGTGATGACAGAATGGCACGAGTTGAATGCTAAACAGTGTGCGAATCTGGAAGAGTACAATAAACAGTTTTGGGCCGCACTGTTGCCAGTCACCTCTTACAGGTTTGTGCCATTGTCAGAACAGATTGAGAAGTACTGTTGCGGATTGCCCAAGAGAATCAGGGACTACTGCACAAAGACTACTGTCATGAATATGTTTCAGTTGATAGAGAATGCAAGAGTGGCCAACAATCTGTCGAAGGGAGATTCCGATGGATTTAATAGCCACAAGAAAGGGTCCCAGGGCAAACAGTTTTCAACCAAGGGCAATGTTGCAGCAAAGCCTTCTGAGCCTCCCACAAAGAAGCCCTCCACTGAAGAAGGTGATACGTCCAAGAAGTAGTCTAAGTCTTCTTCGGGACGAGGACAAGAACAAAAGAGACATTTTTCTGGCAAAACTTTTGAAGAACGGAAAGCTCTTAGGGAGGCCAAGAAATGCTACATTTGTGAACAAGAAGGACATTTTGCGAATGAATGCCCACAGAAGAAGTCACAGGATAAGGATGACAAGTCAGACCATAAAGGGAAGAAGCCAAAGCCAAGTGCAGGACTTGTTCCAGATTTTGTTGGAGACCAGCCAAACATAGATGCCACGGAGCTGTGCAGAGCTTGGGGCAAAGTTAGGGACCAGACAGTGCTGGTTTTCTTTGATCCAGGAGCCTGTGCAAATTTCATATCACCAGAATTGGCATCAAAGTTGGGCATTCGTGCAGAGGAGATGGGTATGACAGGGGAAGCAGGTTTGGCATGCCCAGGTCATTCAGAGCCCGTTACTCCCATTTTGGGGAAGCTTCGTCTGCACATTCAGAGCTATGTGGATGCGGAAGAATTTCATATTATGCCACTTGAGGGCTGTGATGTGTTACCGGGTATCCCATGGTGTTACATGTTGCATGCTATGGTGGATACTTACAACAAAAAGATTACCCTTGTACATAGAGGAAAGACTCATGTCCTTGATGTAAAGCTTAAAGGCGAGTCTGTTCCAGTTGTTTCTGCTTCTGCTATTTCATCCGTAATAAAGAATCATCTTTCTGCATACTTGATCTTTGCAAAATAAGTACCTCAAGTTGTATCTAATTTGTCTACCTTAGATAAAGACAGGTCAACTTTTTTGAGTGGTTTCAGTGATTGTTTTTCAGACTCTTTGCCAGGGGAGTTACCTCTTGAGAGACCTGAGGATCATACTATAGATCTTGTGCCAGGTTCTAGTCCACCGAATAGACCACCATACAGGGTTAGTGCAGCCCAACAGAAAGAGATTATGAGTCAGGTCAACGAGCTTTTAGAGAAGGGGCTGATTCAGCCCAGTTCATCCCCTTTTTGTTCGCCTGTACTCTTAGTGCAGAAGAAGGATGGTTCATGGCGCATGTGCATTGACTATTGCGCCTTGAATAAGAATACCATCAAGAACAGGTTCCCCATACCGAGGATAGATGACATTCTTGATCGGCTTGAATGAGCGTCATTGTTTACAAGGATAGACCTAAAGAGTGGCAACCATTAGATACGCATTAGGCCAGAAGAAGTCCATAAGACTGCGTTCAGGACAACATTTGGTCTCTATGAGTTTCTTGTCATGCCATTTGGTCTCACAAATGCTCCTGCCACGTTTAATAGAATGATGGACATAATTTTTAGACCACATAGAAACTTCGTGGGTACCTTCTTTGATGACATGATTGTCTATTCGAAGTCTGAAGAGGAGCATAGGGATCACTTGACTGCAGTTTTCAATGAGTTACGTAAGAACAGACTACTCATTAATGCGAAGAAGAGTGAATTCTTTTTGCAAGAGATTCACTTCCTTGGGCACATTGTTTCAAAGGATGGGGTACGCATGGATCCCGCTAAAGTGGAAGCAATTAGATCATGGCCAGACTTGAAGTCCGTACATGACATTCGAAGCTTTCTAGGCTTATGTTCCTACTACAGAAGGTTCATCCGAAATTTTGCTGAGATTGCTTCTCCACTCCATGCACTAGAAGGAAAAGGAGTTACTTTCAAGTGGACAGCCAAGGAAATTTTAGCGTTCAAACACTTGAAAGAGAAGTTGACTTCAGATTCGGTAATCATTTTGCCAGATCTTTCGAAACCTTTTGTGGTTCAGTGTGATGCGTGTGGCCATAGTCTTGGTGCAGTTCTAATGCAGAATGACCGAGTAGTCGCATATGAGAGCAGAATTCTTTTGAAGACTGAGAGGAACTTGCAAGTCTATGAGAAAGAATTGTTGGCAGTAATTCATGCTCTCACTAGTTGGAAACACTATCTGCTAGGGGCTGATTTTGTTGTCCAAACAGATCATCAAACCTTGCGATATTTTCTTACACAGACGAAGTTGTCTGAGAAGCACAAGCGATGGGCAAACATCTTGTCAATGTTCCATTTTCAGATTGTGCATGTGCAAGGGAAAAAGAACGTGGTGGCTGATGCGTTGTCACGAAAGTCTCAAATTTCAGCAGTGTCAATTCCGTACCATTGTGAACTAGACGAAATGAAGACACAATATGCTGAAGATTCAGATTTTGCAAGGATCTATGACCAGCTTGTTGATGGGCAACATCATGAGCACTATATGCTTAAAAATGACTTTCTCTTGATGCATGGAAAGTTATGCGTTACTAAACAGCTACGGCCAAAGATTTTGATGGAAAGTCATGCTCCACCTTATGCTGGGCATCGTGGAATTGATGCGACAGTGAAAGGGGTTGAGGCATTCTTCTATTGGCCAGCTTTGCGTCAAGATGTTGACACATTTGTAAGATCATGCCTAGTATGCCAAAAAGTCAAATTTGATAGACAAAAGCAACCGGGATTGTTGCAGCCATTGCCGATCCCAGATAGGCCATGGGAAAGCATAGCAATGGACTTTATCTTTGATCTTCCAAGGACGCAAACAGGCAATGATGGGATTTGGACTATCATTTGTAGGTTCATTAAGCAGGCCCATTTCATTCCTGTGAGGAAGAAGATAAAGCCATAACACATGGTCAAGATATTCATGAGCAATATCTTTAAATATCACGGGATGCCTCAGTCAATTGTCAGTGACAGGGATCCACGTATGACGAGTCTTTTCTGGAAGGCATTGTTTGAGAACATGGGCACTACGCTAAAGTTCTCTTCTTCGTTTCATCCCCAAACTGATGGACAGTCAGAAGAAGCAAATTCTACTGTTTTGGACCTGCTCAAATGTTATGTGTCAGAGCACAAGGCAACTTGGGAACACCATCTTCCATTGGTTGAATATGCTTACAATAACACTGTGCATACGTCAACAGGTAAGGCACCATTTGAGATAGTGGAAGGAGGGAAGAAAGTCCCGCCCATTTTGCAGACCAAGGACAAGATTTTTGAGGCAGACAAGTATGTGCAAGATATGGATGAAACATACAGGAAGATAAAGATTGCTCTTGAGAAGACTCAGGCTAAACAAAAGAAAGCTGCTGATTGTCACCGTCGTGAACTTGTATTTTCACTAGGTGATTGGGTGCTTTCGCGCTTTGAAAAGGCTAGGTTAAGGAAAAGGAAAGGCAAGGAACGCTTGTTTCCTAAGCTCAGTATGCGATATTATGGTCCTTTTCAGATTTCAGAAAAGATCAGCGATGTAGCTTACAAGTTGAAGCTACCAGAAGGCTGGAAAATACATAATGCTTTTCATGTCAGCCTTCTAAGACCCTTTGTTGGTGATGTGCCAGAGAATATGCTTGATGAGGAACAACCCGAAGTCAAAGAATTGGATGAAATCCTTGTTCCTGAACAGATATTGGCACATAAAGAAAGAAAGGTTAGAGGAAAGGTTTTTGGTGAAGTTCAAGAACTATCCATCGTTGGATGCCAAATGGATGGAAGAGTCCGAATTGGTTGATTCACCTCAGCTATTGCAATTGTATCTTGAAGCCTTTCAGATGGAACCCACAGTGACTTGATGTATCCTTTTCTGGAGCAAGGCAAGAGCATGGTTCATGATGCTCAAGAGAGTAGTTAAGCAATTGTATCTACTCTTTCCATACAGAATTTAGCTAGAGAAGTTTGTGCTTGAGAGTACACTAGAAGACTTCTATGCTTGATATATGTGTTGTAGCCAGGTTGGTGGGATTGTTTAATCGTCTAACGCTACATTTCCGGAAGCATGTATATCTTTGATTCCCATCATAGAATATATGTGATATCAGGAGATACGGCATGCATTATTGGCATGCAAGCGAGGTCGCTTGCAGTATTTCAAGGGTGGGATGTGTCACCAGGAGGTGTATTTTTCATGTTGCCTTCCGTAAATAAGTACTAGATATTTTGATTTATTTTTTACTTGTTTTTCTCGGAACCCTTGAAAAGGTGCAAGTGGACATTGCATGGCCAGTGTGAAACGGCTACGGCCGAATAGGTTTCTCACAGTGGGAGTCTGGGTCGGTCAATCTGGGACTGGTCGGGCCAGTTAGCACTGAATTCTGATGGGTATGGAAGCCTGTGTGCGCCAAATGAAGTCTGGGCCACTCGGAAAGTCACTGTTTGCTACTTCCAGCTGAAGAGGGGGCGCCCAATTTGAGAGAGGAGGCTGATTTTTGATCACAAGTGAGCTACAGTGTGTGTGTGAGTAGTGGGTGCAGGTCTAAAGCTTTAATGGAAAGCTTGCCTTCTCCTCTGTCTCATGTAGCGCGATGAGTTGCTCTCGTGCCTCTCTCTCTCCCCCCTTTGGCACATATGGTAATGCCCCAATAGTTGGGCTACTCAGATGAACATGTACAGTTCTGGGGGTTTATCCGCGTTTGCCAAGGCAAGAGCCTTCTGAACAGGAACCGGATTAGCTAATTGCTAATCCCCCAGAGGCACACACAGTTCCATCGCGAAAGATGCGAGTTCGGAGAGTTTTCTCGCGTGAAAACTCGTCCAATTCACAAAGGAACTGTCCCATTGCGTGCGGGAGCCCTTGGGACACGCTTAGGCGTGTTCGCTCTGCTAAAAACGATCCGAAACAGCGAATTACAGCCTGCTGTGTTTTTCTGCAGGTTTAGGGTTTCGCACCTAAACTGCAAGGGAACCTCGGGGGAGCCTCGTGAGAGCCTTGGGATGCGTGTACAGGCTTTTGGGCACCCGGCAGTGAGAAACAGGGAATTACAGCCCGCTGAATTTCTGTGACAGCTCACCAGAAACCTTCCAGATAGCGAGGAAATCCGTCCTAGACAGGTGCTTTTGACCTACAGGGGTTTTTGCGCCGTTATGTTGCCAAAATCAGGTCGAAAACCTGCGTTTTCAGCCCTCGCCAGGTTTGGACAGCTCTGTGAAAGCTTGTGCGAAGTGGTCGGATCGTCTACTTTAATTTGAATAAAGAAATACCGAAAGGGGCGCCAGTCTTTGGGGCCTACAGGGTGTGGTTCTTGTGTGCACAGTGACATTCTAGTCGCTGGACGTAACTGTATGTCTCTTCCCTTCTCAGTGCTCTGTGTAAAGTTAACAGGTAATTGAAATAGTACCGCCCTCTATGTTGTACAGGCGGGTTATATAAACTCATTAAAAGTGACCTGACACACATATTTAGTAGCAGAACTATAGAGCACTCGAAACTTTGACCGCGGGAAACTCTAGGAACGGGGGTCTCGCCTCATGCCAACCCACCGGGTGAGCAACACCGTGGAGTGCATTGTCGAGAACATGTACAACTACCTCAGATATCTGGGCACAACCACAAAATAGCCCCACTCCGTAATCTACTTTTGGGAGATATTGGAGCTACGACTAGATAGGAGATTGAATGCTAACACAACGTGTCCTATTTTTGCTAGAAGGATGCCCCTGGCCGGCTGCCAAGAACTATAAAAGAGTACTCTCACTCTCAAGAAGAAGAGGAAAGGCCAGCGTTAGCAAGGAGGAGGGCTTGTTGCAGATTTCAACCGTGAAGTTGACGCTATTACGAGAGGGGCACCACGTGCCAACGGGACAGAACAGACGGAACAACTTTACGCACTTCAAATAACAACTGAACTGAACGAGATAGAGAGTGCAGGACACACGAGACGAGGAGTGGCGGAGTTACACCCCGAGAGAGCACTGGCCCCAATCCTTGGCACCCCTTTCGGTATTTCTTTATATTTTGGCGAGTGAGGGAAACCAAGTCTCGTAGTATCTGGATCCCTACGGGGCTCTTGGGCGTTGTCATGCCCCTAACGGGGTTTGCCAGGGATCCCTTGGATAAACTAACAAGGGTGCAAGTTCTAAAAGATTGAACGGGCTATCCATCCCCAAGGCGGTGTCTAAGGTCGCTAGTTGAGATTAAAATTAGTGACAAAAGCTTCACCTTGTGAGAGTAGATGCCTGGCCCCTCGGCTCACTAAAGTAAAAAAGAGCCCTTCGCTTATATTTAAAGGCCCTTCGCCATGAAAAGCAATTACATGAAAATCTTCAAACTCAAAAGCAACTAGTCCAAAAGCCCGTGCCCAAAAGCTGTCAGCGCAATTTTTAGAAATCCATACAGCCTGTCAGTGCAAAATCCGGGATTGTCCGTACAGTCTGCCACGTCATCATGATTTTCGGGTCTTTTCTACAATTGCCACGTCATCACGTTTTTATGCATCTTCTGTGTGTGAGTGGGTCCTGCTTTATTTGATTAGTCTTGTGTCACTAGGGCCTCATTGAATGGGGTCCCATAAGTTGGTGGGAATTGGTCTTTAAAATAGGCCACTCGGCAAGATTTTGCAAGTTGGTAAAACTTCTTCTGCTACTGCTAGGGTTTAGGCCCCTCGGCCGGGGATTTGCAGGATGGCTCCGTTCTTCAGTGGCCTGACACGTCAACAGTTTGTGACAGACGCCACCGGTGATGCTCATGGCTGCCCCGAGTCTACCAGATGACGCCAAGACCTAGTAGGCGAGTTCCATCACGAAGAAGTGCCTATAAAAAGTGTTTCCATCGCGACAAGCTGCTGTTTTTCCTTGTTTTCAGCCCATAAACGTCGTAGATGGGGCTGATTTACGACAAGGAACCCGGCAGCACACCTCTTCTGTGTGTAGGATTGGAGAGAGGCTTTTGTGTGTAGAGATCTCTTTCGGGGAGTTACTTTTTTGACAAGTGAGTTGCGTTTTGGAGTGTCGAGACTTCAAAGGTAATCTTATCATGTTTTGATTTTTGACTATTTGTTTGCAGGAGTACTTTCTCTTTGCGAGGGAGTAGGAGCAGAAGAAGGTGTAAGCCTTTGTAGGAGAAAAGCGCTTTGAGGAACTAAAGCCATATCAGGCCAAGGAGCCTCCCTCCTTGGAAATAAGGAAGATCAAGCCCTCATTCATGCTGTCAAGCATCTCTCCAGTGTGCAAGATGTATTGATAGGCGCTGCAAAGATTCGAACCAAGCAAGTCCCAATACTCCAAAAAGAAGCTGGGAGTCAAACCATCCTCCCTTGGACAACTACCTTGAGGGAGTCCTCCGAGGGCCGCATGGAGCTCCTCTATCTAGAGAGGAGCTCTAATCTTTGATGCATCTCCTTTGATACAAGGCTAGGCATCTGTGCCCAAACCTGCTGTCTGCATGCATCTTGACGTTGTGACTGAGGCTCAACTGACAGTAAGTCACGATAGAAGCCAGTAGTAACTGGTTACTGCTCGCATATCCTTAGGCTCTGAAGCAACTGACCCATCCTGTCTCCTTAACTGGCTAACAGTGGTGTGTGCATGGCGGGGCCCCACCGTCTCAAAGAACTCCCCAGTAACTCTCTCACCCACATGGGTCCATTGAGATGTCTGTCGATGGAAGGCAAACTGTAAGGTGCAGCGGAATGAATGTTGTATTTTCTCAAGATTAGTGATCTTTATCCTTTTAGTTCTTAGGGAAAGAGAGAGCTTTCCGTCTTGTAGAGTGCTGTGGTCACGAACAAAGTGAGTGGATTGTGTGCGTGCAAGTGAATGAGACTGAGAGAAGGAGAGAGAAGAGATATGACACCCGAGAGGTTGTAAAACCCTCCTCCGAAGGCCCCACTCTCGTCGGCGAGAGTGGTCTTTTCTTTGATTGCACAAAGGTGTACAATGCGTATGCAATGGACTGATGCAATGGGACTATGCCGATGACGACGGCGGTGGTGACGACGACGACTTGATGGCTGAAATCTGGGATCTTCTAATCGCTGAATTCGGGGACTGTTTGGTGGCTGAAAATGACTGTTTTGGCTGCGTTTTTATGGCTGAAAATGGGGGAGCATGTGCAACGGACTTGGGGAGAATCTGCTACTGTGCATAAGGCTGAAAATCTGCGTTTTCTTCAAGGCTGAATTTGCTGATAAAAAACGCTGATTGCTGAAAATAAAACGTTGAGATCTGCTTGTTTTTCCTAGCGTTAGTGTTTGCTGCAAAAACGCTGAGATCTGTTGATGTCTGAGTCCAAAAACGCTGGGCCTGATGCTCTGCTAGCGACCAAAAACGCTAAGGCCTTGGGCTGCTGTAGATGGGTGAAAACGCCAGTGAATGGATCTTGTAGGCGAGGCTGTGGTGGGGAAAACGCCAAGGCTAGGCAAGGATGGCGATGGATCTTGATGGTGAGGGGGTACTGCTGAGAAGTTGCCTATTGAGCGGGAAGCTCCTGTTGCCTCTTCTGCCAGAAAGTGCTAACTTGGGTTTGCTTATATATTAACTTAGCAAAATTGCCGTACCTACTTTTGTTGGAAAGTCACTTAAAAATAATAAGTGAAAATAACCAATAAATAGGAAAATAGGCTAAATGCACTGGAAAATTCCCCTAATTGATGCTAATGGATTTTGATGGGAATTCCGATGATCATGCTGTGTGCAACCGGAGGATATGCATCTATGCTAAGTGACTGGGCATGCACGGTCTGCGAATAGACTCACAAAAGTGCCAGATCACTGCTAATCTAACTGACTAGGCTGACTGAACCTTGCTGTGGTGTAGCTTGTCCACGGACACATAGGGTTGGCGTGACATCCCCTCCTTTTCAAAGTGAGGTACTGGTACCGAACTGTATGGCATCGAGGGAGATCGCCAACAGCATCCGGAATCCTGGAAGGGACTCTTCGCCGGCCCAGTCTGCTGTGTGGGTCGAGCGGTACTTGAACTTCATAAATGTAAGGATTCTAGTCGCTAATCCTTAATTAAGTACTTAAACTCATGATTAAGACTTAAGAAACTGAAACTGAACTTAGAACAAGATTTAGAAGACTTTGTGTTTGATTGATTGATGACTTGTTGAAAACTGAGTACAATAGGCTCCTTATATAGGAGACGAAGAGACGTAAATGAAAAGACATGTCTCTTAGTGAAGAGACATGACTTTAGACGTAAAGACACATCCTTTCGGTGAAGAGCTGCAACCATTGGGCGAAGAGTCGCACCCGTAGAGCGAAGGGGTGTGACCAGTCGTCGAAGGAGTGTGGCTTTTGACAAAGAGGCATGTCTTTTGGGCGAAGGGGTGTGACCATCCAAGCGTAGGGGTTCTGCTTGGCATGGCACTTCGCGTATCTGCAACTAGGAGTAGATGTATTGTTGTTAACATAGTCTCAATCGTGACATTCTCTCCCTCTTTAAATAAAACCCAGGGTAGTTGAAGAAACTCCGGGAGAAGGAAATGTATTGTTGTTGTGCTTCTGCATCCAAAGATCTTTCTGTTAAGTCCCACGTCATGGCACTATTATTGACCATGACTATTTTGCCAAACGGAAAACTGATCATATCTGCAACTTAATAAGTGCCTTTGTCAAAGTCATTTGTAACTTCGAGCTTTGTCCAAGAAAAGATTGAATCTGTATCTGCTTCGAGTGAGCTTATTGGTAAACTGACTTGAGTTTTCTGTTGAATGATGACCATTGGTTGGAAATCTGTAAAGTATTTCATTGGTTTGTCCTGAACAGTAAGATCCTCTTGAAGGGATGTCGTAGACTGAGACAGAGTAGTGTTTGAATGTATATCCATCTGTAAAGGTTTATCTGTGGAACAAGTTGTGTCCAAAGATTCATTTGCAGCAACTAAAGTCGTGCTGCAAGAGTCTGTATCTGCTTTATCCTTTGCACCGCTGAAGGTAAGAACTGAAGTCTTCAAGTTTGAAGAAGAATCTTCATTCACCACGGCATCTGGTATCTGTTCAGAGACAAGGACTTGGTTCTGCAAGGGTGGTGACGAGGCTACTTTTTCTGTCTGGATCACGACCAAAGAAGGGGTTATGTGCTTGTTCGTTGTCACACAAGAATTGAAATCTTCTGAATCTTCAGCTTTCTCAGCGGGTATTAAGGCTTCCAATTGAGAAGGGGGAGATCGAGGGAGTTGTTGCCTCTTAGACCTGTGAAGGATTCTCTTGCACAAGGAAAGGATCAGTAAATCTTCAACTTTACCACCATTAGATAAGAAAGACTTAAATGTAGGGCATGGCTTGCGAGGGGGAACTTGTCCAGCGTCGCGGCGTTCACGACCGAGTACTTGACCAGGGTCGGATATTTGTGCCACTAAGTAAGCCCATCTTGATATTGCTGATGATCTGTTGGAAGCTTCATATTGCTGCTTTTGTTGCTGATGATTCCAATAAGAAGTTTGCTGCTTAGAATTGTAACATTGCCAAGAATATTCATGCTGAGACTTTTGTTGCTCGCATGAAGATACTTTGTGTCTGGTTGTCTCTGAGAAACCATGCTTTGGGTGAGAAAATTTGAGTTCCAAAGGCTTATGTTTGAGTGGTTCTTTCTGGTCGACCACTGGAGCGTCGGAAGAAAATGTTGAAGCATGTGTAGTCCGAGAAACAGTTGGGTGACTCGGAGAAGAGGTTTGCATCTGCATCCAATCGAGTGTGAATCGATGTGAGGCTTGATGAAATTGCTGCCATCTCCTTTTTGAAAGTTGCTATCGGATCTTCGGTAATATATTGTCGTCGCCATCTTGTCTCCATCGCCGATTATGTAGCAATAGCTACTGGGAGAAGAGAGTGTGCTGAACCATTGTTGGGTTTTGCTTGTCTGCAAACCAAGCATCTAAAGCTTTGGTTGGTGAATTGTCAATAGCTGGAGGGTTCGACTCGACTCTGCCCCGTTCTCACTTTCGAAATTGCCAAACCCACGCTGAAGAGGGACACCAGGGGCTGGTTCTTGCGCGTGTAGAAGACTCAGCAAGGTGCGGGCTGCTGATGATCGTGAGTTGAAGAGGTTAACTTGTCCACTGGCTGGAGCTTCACGCTGGCTGGAATTTATTATGCCAAGTGCCCAAAGGGGCCAATCTTTTAAAAGTTTGGTCTTCTTAGATTAAAAGGGCTGCTTGTGGGAAAGCGGCAACAAGAGGGTGCGCCCAATAACAGCCAGCGAATAGAGGAAGAGGGGCAGCCGTAAACATGGAGAGGCGCCAAGGCGGGGCTGAAGAGGTGTAGGGAAGCAATCGCCACCAGCGTGCGCCAAGGTTGGGGTGCCAAGAGGCTCCGAATCTGCAATCGCACGTGGGTTTTTTTTTTAATACGCTGGCTGGGCTTTGTGAACTTACGCTGATGGTTTAATTTAAGATTGCCTCAAAGTGGCCAAAGTTAATAGGGCTGGGACCAAACCTTTTTAGTAAGTGTGTCCACCTTGGTATGAAATGTGCAAAATACACAAGGGTGAAAAGGAAATCACCAACGAAAGGGTATATCCAGCGTGAGAATTTCGAAAGGTATATATCCAGTGAATCAGCAACTTTGGGTGCGATCACTTACAGAGGGTGCGCCCCTTCACCAAGGGGTGCCAGCGGAGAAGGAGAAGAGTGCGGAGCACGCGGGAGAAACGTCTATTGTACAGAGACAAGCGCCCAGCGTCGAGGTCATACCTCCTTTTGCGTCCTCCAAATAAGAGTAGGCGGCCATCCCTTCTCTGTCTTTGTGTCCGGTGCGGGTAAGGGTTTAAATGTGTCATCTCCACATCACCTTTACGTGTTGCCTTTCGGCTTCCTCCATTAAACGCCGGGGAGGGGAGAGGGTGAAGAGGGTAGCGGCAAGGGTGAGAGGCTCACAACCCGCAAGTCCCGGGAAAAAAATTTGCTCTGATACCACTGTAAGGATTCTAGTCGTTAATCCTTAATTTAGTACTTAAACTCATGATTAAGACTTAAGAAACTGAAACTGAACTTAGAACAAGACTTAGAAGACTCTGTGTTTGATTGATTGATGACTTGTTGAAAACTGAGTACAATAGGCTCCTTATATAAGAGACGAAGAGACATAAATGAAAAGACATGTCTCTTAGTGAAGAGACATGACTTTAGACGTAAAGACACATCCTTTCGGCGAAGAGCTGCAACCATTGGGCGAAGAGTCGCACCCGTAGAGCGAAGGGGTGTGACCAGTCGTCGAAGGAGTGTGGCTTTTGACGAAGAGGCACGTCTTTTGGGCGAAGGGGTGTGACCATCCAAGCGTAGGGGTTCTGCTTGGCATGGCACTTCGCGTATCTGCAACTAGGAGTACATGTATTGTTGTTAACATAGTCACAATCGTGACAATAAAGGTCTGCAATGCTTGCTTCTTTGGGCCGCGCCGAAAGCGACACAAAGTCTTCAGAATCTGCTTTCTAGTTTCAACTTTGTCTAGAGTCCTGCTTCTTTCGTCTTCAAGAATCTCCATGGCTGAAAATTTCTGAAACCATCTCCAACACAAAACCATGAACATACCCATTCCATGTAAAGTGAAGGAAAAAAATATTGTCTTTGCTAAAGACTGTGTATGCAATGTAGATGAACATAGAGACGGAGTGACAACCCGTTCATCAAACACATGCAAACAATGCGATCGAATCTTTTCTGTTTGATCGAAATCAATCGATTGTGGCAAATCACAATGGAAATGCCCATGCTTGGTGCTCATACAATCATGTGATCTTTCGGAAACTGTGTCATGCCAAGGAAGAGACATGAAATGTGACTTCCTTACATACAAACTTTTCAGCTTTTCATGGACAATCCGCATACATTCGTGCTCATCCATGAGAGGAACGTGCTCAACATGCAATATGTCATGCCTAGGAAAAGGGATCACATGACGATGTTGACTAAAATACAAGAAACCTTCATGAATGAAACACTCGAACAATGCGTGCCTATCAATCATTCGAACACATAATACTTCCTGTGATGGTTCTTTGGACCAAGGCTCGAGAGCCAAGATCGGTTCGTCCTGAATGATTGAATCGTCTTGTGGGGGTTCTTTGGACCTCGACTCGAAAGCCAAAATCGGATCTTCGTGATTGATCGAATCTACAACGAAGTTAGCTTCGCTAGAAAAAGCATCTACTAACACCTCATCCTAGTGAACAATCACATCTTCTTCATGCAGTTCATCATGCTTGTCTTTTCCATCCAAATCATCATGCAAATCATTATTCTTCAAATCATCATGCTTCACACAATCATGCAAATCCTGTGTGTCATGCTGTGGAGAAAGAGAGACTGAGAGAATCTCCTTATCCCGAATCCTTTCAATCTTGTCCTGCATATTAGCAATGAGAGATGGAGAAGGAGAAGAAGTATCCACTCCATGAAAGACAGTAGGAGAATCACTGTCGGCATTGAGAGTTATAGTGTTAGCCGCAAATTTTATGATAGCATCAGTCTCACGAAACCACTTAATGCCTAAAATCATATCACATCCTGAGAGAGGAGAAACAACAAATTTTCTAGCGAAGGCAGTCTGTTGAATTGCAAACAACACATCAAGGTACTCCTCCGTGATGAGAGCGTCCATACCGAGACGAAAGCCAGAGACCTCGATAGGAGATCTCGGACTAACTTCGAGGCGGGCTCTCTCAACAAGAGAGGAACTGATCACATCATGCATACTACCTGGGTCAAACAATATGACAAAACGGTGCTCCGACGTACGACCATAACATTTAATGAGAGAATCATCGATGGGAGGGTCCTGAGAAACTTTGGGCACAATCGTGTTATCATTCATTGCATTGACAGATGTAGTGGGTGCTGTGGGTTCTTTAGATTCATTCGATTCAAGCTTAGGACACGTTTTTTTTATGTGACCCTTAATGTGACAATGAAAACAACTACCTTCCTTAGAATAAGTGCTTTGTTCTTCCGAAGTGATGTATCCTCCTACAATTCCTTGTGCTACTTTTTCATCTGGAGTAAGCTTAGGTTTAGCAGTTGTGTTAGCCTTACCCTTAGATTCATTGGAAGAATTCTTTGATGAGATACTGTTGGTAGATTGGTTAGAAGAGTTATCATTCTTACCATTCTTACCGTTCTTACCGTTTTAAGGAGTTTGCGAGGTACTTGTGGAAGTCTTATTCTCCTTAGGCTTTCCCTTCTTGTGCTTCATCTCCTGTGCGAGAGCAATCGCTACCGCCTTGTTGAGATCGATTGGATCGAGTACCTCGACATCTTACTTGATATGCTCGTCCAATCCAAAGAGAAAAGCCTCTTTGCGCTCTTCATCCGACATGCGTAGTTGGGTTCCTAGCTGCAAAACACAATTAGAAAAAGACATAACCGGCATACCATTTTGCTTGAGAGCGTGCCAATCGTCTTTCAATCGTGCGAGGTACTGAGGTGGCATAAACCGCGCCTTGAGCTTGTCTTGGAAATCAGCCCAACTAAAAGAGAGGGGCGTGAAATCGTCGGCTGCCTCTAGGTGCGCGGCTAGTTGTGCCTCTTGCCATGCGTGGTACCAATTAATGGCATCGCCTGTCACGGGGACGTGGCAACTGTTAACTATGTCACAAAATGTGGCAACTGTTAACCTTGGTTGTTGGTTTCTTTCCAAAGGGGTTTATTTTATTTGTTTTGAGATCCTCTTTTTGAAGTAGCAAACGGTCGGACATTGTATGGCCAATGTGAATGGTAGTTTCACCCGCAGACGGGAAGTGGTCGGCACTGGAATTCGTATGGTAAGAGGATGTCTAGGCTCAGAGCAAGATCATATAGGTCCCCTCGTCGCACTTAGCAAGTTGGTGGATACTAGGAAGTGAACTCAATTAAGGCGTAAAGTCAAGGTGGGACTACCAACAAAAAGTATGCGACATTTGGGCCACATTGCACTTTTGGATGCGGCCCCAATGAGGATAGATGGTCAGAAGACCAATGGGAGCCCAACGGAAGCATCTCCTAAAATTTAGGGAACTGCTATTTTGGGCCGTGAAATGTGTTCGCGTCATTACCTCTGGTATGACTAGGGGAACATTTACTACTTTGCCGCGAAGTCAACTGGGCAACCGGTCAGGATATTTTTAAGCGGCGAACCCGAAACGGGAAAATGCTTGTAAATGCGCCAAGTGTCACATTTTCACGAACTTTCCTCTTGCAGAAGAATTGGCGCTGAATTTAGAGAAGGGAGAGGCTTCATTTGCAATTTGTCACAGGTTAAGAGCTATGGAGTGCTTCCTTTCCCTCTCATGTACAGTGTGGTGCTAGGAGTGATGCCCTGCACACTATACACTGCTCTCTCTCTCTCCCCTACGTGCAGTTATGTGATGCCCCACAAGAGGGCTACTCATTTGACTAATGTACAGTTTTGTGGGTTCATGCTTTTGTGCTGAGGCAAGAGCCTCCTTGAGCAGGAACAGGGGTAGCTAGCTGCTACTCCAAAGCAGGCACTGGTGAGGGTCATAACCTCACCGTACATGTGCAAAATCAGCGCTGTGTATGCGCTGTAAATTGATTGTGTATCAGCCATACGGACGCCAAGACCATTGGGAATCGTGCCCCATTGGCAGAGGACAGTTAGGGGACTGTTTGGGGTTGAAAACAGGGCAAAAACCAGTAAATACAGCGTGCTGAATTTACTGTTTTTGGGCAGGAATCAGAGGGTGTACGCCAGTAGAAGCGAGTTCCAGCAGGGGAATTGGTTTCGCGCAAGTTTAGGGGTATTTATGTTGCCGAAATTTGGCCAAAACAGGCGCTATCTTGTGGGATACAGTCAAAGGATTCCTAGGACTCTTCTTTGTACTTTAGCCTCCTAAAGAAAAAAGAAATACCGAAAGGGGTGCCAATTTTGGGGCCTACAGGTTGTCGGCGTCTGCTCGGAGCATTCTAGCTTCCGAGCCGTGTATGTGAT
This sequence comes from Adiantum capillus-veneris, assembly GCF_014529385.1. NCBI lineage: Eukaryota > Viridiplantae > Streptophyta > Polypodiopsida > Polypodiales > Pteridaceae > Adiantum > Adiantum capillus-veneris. Next base: position 9,294,231 of record NC_140936.1, on the reverse strand, counting down.
TAAGTGTTAACTCCCGTTACAGGTCTCCTTTGCAAAGTGCTCTGTGTGTGTGTCTAAAGTAAAGAATGTCGGGTGAAAGCCAACGCCTACCGCCCTACGGGCCGGTTTCATGGTTGCGTCGTCGGGATATCAATCACTTTTTCCTTAAAGAGTGAGCCTGAATTGTTTTGGGATAAAGACACAGAGTGCAGGAACGCGGGGATTACACTATGGCCGACAAGGGGAAGGGAATTATGGAAGAGGGTTCTTCTTCAAAGGATAGGCAGGAGATTCCTATGGTTTTTGAGATTGGCGAGAGCTCACGGCCACGTCAGTCTGTACCTCCTGTCAACGTGAATGTCCCTCCAGTAGTACAGGGCTTTAAGACAGGGCAACTTGAGGATGATGCGTTAAAGACTCAGTTAGTTGCCGCGGTGAATGTCTTTTCGCAGTTGGTGCAGAATCCGAGGTTTATGGAATTCTTGCAAGCGCCACCAATGCAACAACAAAATAGGCAACCTACGCCGCGTACGGAGCTTGTTGATGCTCAAGCCCAGGTACTTCATGTGGCGCAGGAGGAAAGGGAACACTCGCATGTTGCGGAGTCGGGGGCTCCAAAGCAGGTTCCTCCCATGCTTGAACAGGTGGCTAGAACGCCTATTCCACAGGTTATGCCAGTTCAGCCCGCCACCTTTCAGAGCCAGCATGCTGTCTTGATTGGACAGGGAGCTGGATACCAGGCTATGCACTCAGTTTTTCCACCACCCACGGTACATCCTGGGTATTTCGGGGGTGGATCAGTGTTCCAAAGTATGGCTGGTTATGCGCTTGGAAGTCAGCCGTACATGCCAGGAACAGTGTTCGGGGGTATGCAAGGCATCATGCCAAACCCCATGTATGGTAGTATCGGCATGCAGCAAGGTTTCCACTGCAACCAGGGCCAGTTTGGGGTGCCACAGGGTCACTTTGGCATGGCTGGTTTTTCTGGACAGCAGCCAGATATCGCACCTCTGACGCAAAATGTGAATGGCCAAGATGCCGATCTTGCCTACTACAGTGCCCATGTTGCAGACCATTCCGTATGACAACTTGGGGGCACTAGAGAAGCCGAAGGCTTACAAAGAAGGTGGTGCAGCGGTAAAGTTTAGTACCTTCAGTGGTTTCGAAGATAAGACAAAGGCTCTCACTTTCCTCCAGCAGTTTGATACAGCTTATGCGGGAGGGAATTTTACAGAGGCCTCGAAGGTCAGGAACACTGCCACTCTCTTAAAGGACAATGCGTTTACATGGTGGACGACATTGTTAATGCAAGGACAGGCACCCGCCACTTGGGTTTACTTCAAGCAAATGTTTGCATCTGCTTGGCTGTCAAATGAATTTGAAGCCGATGTCATGACAGATTGGCACCAGCTTACTTCAGCTTTGTGCAAGAGCTTGCTAGAGTACAATAGGAGGTTTTGTAAAGCGTTACTCTGTGTGACCTCCTACAGATTTGTGCCATTGACAGAGCAGATAGAGAAGTACTGTTGTGGGCTGCGTAAAGGGCTTCGTGATTACTGTACAAAGAACAGAGTGGCTACCCTCGCTCAGCTTATGGAAGTTGCGAACACTGGTCTTGCCTTGTTGAAAGGAGAGGACATCGGATTTCCGAGCAGTGACAAAGGAGGGCAACAAAAGAAAAATTTAGCGAAGAAGCCCTTTGTGAAAACGGCTCCTGATGCGTCACAGGGGTCAGAAAAGGCCACCAAAGACAAGGATCCAGCCAGGACTTCTGGAGCGCAGGCAAAGAAATAGAAAAGGAAGCCTTTTGTGCGCAAGTCGCTCGAGGAAAAGAAGGTTTTAATGGCTGAGAACAAATGCTTTGTATGCGAGCAGCTTGGTCTCTTTTCTATCAATTGTCCACAAAGGAAAAGGTTAGCTGACTCAGAGGATAAAGAAGACTAGAAAGGCAAGAAGCCAAAACCCATGGCTGGTTTAGTGCCAGACATGGTGGGTGACAAGCCCAGCACAGATGGCAGTGAGTTATGTAGGGCATGGGGTAAAGTTAGGGATCAGACGGCACTCATCTTCTTTGATCCAGGTGCCAAAGCCAACTTTATCTCACCAGAGTTAGCTATGAAGCTGGGCATCAGACCTGAAGAGATGGGGTACATAGCAGAGGTAGGGTTGGCATGTCCTGGCCACTCAGAGTGTGTTACTCCCATCATTGGAAAGCTTCGTCTGCATATTCAGTCGTATGTGGACACTGAAGAGTTTTACATCATGCCGTTGGAAGGTTGTGACGCATTGTTGGGGATCCCGTGGATGTTCCGAGTGCATGGAGTCTTGGATGCCTACAACAAAAAGATCACTCTACAGCATAGGGGCAAAACTCACATCTTGGATGTAAAGCTTAAAGGAGAGTCAGTCCCTATTGTATCTGCTTCGGCTATCACTTTTGTAATAAAGAATCATCTTTCTGTGTACTTGATTTTTGCACGTGATGTCTCAGATAGTGATCAGTCAAATTTATCTATGTTAGATAAAGAAAGGTCAGCATTTTTGCAAAAGTTTAGTGACTGTTTTTTTGATTCATTACCGTCGCAATTGCTGCCAGAGAGACCTGAGGACCATCGGATAGATTTGGTGCCAGGGTGTAACCCACCAAATAGACCTCCCTACAGGGTTAGTGCGGCGCAGCAGAAAGAGATTATGGGCCAGGTGGAGGAGTTATTAGAGAAGGGGATGATTCAGCCTAGTTCTTCTCCCTTTTGCTCCCCAGTGCTCCTAGTGCAGAAGAAGGATGGCTCATGGCGCATGTGTATTGATTACCATGCGTTGAATAAGAATACCATCAAGAATAGGTTCCCTATTCCTAGAATTGATGATATTCTCGATTGTTTAGAGGGTGCTGCAATTTTCAGCAGGATAGACCTTAAGAGTGGGTACCATCAGATTCGTATAAGGCCAGAGGATGTGCACAAGACTACGTTTAGAACGACATTTGGTCTTTATGAGTTTCTAGTGATGCTGTGTGGGCGAACAAATGCTCCTGCCACGTTCAACAGAATGATGGACCGGATTTTCCGCTCGCATCAACAGTTTGTTGGAACGTTCTTCAATGACATGATAGTGTATTCGAAGAATGAAGAGGAGCATAGACGTCACTTGACCATTGTGTTGGAAGAGCTGCGTAGTCATAGGTTACTTGTCAATCCTAAGAAAAGTGAATTCTTCCTCGAAGAGATCCACTTTCTGGGCCACATAGTCTCAAAGGATGGTGTTAGAATGGATCCCGCAAAGGTCGAAGCTATCAAGACATGGCTAGACTTGAAGACTGTGAACGATGTCATAAGTTTCTTGGGATTGTGTTCCTACTATAGAAGGTTTATCAGAAATTTTGCAGAGATAGCATCGCCTCTTCACGCTTTGCAAAAGAAAGAGGTCACTTTCAGATGGACCCAAAAAGAGATTTCAGCTTTTAGTCTCTTGAAGGAAAAGTTGACTTTAGATCCACTTATTGTTTTTCCAGATCTCAGGAAGTCATTTGTGGTCCAGTGTGACGCGTGTGGCAGTAGCATCGGAGCAGTGCTAATGCAAGATGGACGGGTAGTAGCTTATGAAAGCCGAATTTTGCAAGGGCCAGAGAGGACTGTGCAAGTCTATGAGAAAGAGCTCTTGGCTTTGATCTATGCGCTTTCTAGCTGGAAGCACTATCTCTTAGGTGCTGATTTTGTTGTCCAAACAGATCATCAGACCTTGCGATACTTCTTGACAGAGTCAAAGTTATCCGAAAAGCATATGCGATGTGCAAACATTCTTTCCATGTTCCACTTTCAGATTATGCATGTGGAAGGCAGGAAGAATGTTGTGGCTGATGCGTTATCAAGAAAGCCACAAATTTCAGTTGTGTCAATTCCTTATCATCATGAATTAGATGACATGAAGGAACAATATACTGCTGATGAAGATTTTGCAAGGATCTTTGAACAGTTACAAGAGGGGCAACATCACGAGCACTACCTCCTCAGAGATGGTTTTATGATGATGCATGGCAGACTTTGTGTCACTAGGCCACTGCGACATAACGTCTTGGAAGAGAGTCATGTCCCACAGTTAAGGCGGTAGAGACATTCTTCTATTGGCCTACCTTGAGGAAAGATGTGGATGCCTTTGTGCGAGCATGCATAGTTTGCCAAAAGGTCAAGTTTGACATGCAAAAGGCACCAAGGTTGTTACAACCACTGCCGATTCCGGATAAGCCATGGGAAAGCATTGCTATGGACTTTATCTTTGATCTTCCAACGACGCGAACAGGGAATGATGGTATATGGACCATTATCTGCAAGTTCAGCAAGCAGGCCCATTTTATCCGTGTCAGGAAGAAGATAAGATCTGATCAGATGGCACGCTTGTTCATGTACAATGTGTTTAAGTACCATGGTATGCCACAATCGATTATCAGTGATCGTGATCCTCGCATGACCAGCTTGTTCTGGAGAGGATTGTTTGAGAACATGGGCACTACGCTCAAGTTTTCGTCTTCGTTTCATCCACAAACTGATGGACAGTCAGAAGAGGCTAATTCTACTGTTTTAGATCTGCTGAAATGCTATGTGTCAGATAATAAGGGCAAGTGGGAACAGTATTTGCATATGCTTGAGTATGCGTACAATAATACAGTGCATTCGTCTACTGGCAAAGCACCTTTTGAGATTGTTGAAGGCGGCAAAAAGTTCCTCCCATTTTGCATACAAAGGACAAGATCATCAGTGGTGTGTATTTATGACCTTTCTTGTGGATACATGCGATGATAAAAGAGTGTTGATAACACAAGATCATCAGTGGCGTGTATTTGTGGTATGCAATCGAGGACGTTTGAGATTTCAAGAGGGGGGTACGTCACGTGGACGTGGCAACTGTTAACTATGTCACGAAGATGTGGCAATTGTTAACCTTGGTTGTTGGTTTCTTTCCAATGGGGTTTATTTTATTTGTTTTGAGACCCTCTTTTTGAAGTAGCAAACGGTCGGACATTGTATGGCCAATGTGAACTGTAGTTTCACCCGCAGACGGGAAGCAGTCGACAGTGGAATTCGTATGGTAAGAGGATGTCTAGGCTCAGAGCAAGATCATATAGGTCCCCTCGTCGCACTTAGCAAGTTGGTGGATACCAGGAAGTGAACTCAATTAAGGCGTAAAGTCAAGGTGGGACTACCAACAAAAAGTATCCGACATTTGGGCCACATTGCACTTTTGGATGCGGCCCCAATGAGGATAGATGGTCAGAAGACCAGTGGGAGCCCAACGGAAGCATCTCCTAAAATTTAGGGAACTGCTATTTTGGGCCGTGAAATGTGTTCGCATCATTACCTCCGGTATGACTAGGGGAACATTTTACAACTCTGTCGCGAAGTCAATTGGGCGACCGGTCAGGATATTTTTAAGCGGCGTACCCGAAACGGGAAAATGCTTGTAAATGCGCCAAGTGTCACATTTTCATGGACTTTCCTCTTGCATAAGAATTGGCGTTGAATTTAGAGAAGGGAGAGGCTTCATTTGCAATTTGTCACAGGTTAAGAGCTATGGAGTGCTTCCTTTCCCTCTCATGTACAGTGTGGTGCTAGGAGTGATGCCTTGCACACTACACACTGCTCTCTCTCTCCCCTACGTGCAGTTATGTGATGCCTCACAAGAGGGCTACTCATTTGACTGATGTACAGTTGTGTGGGTTCATGCTTTTGTGCTGAGGCAAGAGCCTCCTTGAGCAGGAACAGGGGTAGCTAGCTGCTACTTCAAAGTAGGCATTGGTGAGGGTCATAACCTCACCGTACATGTGCAAAATCAGCGCTGTCTATGCGCTGTAAATTGATTGTTTTTCAGCCATACGGACGCCAGGACCATTGGGAATCGTGCCCCATTGGCAGAGGACAGTTAGGGGACTGTTTGGGGCTGAAAACCGGGCAAAAACCGGTAAATACAGCATGCTGAATTTACTGTTTTTGGGCAGGAATCAGAGGGTATACGCCAGTAGAAGCGAGTTACAGCAGGGGAATTGGTTTCGCGCAAGTTTAGGGGTTGTTATGCTGCCGAAATTTGTCCAAAACAGGCGGTATCTTGTGGGATACAGTCAAAGGATTCCCAGGACTCTTCTTTGTACTTTACCCTCCTAAAGAATAAAGAAATACCGAAAGGGGCGCCAATTTTGGGGCCTACAGGTTGTCGGCGTCTGCTCGGAGCATTCTAGCTTTCGAGCCGTGTGTGTGATTAAGTGTTAATTCCTGTTACAGGTCTCCTTTGCAAAGTGCTCTGTGTGTGTGTCTAAAGTAAAGAATTTCGGATGAAAGCCAACGCCTACCGCCCTACGGGCCGGTTTCATCACCGGCAAGGTACATAGCTGTCGTGAAAACTTTGCTATTGCTTGTCTTCTTAGTTGTCAGAAAATAAGCATTAAATTGATGCAACCAAGAATGAACAACAGTAGCATCCATCTTACCATTATACTTACTGAAAATCAACTTTTTTGTACTGGATGGTTGGAATCCGCATCGTGGCTTACGCCACTTGACGAACTCCCATGATCTTTGGGTGGTTCGGTCTTCGAGGCTAGGACTTTGGCAATAAATTCTTGATTGGGAAGCTCCCTTTGAGCTTCACGCTCGACTTCCCTTTCTGCTTTGCATTCTTTTCGTTCAGCGCGCTCGCGTTCGAGAGCAAGCCGATTTTCTTCTTGTTGTGTGGCCAATCTTGCGTTTCTTTCGTCGCGCTCGCGTTCTAAAGCAAGGCGCTTGTCTTCCTGTTTATCCATCATGGCCATCATTTGCTTCATCATTGCCTCCATAGGGTCTGGCGTAGATGGCGAAGGGGGAGGGTTGAAGAAATCATCTCCGGGTGGGGACGAGTCTCCGTCGCCTCTCTCACGCTCATCACCTGTAAGCGAAGTATCCATGCCGCTTCGGGTGACGACCATGCACTATGCTCTTGGGGTCTTAAGCTCGCGAGGAACTTGGGTTCTTGAGGGTCTTGGTTCTTGGGTTCTTGAGGATCTTGAGGTTCTTGAGGTTTTTTGAGGGTTTGTTTCGCTTGCAAATCACGTTGGAGAAGGATCTTCTCTTCACCCGAGTCCTTCGCTTTTCTGCGGGCACACCCCTTGGCGGCCTTGCGCTCACACCAAGGTTGCTTTTTCCCACCTCATGTCGATTGGCCGGCCGCTAAGTGCATGGTCCGCTCTCAATGAGTGAAAAGAGACACAAGGGGAGGCTGGACAAGCCCTTCTTTCTTGGGATTCTTGTCACTCTTCAACAAAACACGATTAGGAATCGCCACGCCAAGGAAACTTGGGTTCGTGCGACGGCAACAAGCAAAAAAAAATTCTTGTGGTTCTTTCCTTGAGTAATGGAAAACACTTCCAAAGCTCTGATACCAATGTAAGGTGCAGCGGAATGAATGTTGTATTTTCTCAAGATTAGTGATCTTCATTGCTCAAGGTTCCTTTTAGTTCTTAGGGAAAGAGAGAGCTTTCCGTCTTGTAGAGTGCTGTGGTCACGAACAAAGTGAGTGGATTGTGTGCGTGCAAGTGAATGAGACTGAGAGAAGGAGAGAGAAGAGATATGACACCCGAGAGGTTGTAAAACCCTCCTCCGAAGGCCCCACTCTCGTCGGCGAGAGTGGTCTTTTCTTTGATTGCACAAAGGTGTACAATGCGTATGCAATGGACTGATGCAATGGGACTATGCCGATGACGACGACGACTTGATGGCTGAAATCTGGGATCTTCTAATCGCTGAATTCGGGGACTGTTTGGTGGCTGAAAATGACTGTTTTGGCTGCGTTTTTATGGCTGAAAATGGGGGAGCATGTGCAACGGACTTGGGGAGAATCTGCTACTGTGCATAAGGCTGAAAATCTGCGTTTTCTTCAAGGCTGAATTTGCTGATAAAAAACGCTGATTGCTGAAAATAAAACGTTGAGATCTGCTTGTTTTTCCTAGCGTTAGTGTTTGCTGCAAAAACGCTGAGATCTGTTGATGTCTGAGTCCAAAAACGCTGGGCCTGATGCTCTGCTAGCGACCAAAAACGCTAAGGCCTTGGGCTGCTGTAGATGGGTGAAAACGCCAGTGAATGGATCTTGTAGGCGAGGCTGTGGTGGGGAAAACGCCAAGGCTAGGCAAGGATGGCGATGGATCTTGATGGTGAGGGGGTACTGCTGAGAAGTTGCCTATTGAGCGGGAAGCTCCTGTTGCCTCTTCTGCCAGAAAGTGCTAACTTGGGTTTGCTTATATATTAACTTAGCAAAATTGCCGTACCTACTTTTGTTGGAAAGTCACTTAAAAATAATAAGTGAAAATAACCAATAAATAGGAAAATAGGCTAAATGCACTGGAAAATTCCCCTAATTGATGCTAATGGATTTTGATGGGAATTCCGATGATCATGCTGTGTGCAACCGGAGGATATGCATCTATGCTAAGTGACTGGGCATGCACGGTCTGCGAATAGACTCACAAAAGTGCCAGATCACTGCTAATCTAACTGACTAGACTGACTGAACCTTGCTGTGGTGTAGCTTGTCCACGGACACATAGGGTTAGCGTGACATCCCCTCCTTTTCAAAGTGAGGTATTGGTACCGAACTGTATGGCATCGAGGGAGATCGCCAACAGCATCCGGAATCTTGGAAGGGACTCTTCGCCAGCCCAGTCTATTGTGTGGGTCGAGCGGTACTTGAACTTCATAAATGTAAGGATTCTAGTCGCTAATCCTTAATTAAGTACTTAAACTCATGATTAAGACTTAAGAAACTGAAACTGAACTTAGAACAAGATTTAGAAGACTCTGTGTTTGATTGATTGATGACTTGTTGAAAACTGAGTACAATAGGCTCCTTATATAGGAGACGAAGAGACGTAAATGAAAAGACATGTCTCTTAGTGAATGAGACTGAGAGAAGGAGAGAGAAGACATACGACACCCGAGAAGTTGTAAAACCCTCCTCCGAAGGCCCCACTCTCGTCGACGAGAGTGGTCTATTCTTTGATTGCACAAAGGTGTAGAATGCGTATGCAATGGACTGATGCAATGGGACTATGCCGATGACGACGACGGTGGTGACGATGACGACTTGATGGCTAAAATCTGGGATCTTCTAATCGCTGAATTCGGGGACTGTTTGGTGGCTGAAAATGACTGTTTTGGCTGCGTTTTTATGGCTGAAAATGGGGGAGCATGTGCAACCGACTTGGGGAGAATCTGCTACTGTGCATAAGGCTGAAAATCTGCGTTTTCTTCAAGGCTGAATTTGCTGATCAAAAACGCTGATTGCTGAAAAGAAAACGCAGAGATCTGTTGGTTTTCCCTAGCGTTAGTGTTTGCTGCAAAAACGCTGAGATCTGGTGATGTCTGAGTCCAAAAACGTTGGGCCTTATGCTCTGCTAGCGACCAAAAACGCTAAGGCCGTGGGCTGCTGTAGATGGGCGAAAATGCCAGTGAATGGATCTGGTAGGTGAGGCTGTGGTGAGGAAAACGCCAAGGCTAGGCAAGGATGGCGATGGATCTTGATGGTGAGGGGGTACTGCTGAGAAGTTGCCTGTTGAGCGGGAAGCTCCTGCTGCCTCTTCTGCCAGAAAGTGCTAACTTGGGTTTGCTTATATATTAACTTAGCAAAATTGCCCTACCTACTTTTGTTGGAAAGTCACTTAAAAATAATAAGTGAAAATAACCAATAAATAGGAAAATAGGCTAAATGCACTGGAAAATTCCCCTAACCGATGCTAATGGATTCTGATGGGAATTCCGATGATCATGCTGTGTGCAACCGGAGGATATGCATCTATGCTAAGTGACTGGGCATGCACGGTATACGAATAGACTCACAAAAGTGCCAGATCAGTGCTAATCTAACTGACTGAATTGACTGAACCCTGCATTTTCTCTCTCATTAAGTAAGAAAGGCTTTCCCTTCCTCTTAAGTAAAAGGAACCTTGAGCTCTCATTGATCTCTCATCGTGAGCTTACACCATCATTCACTTCCGTTGCACATTACATTGGTATCAAAGCTCTATGGCAGCAATGGGTATCATCACTCAAGGAAAGAAGCACAAAGAAGGGTGACGACTCTACAGCAGAGGGACACAACTATTGGCCTAGAGTCATGTCTTTTGACCTATGGTCATGTCTCTTGATCGTGTCTCTTCAGTTTCTATATAAGAACGCCCTTGTAACACATTTCAATCAATGAATCAATGAAGCAATCAAACACAGAGTCTTCTGAGTCTTATCTTTGAGTCAAGTTCAAGTTTCAAGTCTCAATCATGAGTTTAAGTACTTAAAATAAGGATTTGTCACGATTGTGACTATGTTGCAGTATTACATACACTCCTAGTTGTAGATACGCAAAGTGCCATGCCAAGGAGAACCCTTATGCTTGGATGGTCACGACCCTTCGCTCAAGAGACGTGCCTCTTTGCCAAAAGCCACACTCCTTAGATGACTGGTCACACCCCTTCGCTCTACGGGTGCGACTCCTCGTCCAATGATTGCAGCTCTTTGCCGAAAGGATGTGTCTTTACGTCTTAAGTCGCGTCTATTCACCATGAGACGTGTCTTTTCATTTGTCTCTTCGTCTCCTATATAAGGAGCCTATTGTACTCAGTTTTAAAAAGCATTCATTCAATCATTTAAACAACAAGTGTTCTTGTCTCTTAAGTCTCGGTTTGATCTTAAGTATGAAGTTTTAGTCTTAATTATAGGATTAGCACCACTAATCCTCACAGTGGTATCAAAGCAAAAATTTTCCCGAGAGCCAAAGGTTGTGAGTCTCTCACTTTCGCCGCTACACTCTACCCCTCCTCTCGGCGTTGCATAGAAGCAGAAGAAAGTAGTACACACATGCATACGACCACGAGGTAACTTGAAATTTGTTGTTTCAATGTTATGAATAAAAGAGAGAACACAGATGCGTGCCTATGGCGTATCCGATGAATTTCTGTTGGTGGCTATTCGTGTATTCCTTTTCTCGGGAGACACCTTTTTGAACCTGCTCTCGAACCCCTTCACGCGAAAGGGCACAAGACGGCAAGAAACACATTGTCACCAAGTGCTTGCATCCCGACTTTCCCCTTGCTCGCACCCTTTCGTGAATGAAGCAATATCTGGTGCCGAAGCAGTAATTCTGCAAGGTATGAAATGTGTCATTTTGGAAAATCGATCCACTATCACCAATATCTGATTATTGCCTTTGGAAGATTTGGGCAATGTTGTAATGAAGTCCATGCTGATGCTTTCCTAGCGTCCTATTGGAATTTGTAAAGGCTGTAACAATCCTTGTGATAATTGTCGTGACACCTTCATAGTTTGGCAAGAGTGACAAGCTTTGACAAAGTTCACCACGTCTTGCTTCATTTGAGGCCAATAATAAACAGCTATCAATAGTTTGTACGTTTTGTTGATGCCGGGATGAGCAGCATAAGGTACTTCATGATGTTCTTGAATAATCATTTTTCACAAACGCGAATTATGTGGTACACAAATTCTGTCCTCATAATACAAAAGATTATCCTGCATTGTATAAGCTGCAACCAAGTTCATTTCTGCCTGTGTACGAGTGTTTGTTCGAAGCACTCGAAAAATTTCAGCAAAATCTCGATCAATTAAGTATTCATCCTTAAAACAATCAGGAATATCGAATGTAATTGTAGAAATTGCCATATTCGTAGCTTGAGGCATTCTACTAAGTGCATCTGCTACCGAATTTTGAAGTCCTGGCACATATTCAATGACCATGTGGAAATTTGCCAAAAATTCCACCCAACGTCCTTGTCGAGGATTTATAACTGGTTGTGTAAAAATATACTGCAATGATTGATGATCCGTCTTGACAACAGAGTCAGCTCCCAAAAGGTAATGTTTCCATGTACGATATGCATTAACAATGGCTATAAAGTCTTTGTCATAGACTGGATAACGGATCTGTATAGTAGTAAACTTCTTGCTATCAAATGCAATAACCCTGTCATTTTGCATTAATACACCACTAGAAGCACGATCTGAAGCATCTGTCATCACAAAAAATGGTTTTGTAGGATCCGCAATGGCCATGTTGGAGTAGTTGTTAAGGCGTGTTTGAGATCATTAAAAGGCTTTTCTGCTTGTGAAGACCGGGTAAGCTTGTCAAACTTCGTCAGCTCTGATAGAGGAGCAACAATATTTGAAAATTTATAAACCTTGGTATGATAGAAATTTGCTAACCCCAAGAATGAGCGAACATCAGATATTGTTATTGGAAAAGGCCACTCCATAATGACTTTGATTTTTTGAGGGTCAACTGCTATGCCATCAGTTGATATAACATGACCAAGATACTCGATCCGATCCTTGAAAAACTCGCTCTTCTTCTTGTTGACATAAAGTACATTAGTTAGTAATACCAAAAACACCAAACGAAGATGCTCTTTGTGTTCAACAATATCTTTGCTAAAAACCAGAATGTTATCCAAGTAGATGATGACAAATTTATCCAGATATGGACCAAAAATTTCATTCATTAAGGTCATAAATGATGCAAGAGCATTGGTTAATGCGAAAGGTATTACCAGAAATTCAGAAGGTCCATATTCATAATGACCCAACAATGCTATGGCAAGTTTGTTTTCGTTGCTACGTCCATAGCCAAAGAGGTTGGAGCTCTTGCCATGAAGCCCCCGCCGAGGCCAAGGTCAGGTTGTCGACTGGAACCTCGGACTCGAAGACTCATTAATGCGTGCAAGAAAGCCTGGAATAAGGTGAGGAACAAATCTGCGAATACTATGGCTGGCCGGCAAGCGGTTAGAGAGTACAAGGCAATAGCACTTCGTGCGAAGGCGGCTATCCGAGACAGTAATAAAAGATCCTTCGAGCCCTTCGTGGAAAAAGGGAATGAGCTCCTGAGGGAGGGTCAAATGAAGAAATTCTTTACCCACCTCAAGAAAATAGTTGGGAAGGGGCAAGGAACTATTGCCAATCAACCTTTGAATGCAAATGGGGAGTTAGTGACGGAACTAGAGAGGCAATTACAAGTATGGAAGGGTCACTACTCGAAGGTATTCGCCGATACGGACGGTACTAGCAAGGATCCGCTTGCATGGTATGACAAACACGTGCACATTTGGCCTGGTATGCCTGAGGTATGTGACCTGCTGAACTGGTACGAAGTATGGGAGGCCTGTCAGCGATTGAAGAGGCACAAGGCAGCGGGCGGAGATGGTTTACCACCCGAATTCTTTAAGCTGCTTGTGGAGGATAAGGGGCTAAGATCGGATCCGCGTAAGCCACGAACGGAAATGGGCAAGGCATACTTGCACATGATCGAGGGTATCCCGGCCGGCGCTAGCGACGCAGTGATTGTGTCAATCCCCAAGAAGGGTGATTTGATCAACACTGATAACTATCGCGGGATCGCGTTAATCTTCGTTGCCATTAAAATCCTCACTACGGTCGTGATTAGGCGGATCACTAAGATACTTGAAAAGAGGAACTTCTTCAATCCCGACCAAGCAGGATTCCGTACTCAGGAGGAATGCATAGGGCAAGTTGCATGCTTGAAGGAGATCGTGAAACTCCGTCATAAGGATGGAAAACCAACTTATGCGGCCTACATTGATTTCAAGAAGGCACATGACATAGTACCGCATGAGGCGTTGTTCCTAAAGCTAGCTGCGGCTGGCCTGCAAGGTCGAGCACTTAGATTTTTCCAAGCGCTCTACAGGTCCACCTCTGTTAAAGTCCGACGCATGGAACAACTGTTGGATTCGATTCCGGTGCAGCGTGGAGTCCGCCAAGGATGCCCGGGATCGCCCTGTCTATTCAATATATATATTAACGATATTCTAGACGCAAATGGGGAAACATGGGGCCTGGAAGTACCTAATCTCCTCAAGAGAATTAAAGAACTCCTTTTTACCGACGACTTGGTTCTACTTGCTGACTCTCTTGAAAGCCTACAAACGAGCCTTGACAAGGTAAGTGAATGGGCAAAGACTTGGGGCATGACCTTTGGAATTGAAAAATGCATGGTCACGGTGTTCCACGGAGACCTGCAGGATCTCTCTATGAGGATCTTTCTTTTGGGTGGTGGGATGGTTGCAGTAGGCGAAACGTACAAGTACCTTGGCATCGATGTAGACTCCACCTTTTCCATTGAACGCATCGTCAAGGAGCGAGCAGACAAGGGGAGGAAAAGCCTATTCGCATGTCAGCACCTGTTGGCAAACCGAGCCATCCCAATATGGTCTCGACTGATTGTTTTTCAAGCGTGCGTGTACCCAATGATTTGTTATGGCGCGAGAATTATGGGGGCCCACGATCAGCGTGTCCTCCACTCTCTACAGCGCCTCATCGCCACTGGGATGCGAATGTTACTCGGAAAGGGAGCAAGGTCAACCTTTGTAGGGACGTCAACTCTACATCACGAGTTTAACATCCCACCCGTACTTGCCTTTTGTGGGGGACAACGAGGAAGGGCTTTTGACAAGTACTGCTTGGTTTCATCTACCTGGATAGAGTCCTTGGTAAACAAGAAGCCTAAGAACCAACGGTTCAAGAAGTGGACTTGGACGACAACAACTTAGAATTGGATAAATAAGTATATCCCAGCTGCTGACTTTAGCTCAGTTCGCTACCACGCATGGGACAAGTGGGACAAGAGGCATTCGTGCCTGGCGATGGAGCCGTATAAGACGGCCGGCTTTGAACAAACTCGTGGATACTTGCTGCAGCGCAATAAGAGCACTATAGTGAATAGGAAAGAGGAGAGAATGCTGGTGGGCTCAAACTGGCTGATAGCTATATGCGCGGACACAGCGTTTGCTTCTTGTGCTCCTAGTTAGAGGGTCGTTCGCTTTTGCATTTGCTGACGAATTGTTTGGCGGTTGATGATTCTAGGGAGCGCTGGCTAAACCAATTCAACTCCACCTTCAACGCAATCGACCCTTCGTTGGACCCCGAAGAAAGGACTGTTATCCTCCTTGGTGGGGAGGCTCGCGGGAAGCGGATGCCCTTCTGGGTACATCGTGATCGGCACTCGAGGGACGGAACCGGAGGGCACGTGCCTGTGGCGAAGTTCCTCGGTGAAGTTGTGCCCGGTTACTCCGGTGCTTTGCATCGGCAGATGGGGAGATAATGCTCCCCTTCGTATGCTGTTATTTTGAATCCGGTCCCTTCCGAGGGAAATGACGTAATTCTCCCCTAGCGAAGCCAAATGAGCTACAAGAGCCTTCCCCCCCCCCCCCGGGGGGGGGGTGGGGGGGGGTCAACTTCACCTAAAAGGGGTTGGGAGGTGCAAAAGGGAGACACCACCAACCTCAGCGGACGTCACCTGTGAGCCGACGCCCTGCCAAGCGGGTATGGCATTTCCTAGGGGAAAACCGCCGGGTTACAAAGGCAGTTTAGTGAGGTGAGAGATAAGTTACCCGGAGGAGGCAACTCCAAAGGGAAGACCGAAGCAAGTCCCGCAGTACCTGGGCCTCTGAACAAAGGTACTTGGTCGCTGTCACGCCCATATCAAGTTAGCGAAATGGGTCTCTCAAGGGAATGGGTCATGGCCCTAAGAGTGTAGATAATTCTGGCCTCTCGTAGTCCAAAGGAAACTAGTGACAAAAGCGTCTGCCTTAGGATTCTGGGTGCATAGTCCTGGTCGATCTTCTTGTGCACTTTTCCGGTGTATAAGGAGAGCGGTCGGGAGTGCCCTACCCGACTCCTAAAACAAAACAAAACAAAAAAAATATTTTGTTTTGGATGCTGTTTTATACTCATCACCTGCTTTGATTCTGATTTGATGATAACCAGACTTCAAGTCCATCTTCGAAAATACTTTAGCACCCAAAAGTTGGTTAAACAGTTCATCAATCCGTGGAAGAGGAAATTTGTTTTTAATTGTTAATTTGTTTAATGCGCGGTAGTCAATACACAAGCGCATCAAACCATCTTTTTTTTTTAACCAACCAGACTGAAGCACCAAAAGGACTTTTACTTGGACGAATGTGGCCTTTATCTAGCAATTTTGCTAGTTGTCTTTGAATTTCCTGAGATTCAGAATATGAGACTCGATACGAGCTCGTGTTGGTGGAGCACTATTAGATCAATCGGATGATTCACTGGTCTACGAGGAGGTAAGGTGCTCGGCAAGTCATCAGGAAAAAGATCCAAGTACGGTTTATAGAATGGTTGCTCAAGGTAAGCTGTTGCCTTTGGTGCTGGTTTAGATTAAACTGTATCAGTTGCAACGTTGTCGATGCCATGTATCATTAAAAGTGCTGTAAAGTTATCGGGTTTTCGTACCATTTGTTTAACTTGCAATGCAGAAACGACAGTCATCGGTTGTAAGCGAAATAAGCCATTCAAAGTTATAAGTTGACCACCTTTGCAAAGGGTTATAGTATGTCCTCGGAAACTGATCAAAGGATCATATTGGTATAACCAGCATTGGCCAAGAATCATAAGTGGATAATGGCATTACTTTGAAAGTGAGACTGTCTTGATATTCTTGAACGTCAAAGGGCAACTGTTGAACAATTGTGTTGCACGTTAAAAATGACCCATCTGCTAACTCAACATCGTACGGTTGAGTACTTTGGACAATAGGCAATTTTAGTCGATGTACAATGTTGCTGCTCACAAAATTATTGGAACATCCGTTATCAACCAAAATGTTATTTGGTTTGCCATGAATGAAGCCAAGGAGACTTAAGACTTGATTAGACAAGCTGCTCAGTATGGGCATAGTATTCTTGGCATTTTTCTTAAAAAATGTAGCCACCTTGGAAACACGTATTGTGTTAACAATACGTTTGTCTCTGTCTTGCTGTGAAGTAGAATTGGCAGGTTGGTCAGAATTAAAAGGTAATACTACCGGTGTCTTTGCATTAGCGTTGCGTCGCAGATTAGACGGTTGAGGCCGTTTATCACATTGGAACCAACGATGAGGTCCACCACAAAGGGTACATAATACATCTTTGGATGGTTGTGGACTGGATTGTTGTGGAGGAGCGGCATAAGTTGACGCTTGATTTCCATATGAACGTCTGTCCGAATAAGAATTTTGCCGAAAAGATTGTTGGCCTCGGTGACGTCGATTAAAATTAGACCGATCATTCTGAAAATTTGTTCTACTATTCTGCGCTCCCGAACTTCAAACACTAGATCGGGACAAGGAACTAGTAGTTGATTGGGACTGTGAAACATTAGAACCAATATGAGATCTGCTGCCTGAATAAGAGACGTCACGTTGGTTTTGAAAAGGGGCACGGGATTTGGGACCAAATGGGCGATCGCCGGCTCGATCAAGCGAAAAGTGGTCTCTGCGAAAGTCACCTAACCGTTCCACATATGAAATGGCGTCCTCAACTGTAGGGGGGTTTGCCTTGTGTGCATCATCGCGAAGGGTAGGCTTAAGTCCGTCGACAAAAAAATGCAATTTATCGTCGGGAGTAATGGTCATTATCTCCAAGTTCAATCGTTGGAACTGAGATATGTAAACAGCCACAGAGCCTATTTGCTTTAAGTGGCGCAACGCAGAATGCGCATGAAAAACAGCACTTGGTAGCACAAAGGCTTTACACATTGTGTGCTTGAATTTTGCTCACGTCGGCGTTTGTTTTCCTAAGGCAACCCGATTTTGCCATCAAAGAAAGGAAGTGTCTTTCAACAGGCTAGCAACCAAAGCTACTTTTTTTGGTTCCGTTATGTCTAGGTTATTAAAATAATTGTCCATCTTGAATATCCATCAATCACCCGTTTATTGCGTCGACCATCATAAGGTTCGGGGGGTTTTATGTCCACTTTTTTAAAATTAGATTCTGTGATTAATCGAAATAAATATTTAAGTTTAGGATTGTTAACCTCATCAGGTGGATCTGGCTTGGCTTGATCTTCGTCGCGTACGGATGATGCAGAAGTGCCATCTTGCTGAGGTGTCGGCTGTGTCAGGGCTTTCACTTCATTTGACAAGGACTGGAGCATGGACTCGAACTCGGCCTGTCGTGAAGCTTGGGCCTCAAACTGTTGCTGAATAGCGGCAAGAGTGCGGCTCCGTCCACCTATCCGTCCCCGAGTCCGACATGACGAGCTCACAGCTCGTAGCGAGGCGAGGCTAGAAAAGACCAACTTGTAGGCAAAGTAGGCGGTGTGTGTAGTGGCTCCGTGAACTCAGCGAATGCCGGGTCGTCCTCTGTGAAATCCTGGATCTCGTTGAGCTCTGGAGTCAGTGGAGTGTAATCTAGCACGACTTTCTCTACATGAAAATGAACCAATGTGTGGGAAGTCTGGATCTCGGAGAGGTTATCTACGTAACAAGCCGGAATGTGGTGTGCGATAAATGGGAAACTAGTCAAAAGGAACTCGTACTGTGGAAACTCTGCTTGCTCACACCGAATGGTAATCCGCCAAACTGACCACCTCTGGAACCCGAAACGACGTGGCGAGATGTGTACCAGGTATTCTCTTTCTAGCGGGTTAGGAGGTTCAGGAGAGTACGTGGGAGACAGAATCCCCACGGGTACTTTCGGAACTCCCTGCTCTCGGATGGGTGCAGGAATAGGTACTGGTGCAAGAATCTCTGCAATTTCCGGCTCTGGGGAATGTGGAATAAGTATGTTGTCGGGTTCCGGCGAATCAGAAATAATGATAATCTCGTGGCTGGGAAGAGGTTTTGGTGCAGGAGCCGGTAAAGGCAAAGGAGGATTTTCGGGAATGATTTCTTCTGGCACGTCGTACTCATCGTCATCCATGAGGAGGTAAAACAGGCACGTCGTACTCATCGTCATCCATGAGGAGGTAAAATCCGGGACGCGTGATGTGCGGCCAGAAGAACTGCTCGCAAGAAGGCCAGCGTTGGAGATTTTCGTTGTAAGGTTGGTTCGTATAATTGGTTGCGTGGAGTAATTTTCAGCCATGCTTAGGTGATGTGGTTTTTTTTTTAATAAAACACCTCTCTTGGCCGGTCACTTTAAATAAATTATAATATAAGGCTTATGAAGATCAGCCAGCCAGCGTAAAAAAAACCTCAGCGTAAGAACTCAGCAGCCTTAAAATCGAACGCTGCTGTCGCTTGGTGATGCTGCTCTATTGCTTAGGAAAAAGGTGCGGCGAAAGGGCACAACGCTCCATGTACTGGCTGTACACACGAGCCTTCGGGTACACGCCGTGCACAACTCTCCGGGTATGCCACACACATGCTTTGGGTACGCCACACTCACACACACTGCTGTCCGTCCTCTTTATATTCTTTTTTCTATGATCATAGAATTAATTAGAACAGGTAAAAGTTACCTCATACACGTAGGCAATTGGGCACCATCTTTCCTCTGTTGCCATACAACTCACGAGGTGAGGATTGCGGGAAGGGTAGGCAACGACGAAGTTAGGTAGACGCCAAGTCCAAAGGCCCAGTAAATTTTTTGTTTATTCATACTCAAACTTAGATGAAAACTGAACTCTAAACAGAACTTGAGAACAAGAGACTCAGAGACTAAATATGTTTGATTGATTCAAATGTGTTACAAGGGCGTTTTTATATAGAATTTGAAGAGACACGATGAAGAGACATGACCTTAGGTCAAAAGACATGACCCTAGGCCAATAGTCGTGTCCCTCTACTGTAGAGTCGTGACCATTCGGTGTGGAGGTGCAATCATGCGCCGAATTGGTGCGACTCTTGGGCAAGAGGCACATCCTTTCGAGAAAAGGGGTCTTTGATATGGTACGTCTTCGTATCTGCAAGAGAACCAAGCGAGAAAGGTAATACAATCATGAAGAACACGTCACAATCGTGACACCGCCAGACTCGACAGGATGTAGACACATTGTGGTACACTTCTTTGTTGACACACAGAGCTCACCATGCTATGTATACATACATGAGGACTCTTGGAAAAAGGAGGTTTCCCTGCGCACGACACACTCTTTGTGGGCATGGGCCGGACAGCCTTTACAATCACGCCTATCTCGGCGACGCTCGGATGTGGATTACTCCCCATCCAAGCCAGCCTTGAAGATAGCGCGGTTAGCTGCTGCTGTAGCATCAGTTCTCTCTCGTTCCCCATGAGGATTGTCTCATGGAATGTGCAGGGATTAGGTGGATCCCAGTTTCAGCGCCAGCAGGGTGGATTGCGTCTGGAGCTTTAGCGCTGCCTTGTGGGCGGAGAGATTGACCCTCTTATTCTACAGGAGCTGTCAAGTCACTAAAGAATGGATCGTCTAATACGGCTCTCACAAAGATGGTGCCCCATGGCATAGCAGGTTTGGCTTCTGGTCCTTCGGCTGATACGAGCTCTTTCCACAGCTCGACAATACACTTGGGGTGCTGCAGCCTAGTCCACTCTCACAGCCCTTGCGCTCCATTTTGAGTTGGCTTCCACCAGCAGGATGATTGTGATCCAGGGGGGTCGAGCTACACTCCAGCTTACCACAGAGCTTACCCCCTAGGAGTGGTGCAGTGAGAGAGCCTAGAGGTGTGTTGGGAGCTCGTGTGTGGCCTGACACTCTAGTTCATTTGGCGGGTCTGTTGCTTCCGCATCTTCGAGGCTCGCCCTGTCCCATCGGCAGAGACTGTTCGAAACTTTTGGCTGGAGCTGATTCACACTCTTAGGGGTCAGTTCAAGAGACTTTAGGGCAGCTCCGACCGCATGGGGAGCGCAGAGAGGCTTTCCTACGATTCTGGCGCCCAGGGCCTTCACCATGGTCCAGGGTCTGCCTAGATGGCACTACCGGCCACCTGTGTGGATTTTTCCTCCTCCCATTATGTGATTTAGCCATTGTACATATTTTGTTTACTCAAAGGGAGTCTTCCCATGCTTTTGATGTAGCCCTCTTTATCAGAGGTGGTTTGTAGCCCTATGGGCAGATCTATTAACTAATGGAAGGATCTTTTTCTCGGGGAAAAAAAGTCACTCATCCCATGGAGATCTAAATTTAAAGTTTTTTCTTGGCTTTTAGTCAGCTCTTTATCCCAGCAGAGTTGTTTTTCGTATTGTAACTTATGGTTGCTTTCTGCTCTCTTAACAGGAAGCATTGGACAAAGTAACAGACATCGAGCTGGTTTTGAATTTGAGGTTAAGAGAAGATGTTTTAGTTATGAAATGCTTGGGTAGAAGGATATGCAGCGGTTGTGGGACAAACTATAATATAGCAAACATTGATGTGGGAGGAGAGAATGGAGCACCAAGGATTTTCATGCCACCTTTATTACCTCCTCCCTCGTGTGCCAACAAGTTGATAATTCGAGCAGACGATACAGAGGAGGTTGTCAGAGCTCGATTAAATTTTTATGCTGAGGAGGTAAGCTTTCGATTAAATTGCAGGGCGGCTTTTTAAATCTACTGTTGTCATGGTTTGTGAGCAGGTTGCTGTTAGATTTGAGGTTTGTATAAGATTTTGGGTTATCGGACCTACTACGGCTGTTTGCATGCACACTTAGTGCATGGATGTCCCGTGCAATGATGAGCTGCCTGGCTTAGTTTATGTATTAGCTGGTTTTCTGTTGGCACTCTGTTAATTATTTAATTGGTGTAGGCTGATTTCCTACTTGTTTCAAAATTGAGAACTGCAGGCTATGTCATAGTAGTAAAGGGAGTGTTGTTGTTCTTCGTTTGTCTTTTCCGTTTTCCCTTGGAGTCCAGTCCTCTGATTAGTTTGTGGGCCTGCTGTGGCAGGCTAACATTTTACTCTGCAATGTGTGGTTAGTGGCTTACTTGAAGCTCTGTTGTGGGTGGGATGATAAATGCTAAGTGTTCATAGCTATGGTATGGAATTACGGTGCTCACTAGTTTTGGGCGTGCGCACAATGCTTAGGAAACGGTACATGTCAAAGATACTTTGCTTAGTGTTGCTTATATTTTTTTGCTGCTTCTGATGTGACAGAGCAAACCGGTGGAAAACTATTATCGGGCGCAAGAGAAACTTATGGATTTTGATGTGATTGGCGGAATCCCTGAGACATGGCCAAAGCTGCTTGATGTCGTCAGACCCTTCATGCCTGAAGAGTCTTTATCTGTTGCAGCAGCTTAGGGTACTGTACGTATGATTCGACCTTTGCACATTGCAAGGTTGGTATCTTTTTCGATTTATATGTTAGTTTAAGTTTTATGCTTGCTGTGAAAATAGCAGGCCGGCTTAGATTCTGGCATGTAACATTTTTATGAGGAGAATCAACATTGATTTATGTCGGAAAGGACGTGGAATATAGACTACTCAATAACGCCAATTGTTGGCCTTAAGAGTAAATAAATGGGAACTACTCTTTACCTCATTTAGACATGATAGTGCAAATTTCTAATATAATTTGCTGTTTTGATATGAGCTCTTGGAGGTGATTGCCATCTTTGTTTTTTTTGCCACGTCCTGTTTACGTCTTGAGCGTTGAATACATCTTGTTTTGAACATGTCCTGTTATATGCCTAATGTGAATAATTAGCAGGGTGCTTAGTTTCTGGCATGTAACATTTCATGGTAAGGTCAATATTGGTGTTTGGATTATGGGTTTGCATATGTTTGCGATTATCTGGCGAGCTGTTTGGTTGAAAGCAATTAACCTGTTACTATTCAATCGCATTTTGATCTGGATCATCAGCTATTAAATTGCTGATGCAAAAACATACTTATTCGACTCTTTATGGTCAGTGTGTATTTTTAGTTTTCGTTTTTAAGAGTGTGCATGTAGCTTGTGATTGCGAGTGCTTTGACATCTGAAATGTGTAGCCAAGGGAAGGTGGGACCCGCATCACGCGGTCGGAACCTGTTAACACATTCGTAGGGCATGGCATCGATTATTCAAAAATAGAAAGAGATTGCATGGCCCTGTCGCATATATTTAACAAAGGCTGTGGGGGATCTCACATTGTTGCAGACGGCAGTGTTGTCCGTAGGGGAAAGGAGGGCTCCTGTACATCAGGGAGATTCCTGTATCGTTTAATATTAATGTAAAAAGACTATGGCTATGTGATTTTTCTTTGAGTTGTTTACTTTCCATTTGTCCAAGATGGTCGATGTTTATATCTACTGCAGTTATTTCATTTGATTGTATGCATATTGGTACTCTTTACTGGTTTGTGCATCATAATTTAGCTGTTGTAGTAAGTGTAAAGCATTTACTCTTGCACATCCCTTGCTTCAATCACCCTCTTCACTCTTGTCAAAAGGCTACCTGTGGTGACCTTCGATGCTCTTCTTCCAACATTAGAGGCACAACCTTCTCCACATGATGGAGATGCTCCTCCACGTATTTGAGGTAACCATAGACATCAAGGCTACCACTCAGCTACAAAGAGAAGGCAAAGGTAAAAGACAAGGTGGTGTCAATTGAGTATGCCAAAGGACTGAGATGGTAGAGAAGATTTTTTAAAACAACAAGAGGCCTCTAAGGCCCTCATTCTCTTAGTAGACGCCCCACCATAGGAGGAGCTAGAGAGGATGCTCGAAGGGGATGGGGTTTTGGAGATATCTATTTGATCTTTTTGTATTGCACCCCAAGTCAATGGGGGCTACTTATGGATGAGTCTTTGTCCATCCTTGCAATCTATGCTGGTCTTTAGGACTTGGAGAACCCCTTGGCACTAAATGACATGCATACCATTCCATTGATAACTCTTCGACAAATGCTCCATGTTGGCAACTGCGACAGTCTTTAGAGAGCCTTGTAGCCTTGTCGGTTGCCATCTTTCTATGATGCATACCATTCCATTGACAACTCTTTAACAAATGCTCCATATTGGCAACTGTGACAGTCTTTAGAGAGCCTTGTAGCCTTGTCGGTTGCCCTCTTTCTATGATGCATACCATTCCATTGATAACTCTTCAACAAATGCTCCATATTGGCAATTGCGACAGCGTTTAGAGAGCCTTGTAGCCTTGTCAGTTGCCATCTTTTCTATGAGTATGTGAGTGGCCTATACTACGCATGACTTGCTCACTAGAAGGACCACACGACTTTGAAAAAGTATATTCAATATATACTTAGTACAAGGAAACTCTAATGAGAAGAAGATGCATATATATATATATATATATATATATATATATATATATATATATATATATATATATATATATATATATATATATATAGAGAGAGAGAGAGAGAGAGAGAGAGAGAGAGAGATTGTATTATCGTCCCCGGAGGTCCAAAAACAAATATTACAACGGTTGCGTCTTAAGCAGACGATGAAGATATATATCAGTTAAGGACCAAGGGGCCATAGGCAAGATGAGGGAAGACAAAAAACCTAAGAGGGACCAAATGTTGGGAGAGCCGGTTTGGGGTTTTGAAATTCTTGGATGATAGCTTTACGACCTCGGTAGACTGCCCATTTACCTTGTTTGCAAGCTTCATGTACCTTTTTGAGCTCTTCACTTTTGCGTTTGAGTTGTAGCGGAGTGAGTTCTTCTGCGATCCAAAGCTTGGTGTCTTTGAGAAGATGTGATTGTTGGAGAAGCTTGAGCCGACCTTCCCTGCTTCCCAATTCGAGGATGACATGCCCATGTGGTATAGGCTTGTTAGGGCCTCTCGAGGTGATACAATCTATTCGGCTGGAGAGTTTCGTTGAGGAAGTTGATGTGCTTCGAGAAATCACTCTTGATCGTTTTCCATGCTTGAGGTAGCCCACCAATGCAGATCTTGAGGGTATTTTCTTCTTGGAGTCGTTGCTCTCGAAGCTCTACTGTCACACATGTCTTCACCTTCGCAAGTGTTGCCGAATGGGTTTTGATGACCTTGGCTTCGGCTTCTTTCACTTTGTTGGTGGCAAGATCGACCATGGAATCAAATCGTGCTTCAAGCTTGCTAAGGCGAGCTTTGAGGTCGCGATTCTCTTCCATGACCCGATTGAGATCTGCTTGAAGACGCTCGATTTGGTCGGATTTGTTCGGACTTGCTAAAACGGCAGCAAAACTCGGTCGTGTTCTCGACTTCGGAGTAATTTGTTTGGTCTTCATGAGCTTCTCCTTGTCGAGTACCCACACACAAAAAAACAAATTTTTGTGGCATGTGGGAACCCTTGCTTAAGGGCTCTTGATAGGGTCGACAGGGTTGCTCTTGGCAAGGGCCGACAAAACCGGTCTTGAGCAAGGCTAACGAGGCCTTGGAGAGCCGGCAGCGATAGGGGCTTGAGCTTGAGGGGATCGACAAGGTTGAGCTTCAACAGGGCTAATGAAGTCGTGGAGAGCCGGAAGCAAACAGGGGCTTGAGCCCCCCCTCAGGGCTATCCCTCGCCCATGGGGAGACCGTGGGAGAGGAAGGGAGGCTAGGGTTAGCGTTGCGCGCACGCGCGCGCGTGCACACACACACACACACACACACACACACACACACACACACACACACACAGAGAGAGAGAGAGAGAGAGAGAGAGAGAGAGAGAGAGAGAGGGGGAGAGAGAGCAATACTGGTGTCAAATGACTCCGATATTGTATGCATACTTGACCACCTTTTTACACTGATATGGAAAGTCTTTTGGCTTTCCACTTTCATGAGGCTTTTTATTTCTCAAAATCATCACCCTTCAATTTGCATTCGAGATGTTTTGAATGCTTTTTGTTTCCCCGACCTAATTGTAAAGTTCAGAAATAAAAACCTATTAGGTGTTTAAAACTAACTTAGCACTCAAATGGTCCCAATAACATGATGCATGAGTGAGATGTGAGGGCCCTTAGTAGACAAAGAAACCTCCCTGTGGCTTTAACTCTCAAGTTTAAATCATGAAACCATCATCGTGAGTACATTGAAAAAGCTCGTGCTAAGCTCTATTAAGTTACAACATTCAGTAGAGTTTTGGCAAATGATTTATAAAAGAATGCCTAAAAATGTGTTTAACAAATACCTTATGTAGCTTTTGCTGTAATATTCGAAGGGGTCTTTGGGATCATTGTGCCTTCACAAAAATTAGGGAAATAGTAGATGATGGCAGTTACTTGAGCTTCTAAAGAAGCTCCAAGTTGGAAAATATATTGTAATATTGCTGTTAGCAAAGACATTTTCTCGATTGTTTGCAAAGGTCAATTCTTTCTAATATGAACTTGAAAAAGAGTAAAGGTAGTTCGACCATTGCATGTGCCTATGGGGTTTTTTGGTTGAGGCACTAGGTCAAATTGGGAGGTTGTGGAAAAGATGTTGTCAATGCCTTATATAGCAAGCCCAATGGTGACTTGAGCAACAAAGGGCAGCAAATGCTGTATATATCGATCAATTTTGGGGCAATTAAGAGAAAGCTAGGAAATTGGGAGGGCTTGTTTGTGTGCCAAATGGCACTAGATCTTTGTGGAAACAATCCACAATAGCCACAAAACTTGTTTATATTGATTGCTTTCATACTTAGATTGTATGTATTCAAAAAGTGTGTACAATTTACCTCATGTAGTAGCTTGTTCGAGGCTTTGAGCATCTCCCCTCAAAGCTTTTTCCAACACCTCTACAATCTTGCCACATGATTGAAATTTGGAGTTAGCTGGTGTGCGAATGAAGTAATTTGAAGTAACGCGCACGCGCACGCACACACTTGGTCACTCCATCTGGCTATGAACGTTTCACCCAAATAGACACTTAAACTTGAGCTACCTAGATAGCTACTGATTATTTTGTCTTAGGAGGGGCTATCTTATGCCTGAATCCTGGAGGAATATGGTGGAAGCATAATGATGCCAATAAATATACGGTTCCATCTCCCTTGGGTGTTATCCCTCGGCATGATTGGATGGCTTAGATAAATACGCCTATTAAAGGCTGAATGGTACATTGTTTGGAGTATACATATACATATATCTTCTCGCAATATAGCTTACTAATCTCATAATCATGAGGTAGGATATTGTGGCTTAATTATGGCCTATCCTTTACTTGCTAACCCCTTGTTCAAAACTCCTAATTTACAGTAGCAATCATGACTTGGCCCTATCTGATGGTGGACCTTACACTTAAAACTTAAAACTTGTGGCTCTCCTGTGTTCGGACCCTTTTCGGCTTATCCTTTGGTTTGTATGCATCATGTGGAATATACCCCTAAGCACACTTGGATTGGGTTACTACTCTTGTGTTGGTGTGAATACTCCCCTAAAAAGCTTACTCTCAAGGGGTATAATTACCCTGGCATAAATTTGTACAGATCCTTTAAGGCGACCCCCCTCTCAAGCGTGCTGGGCCACGTTATTATGGTTTTTTCTCACCACTGTGCGGGGTTGTCCTTGTGTAATTGTTACGCCTCTACTTTGGTATGGCATCTTGATCGACGTCGGTTCTCCTCCCGAGGGTAAAGCGATTGGGGATCTGAAGTTCATCAGCCTTGTATATTGCTCTGCAACACCACCGAGTCTCTCTCTCTCTCCCCCCCCCCCCCCCCCCCCTTCCCCCCCAACACCCTTCTCTGCACCTTGACCATAAATATAGGCTCTGCCGTGTGATGATGATGCACCACATGATCATCCTGATTCTGTGGGGATTCTTGGGAGTAGAGCTTGCAAGCACTGTCAGTCATATTCAAATGTTGGAATTTTCTATATAAAGGTGAGGGATCCTCTCATCCCTCACTTAGTCTTGCATGATGTGAAGTGAGGGTCGTGGTTTGCTCATTGGCTCACTGTTTGCAAAATGGAAATCATTGAGAATGTTGAAACCTCTCAGGTTGGTGCTGGTATTAATTTTTAATGGTAAGTTTTAGACTGTTGCAGCTCGGATTGGTTGATGGTAGCTTAAAGACGCACTGTTTTTCTCTTGCAGGGTAGAAAAAATGTAAATCCTTTCCACTTGGAGATTCATGCCTCGACTGGTTGATATTTTTGTTATGCTAGTGGCAGGGTGGAATTTTGTTTAGCGTACTTTGGGCTGATTTCTCTCCAAATGTGTTGGGATCATAGTGGCGGGGTGGCATTTTTTTAGCTTACTTTTGGGCTGCTTTCTGTCCAAATGCTATTGAGATCATTGATACTGTTTTAACTTTGTCTTGAATATATGTGGTAATCTATAGGAATTAGCATGGTCATCTTTAACTATGTAGTCGTAAGCCCCTGAGGAGATTTACTTAATGGCTGTTGTAATTATGGTTCTAATGGTTATCTCTTGCATTTTTGTGTATATCTGATATCAACATGGTTGAAACACTTTGGGAATCTCAGAGTTGGTAAATGTGTGGGCCATTTTGGTAATATGGTTAACTTTAGTTTACATAATGGTTGTTATTGGTTTTACCTGCGAAAATGACTTGGCTATCTTATGTTGCTTACTTTGATGATGATCATTTCATAACTTGCCTAATGCTCGATTTTCTTTGGGAATTTGCGAGGTGCATTAGGTCCCTAGAACAAACTAGGTGAAGCACTATTGCATAAGTAAAACAATGGATTACTTACATTGTTTAGTTTTGAAATCTACTCGTTTGATGTAAAAGAGAGATATTTTTTTCTCAAGTTTTGTTGACAATTGTAAAGCTGTACTCTATCAAACACTCCCTTCTTGGATTGGTTGTAATGAACATGCTTCTATGGTTATTACTTATGATGCTTAGGATCATTGCCTAGATATTATTTCCCATGCTGATGTTTATGATATTGGCAATGCTTGGGCATCTACTGGCTTAGAATGCCTAGCTGATGTAGTGCTATTAAGCTTTCCTACTTTTGAGCCTTGAAATTCTATACCCTATGATAGGTATAGTTTGGGTTTTCTTGGACGATCTTAGTTAAGTTGTGATACCTGGCTGTCGACAAGTTTTTCATATTAAGTGACTTGTTTACAAAAACCACTATAAACTATACGGGGTTTGGCTATAAGGCTTATTAGAAGCAATGCTTGCTGGATGTTAGCATATGGTTTTACTAACTCTAATAGGGAAATTCTACCTCAAATGTAGGCTCTGCTTGGCATAAGATGTCACCTAAATTACTGGTTAATGGTTAGCTTATCTTTCTGAACACTATGATTGGACCTCAGGTGATGGCTTTTTGATCATAATTTATTTTAATTAAGATGTATAATTTTCTTCAGAAAATGGATTAACTTCTTACTTCTACAACCTATTATAAAGATACAATTTCGATTAGAAGGGGTGATGGCCTTCGAATCACAAGCCTAAAATGAATTCTATAAAACCTTTTTGAAACACACAATTTACTTGATAAGGAGTAGCAATGGCCTCCAAGTCTCACTGTGACAACCTCATCACATTTTTTCTAGAAATGGATACTTGGTGAATTTAACTCTTCAAGGATGGTAGGTATAAGTTTAAAAGGGCTTTAAGTAGGACATGGATAACAACTGATAGGTTCAATGACACCTGTAGTACGTATTCAAGGTTATCAAATTTTTTGTCTTGTTTCTATGGATGCAGGTGAGGACTCTATCTTTACTTAAAATCTTTTTGGCTTTGTTGCTGTCCGTCACCGCTGTCAAACTTGGACTCTGTCAATTTAGTATTAGCTGTTCTTAACTATTTTATGTACAAATCACTAGAATGATACCTCATTCTCACTATGATATACCAAAATGAATCAAAGACTGAGTCGTTTGTGTGCTAATCCTTGTCCTTTGTCTAAAGCGAGCTATCTTTGAGTATTAATTTAAAAATAGCACAACACACATCCTAAACACATGGTTCTCCTAGCTTGTTGGATAACCAGCTTGCTGGATAACCTAGATGCTGGCTTTGGAGATTTTTTGTCTACAGACTTGGATTGACCCACTGTTGTTAATTCCTTATTAGGTAGGTGGTCTTTCCTTGTCTTTAGATTGGATTCCTGCTAACAGATTTTGTAGTCTTTGAATCTGTTGGTTTCAATTTATAGGTCAATCCAAAAGAACTTACCCTTGTTTCATTAATTATTTTGATTCTTATGATGTCAAGAACATTTTTTCAGGAACATTTTACCTGTAAATGGACTACTCTTGACTAGACGTTTTGTTTGAGGACTATCCATTGAAACTTGTAAAAGCATGGAAAACGTCTATGACTGATCGTGAACGGCATCCATACTATTATCTACTGGTGGCTAACAAAGCCTTAAAACTCCGATTAAAGATAGTATTTTTTTTATAACACATACACACACACACACACACACACACACACACACACACACACACACACACATTAATGTCATAAAAGGAAAGCGTTACCATATGATTTAATTCTCTTCGACTTTGTGTTGTTGTCTATAGTTTGCCGCTCCAAAACTACAATCACAACATTTATGTGGTGTGGTCAATGGACCACTTATCAACAATAAATTTGTCTCTCTCAAATCCATCTTGAGCGTTCATGACAATCTACTTTTAGAGGAAATCAATAGAAAAAAATATATCACCTTATGACTATGAGTCAAATACCTTTGCTCGATGAAGGAGACACCATTCTCACAACATGCATGATTAATACAAATTGTTTACATAGTATATTTTGGAAACATGTATTGATGAGAGCATAATGAATGTGGCTAAATTAGTAGCTTAAGTAATAAGCCATGTCCAAGTGTGGAGGTTTAAAAGAAGGTACATTAACATGTTCTTGGTTTCTTGTAGCATCTGCATGACTTAGAAAAACAATGACAAAATGTCGTGTACCTTTGCCCCCTTTAAGCTCAAAGAGTGGCCAACAAGCAATGTTCTTAATCGACAATGTCCATGATTGCTTATGCCAAAACATGAGTAGGGTTTAAAAAGGGAGGTGACAATAGAAGTTTAGTGCTATTCGAGGATGCCAACATTGGAAACGTGGATGTCAAAGAAGGTGGAGGCCAATGAGGAAAAAGAACGATACAGAATGGTAGCATGTACAAAAAACCATCTATCACAAAGTAAAATTAGATAAAATTAGTGGTTGCACAAGGATCTTGCAAGCTAGTTCAACACCCATTCACCTTGAAAGGCAAACTTCCCAAGTACACTTCGTATTTTATTTTCTAGAACATGAAGTCATTCATAACTTACCTTGATTATAACTAGAGGCTTGGAGTTGGGGATAGCAATAAAATCCTCCTCTAAGTTATCACGAGAGACTGCATTGACATTAGACAAGCAACAGTGGAGGGGGGGGCGGGGGGGGGGGGGGGGGGGGGGGGGGGGGGGGGGTGTATAAAGATGGTAATTCCATGGACCAATGAATAGTAACATAGAAAAAAAAACTAGTCTTGCTTGCTATAGAATTTTGTTGTTGGGAACGTTATGTTTACCAATAATGGACTGTAGTATAGAGCATTAGCAGTTTAACAAAAATTGAGATATGGTTTAATAGGTTGAAAAACAAAACATTATAGTGACCAATAATTTAGAAATTATAGGCCTAGCATACAACGGATCCAAGAATTATGGGGGATTTCTTGACCATTACAAGACATATGTAGATTGGCATCAAGCATCTAAACTAAAATAAACAAGTATGTGGCTATAGATAAGATGCATTGCCAAGCTATAAAAAAATGAATGTGTATTTTATTAAACGTATACGATGATTGACATCAAGCATCTACTAGTGAGGAAATCATGTAGGTAAACTATACTAAAGGAATTCTTAGTAAACTCTAAAAAGTGAAGTGCACTATTGACCCCGTAATTGTATATGGGTATTGCTTGAGTGTGCAAAATAGAGGACATTGTTTGTGTTAAGCTACATGAAAACAATGTGAATAGCATGCATAGAGTGAAAACATAGAGCATGCCACACAAAACTGCCATACGAAGGTATGATGGAGAGTTTGCACTATGTCTCCCCAAAAATTATAAGCAACAGAAGTCGCGCCTTGCCCGTAGTCTTTATGTGTTGTCCAATTAGTGTATACACATGGAGGCTTGGATGCAAATTATGACGAAAAGCACACCCTTGACCTTGATGGCTAGTATTTCACCACTACTTAGTAGTGTAGTGCCTACAACAATACCTACAAGTGTGTAGTGCCCAAGATCTGACAGAGACTGAGGAGTATGTATTTAAAGACTTTTCAAGGAATTGAGGGATATATTTGCTTGGAATTTTTCACCACCTACGAACTATAAAGGAGTTCAAAGGTTCATGGGCCATGTTGGATATTACTAACGGTTTATTTTAAACTTTGCCAAGATAGCTTGTCCTTTGTACAAGCTTCTTATTGAGTTCCACTGGACCGTGGAGTGTGACCATACTTATGAGTCATTGAAAAAGACCTTGACAAGCGCTCCCATTATACAAGTGCCCGATTGGAATATAATTTTCCATGTACATATTGATGCATCAAACTTTGCTATTGGGTGTGTTCTAGCTCAACCAGGAGAACATAAATTGGACTATCCCATTAGCTTTGCAAGTCGTCAATTGAATGATGTCGAGAGAAAGTACACCACTACAGAGAGGGAAGATTTGAAGACTTAGCTATGATCTATGTAGTAAAGAAATTTCGCTACTACCTTATGGCCAACAAGTTTGTTTTCTATGTTGATCATCAAGCCTTGTTGTATCTAGTAAATAAACCTTGTTCCACGAGAAGAATTACACCATTCAAAATGGTACATGGCCAAGAACAAAATATTCCATGGGGGTTTATCATTACTAATCTTAGAGTAGCTTCTCAACAAGTTTGAGATGGTAACCCATTAGTCGAGCACTTATATATCCTTGAGAGGGTAGAAGAAGAGAGGCAATTGGTTGTGCGGAATGCCCTTGTGGAGAAGGATAGGAAAAAGAATTGGTTTGACTGCCATTTAAGGAACAAGGATACCAAAGTTGGTGATAAAGTCCTTATATATGGAGTGCATAACAAAATGAAAAAGTTGAAATACACTGGAAAAGGACCATATAGGGTATGCAAAATTATCCCACAAGGTACCATTTGTGTGGAAACTTTTGATGGAATTGAAAATGAGAGTAAATTCAAAAGATACTACGATCCTTCAAGTCAAGAAGAGCTACGTAACATTTATAAAAAGAAGGCAGCTAAGACACAAGCACAATTGAAAAAGATACAAGCTCAACTTGAGGCTAGAGAGCAACAAAAGCGAATTAGGTGCCAACGAGAGGCTAATCTTGGAGTTACACATGCATTCCAAGTTGAAATAGATGACAATTTTGTAGACTCTGACCCGTCTCTACGATACCTAGTTGAGTTAAATAGCTCCTATGAGGAAGTACTATATAATGTATTATTGGACACATGAGCTCAACATAATTGCTATATTATGGAGTGTCAAAAAATACTATATAATGCATTATTGGGACACATGCACTCAACATAATTGCTATACTATGGAGTGCCAAAAAATACTATATAATGCATTATTGGGATACATACGCTCAACATAATTGCTATCCTATGGAGTGTGGTGTCAGCTAGTACAACCAACCTTATTCAAGAGTACCATCTATGTCAAGGGTATCAATAAGAAGAAAAGTGCTATCTTTGGAATCTTGCACACTCCTCTTGTCTATGAAAATGGGACCGTGTTTCAAAGCTTTTGGGTCATGCTTGCTGGCACTATGGAGAGTAACGTAAACCTAGGGTGCAAGAGAATGTGGGGGACCAGGAGTATTACAATGCAGGAGCCAGTTCTAAGTTCTACTGCTCCAGGAACGACACCTGAGGTATCATCTCCTGAGGGGATGCAACAGAACAAAACATGCAATTCTAAGAATTTAAAACATTCTTTTATGTGGCACAACCCTCTAGAGATTCAACTTCCATGGCTCAAACAGATAGTGTTACACCAAGGACTCAACATAATTTGACAAAGGGTACATATCAATGGGTCCCAAAGGCTTTGTTAATGGCTCCTCCTACTCTTCAATCTCATTCAAAAAAAAAAAAAAAAACTTGTAGAAAATCATCCACCCAAACTAAGAAATACAAGGTTACATTGTGTAGGGTTTGTAAACAACTATTAGAAACCAAGGCTTCTATGATAAAAATGATCAAATTCGGGTACCTAAATAGAAGTGTGTTCTTTCTTGTCTCCTGTAGAACCATGTAAGTCAAATCTTGTAACTCTAAAGCCGATTGAGGACCATGGGAAGGAAAAGATCACAGAATACTCCATACCTATTTTGGAGCTAGTTTGGGTTTCAAAAAACGATCATTCCTTCCATCCAGTGCAAGATGGGGGAGTCACATGCAGCTTCTAGCTCCTCATGTAATTCATCCATCCATGTAGAAGCTTCCACACAACCTCCATCTACCACCATCAATCCCACGAAGCTGAAAAAGAATCTACACCTCCCATTGTAAATTTATTGCATGATGAAACACTTCAAGTTCGTTCATGGGAGAGCACCTTACCACCCTTGCAACTCAATGAGGCACCTAAGGTGGTGGAAAACTATTGGCTAAAGTCCTCACCTATTTCCAATAGGAATAACTAGTTTCAAAGGATGATGAAATCTTTTTAAGAAGAATGATTTATCCAAGGAAGGGAGGAATGCAACAACTTAGGAAGTATCTTCCTATGAATCCTATCTCAACCTTCTTTCCTTGACCTTTTAACCTCCAAATCTTAGAAAATTTATATATATATATATATCCTTAGACTAGCAAAAAAAAAGAAGAAGAAGTAAGTGAGAGAGAGAGAGAGAGAGAGAGAGAGAGCATCTTGTAACAAGAGTAAGATATAAAAAATATACAAGACTAACAATGTCACATCATGCACACTAAAAAACGTTAAAATTATTAGTAGCCTAATCAAAATCTATTTGTGTTCACGAATATGGCTAGTTCACCAGAGTCATCCACTTCTACACTTAGTGAGAGCTATCCTCTTGACTTTTCTCAAGTATGCCGAGTGTATTTTTTTCTTCTATTCATTGAGTGGGATATTGATATACTGACCTAGTGTGTGAGGAGAATTATGAGGAATTAGAATGGCTACTACGTTTAGTGACCATGAGTGATCCCTATGCAGTAGAGTATTTTGCCCCACTTGAACATGCTTACCCCTAGGCACAAGTGAATACCTATGCATGGTAACATTATTGATTATCATAAGGGTAAAAGCATGATCTTTGTTGTCCCGGACAGGGCTAGTTAGCACAATTTTGACATATGCTAACTAGTACAATAACACGAGCTAGATCATTAAGATTTATGACATATGATATATCAATAGAAAGCTCCTAAAACAAGGAATTTAAATGTTCAAACTTCAACAAATTTTGATACCATTTGTGGAGATTTTTGTGTGCGTCCAAGTTCTTTTAGATGTGATAACTTGGATAAGCTAACTAGCACAAAAAGTATGTCATGTTAACATGCTTTTACCTATATATGCACAAGAAGATGAAGAAGAATCAATTGATGACATTGAGTCTAAGACTATGGCCTCATTGAGGATGATTTTGTTTACATAGATGAGGAATGCTTAGCCGTAGAATTGCTAGCCAATCTATACAATATCCTCTTTGATCTTGTAGTGTGGTGCACAGAGATAGGTTAGGGTTCTATATGTGTGTGTGTGTGTGTGTGTGTATATATATATTTCAATAAATGGTTTGTGCCTTCTCACTCTCATGTGCGTGCCTCTTAGAAGGAATATTGTATTGTTTGCTAATGTGTATAGGAAGATGGTGTGGAAGCTCAACTCTTCAGCATCATGAGTCCCTTGTTATGTCCACACCTAAGCACATGGAGGAATTGCTCCCAGCACTCAAAATGGGTGTTTTTAGTCCATTCTTGTTTCTTTGTTGTTTTTTATAACATTCATACTTGCCTGTTTCAAGAGTAATCAATAACAAAGAATCTAACATAGTTGCTTAGTATTTTGCTTTAGATTCAATTTAATTTTACCTTATAACTCCTTGTTTAGGTTTATTAATAAGAAATCACTCTTAAGCTAAATAACCAAGGTAGAGTGTTAGAGATCTTACTTTAATACTATAGGAATTTTCTTTCTTGATTTTTAGCAGTTATTTATTACAGCTAGGCATGATACACTCAACATTTAAAGACAAAGCATTCTCATCATTCATTCAATTTCATTATTGTTTTTAAAAGATGATAAAAAAACAAAAAATTAAGACACTAAAGATATAACAAAAGCCACAAAGCACCCTAGAGAAACAATGAGGTCTCTTAGCTAGAGCTATATTTGTGTCATAGACATGTTTTCAAAATAAATTAGAGATAAATCTTAATAGTATGCTCTGCATAAGAGCTACCCCTTATATATTGAGAAACAAGGTGAGAACTCACGTCCGTGTATTTAATGAAAGGAGACGAGGAAAAGTTTAAAGATAGACTTCCTACAATTGTATGGGAAGCAAGCAAAAAAGTTCAATAGACACATAAAAGCAAGATCTTGAGCACGGGATGGATGAAAGACATAAAGAAATGGTTTGGCAGATAAGATGAATTACACTTGCTACTGATGCTTCAATTGACTCCCAAGTGAATGAAGCTTTTCTATAACGCCAATGTATTATGGCTTGGGAGAAATCCGATGGGTCAGGCTTCATACATTACAGCACCCATATTGCCCCCAACTACAAAACCATGTTCTTCGCTGAAAGAGGAAACCGTACTCACACTTACATGCTTGAGCCTATCCCCTTATCGGTGATACGCACTATCGCAGCCATTCGGCTCAACTTCCCATTTCCTTTGATGCGAGACAGAGCGTTGGGGCAATGGAGAAGAGTCAAATTGACTGTGCACATTATATTCATTGCAAGTTTGAGAGTGTGAGTACCACACACTACTAGAGTACTCAGCTTTTGGTCACATCCGAACTTGCTTCTCTCACATTTTCAGCCATGACTTAGACCTACACACTTTCCTATCCCAACCACAGTGTGGGCTCTCCATTATGACTCTCATCACCACACTTTTGGAGCATCGAGAATCACTCATCAGCCATACACATACTACATCACATGTAACTTTGGTCCCATAGGTCATATTTGACTTCTGAAGACAATTGTTGGAGCCCAACTTGTCCAACTGTTGTAATGAGCCCACCTTGTAAAGCCTATCAAATTCCCATTTTTATGTCAAAGACGTCTTATCATTTTGATCCACTTGTCTGGGTTATGTAAAGATTAATCAGTCAGTCAGGACCCAGATGTGTTTCCACTTTGTAATTATGATGAATAGAACCCCATGTACATTTTTGAGCTAAGGTGACTAAAGTATTAAAGTCACCTTAGAACTATTTTTTAAATAACATTTGAATAATTAATCTTGTGTCGTACGAGTCTGAGAGAAGAGAGAGAGAGAGAGTGTGTCTTATCCTCTTCGTAGCGCTCATCTCCCTCACCGGATTCACGACGCGACCACACCATCGCGGTAGCCTCTCTGAGAGCTACGCGCCCACGCCACGCATTCACATTTTCGAGTTGTTCGCGAGCGATCCTTCCTCGAGCTTGTTTTGCTTGTAAGTAGCACAAACCGTGTCTGTTTTCAACAATCAAGTACTTTATGGAATGAGTGAGAGATTAGCTACACATAGATCCTCATAAACTTAGGTCTCATACACTTTTAGATTATGACCTGTGAGTCTATCGCGACTGTATTCGACATAACTAGGGTTAAAATCTGGTGAGATTAGACTTATAGGTAAGTATACTCTATTGAGAGGATGGTGCCTAGCAAGTTTGATGCGATTCTGAGTTCATTTGATGTGTAAACGGTGTTGTGAGCGTTTAGGGATAGAGTGGGTTGCATTCAACAAGGGTTAATGATTGATGCATCATAGAAGTGCGTATGTGTAGATTGGTCTCAGCGTGACAAGCTAACGAGATTGCCTATGTGCACCTACGGGTTAGTCGTGTCATCGGATGATAAGTATGTTGTCTGTGTCATGCTTGTGAGCATGAACAGGGGAGTAGTTTGCCCTAAAACATTGGCGCCGCTGCCGGGGACACAAGACCTTAAGTAGGGAGATCTACGTCACTTTTGTGATGGTTAGCTTACTTTAGTTTTGACTAGAGAGAGCTTAAACTTTTAGAAGAAGATCGAGGATAGGGTATCCTGAGGTCTAGTGGATAGCTAGGAAGCCTGTGTCTTACCGAGGGTCTGTGACTAGTTAGATTTAGTTAAGTAGGATAATGTGGAGCTATGGTTTTTTGGTTTTGAGTGCTTGTTATGGTTGTGTAGAAATAGTGTAGAAAAACGTTGTAAAAACGCAAAACAAACAAAAAGAAGAAACAATAAGGTTGTTTGCTTGCCTTGAAAGCAAAATCCACACCATATACTCTTTAAGGGGGTGAAAAGAGTAGACATTGGAATTTATGATCCAACACTTGAGAAAACATAAAAATTGTGACCAAAATCAACAAAAAGAAACAGGTGATTGTCATAAGAAAACACTAAGTGAACCTAAAGAGGCCAAGAAGAGATATAACCACTAGCCTAGGGTAAACTGATTGAATCATGTTGTACAATTGATATTCACAAGCTTAAGATGAAGTGTCATCAAATTTGCATCACTTTAAGTGCATTTGAGTTGTGAATTTCCATAGAAAAGTGAAATTTGTGAAGTGCTTGAGTCTAAGGTCAAAAAGTGTCTAAACTTCATAAAACTTGAGGGATACACTTATATGGGCACAAAGAACACAACTGTCCAAAAACAGACAAAAAATCAAATCCCAATTGCTCTCTGGTTAGTCTATCGTAATAGAGTAGTGAATTTGGAGATTGACTAGCAACTGGAAAAAACCTTTATACCACAGGTTTAACACATCAACACAAGGGTGCTCACAAAAATTGAGTGAATTTGAACACCATCTTGACCACAAAACTTCAAAACTGGTGATTTAGAGTCTGAATTCAGAGACAGGGGCAAGAAGGCTTTGACCAAATGTCCAAATAGTGCAAAAACTTGTCAATGCACTACACAGGGAGTGGGTGAACCAGATGTGGAGATAACTTGTGAAAAATGCCAACAATGGAGAACTTGCTGAGTCTATCGCGATAGACTAGGGAAGTTGCTGCTGTTGAGGACCTTATTTTCAAATTCCCCCTAGGAAGAGCTTTAGCAGAGCCTATATAGCATACACACCAAATTTCAAGGTATTTAGATCACTGAAAGTGAATCTAAGGCCCAGATAGAGAATCAGGCTCTGACCAAAATACTAAAATTGGACCAAAACCCAAACCAAGTGTCCAAACTTCATAAAACTTAAGGGATAGACTATAGAGAGTAAGAGGAACTCAAAGGTGAAGTCACAATTTTAAATTGACTTATGCTGAGCAATCTGTCAGTCTATCGCGATAGACTCAGAAAGTGGTGATTCAGACAATTTTTGCAAGTTGTGACTATACTGCTAGGACATACTCTTCACATAGATCCCAGCCATCATTTCATATTTGAAATTGGACCACCAAAAGACTGACTAAGTGGTTGTTGTACATACTTGAAATATTTTTCGTGGTTCAAGGAAAACCCTTGTGAACAGACTAACCATACCTGTGTAGATCCCAGAAGGAGATCATCACAGAGCCGCACAGGAAGAAGGAGTCTAGGTAAGCTTTAAGTTTGCAACCCAGCTTTCATTCTTATGTATTTAAGGTCAGGAGCCTTTTTTAAGTCAGGAGCTAAAAGTATCAAAAGTCAAGGAAGCACCACGTCCACCGAAGAGAGTGTAACTCAGACGAGACTAGACCCATTAGCACCGATCAGTGAAGAGGGTAGTGATACTGACACTTCATCGGAGAAGTCCTTCATGATGGGGAGTCAACAGCCATGAGGTTTCTACCTTGAAGCCAATGCCAAGGGGAAGCACCTCCCTAAATCCTTTAAACGAAACCAAGTTCACTATAATCTTCTTAGAAGGAATAAACTCGAGGGGAGCCTTAGTTTATTTTGACTATCGAGGACGCAAGTGTATTTGTATTGAAGAAAGATCGGCTCAGAGGCTGGAGATAATTCGAGTCCATGATGATGGAGACAGATTCCGAGACGAAAAGGGGAACCACTATCTGATAGTTAGTAACCCTGAGGATTACAGCAGATATGGAGATAACGTGGCAAAAGGGAAAATGGTTTCAGAAACACAAGAACCGCCTCCTAACATTGATCGACTTGGAGCGCTTTTTATGTATGATAAGAAAACAACCAGGGTCTCAACCTATAATGAGAATGTGGGGATTTACAAGCATGAGAGCGAGGGAATAGTCTCTTACTTTCGATGCAAGGAACCCTACCTAAACGAATTAAGCAAAGACAAGGTTCTTTATTTATTCTCTTATGAAACTGCTATGGGGAAGGATATTGTCTTTGTTGATAGGTACGGGCGAGAATACAAACGTATTCTCCCAGAGGAGGTTGAAAAGGCAACAGTTCCAGGAGCATAAACATATATCCCCGACGAGGTACCAAGAGCCACCTACACCCCTAGAAAGTCGACAAATCCCTTTTCAGAAGAGTATGACGCGACCTCACATTCTACCCGACAACCGACGTTCAACTACCAGGACCAACCAGCTACTCAGCCATCATTGCAGGCATGGCTTTGACAGAGTGCTACATTAGAACAAGACCGAACCCGAGAGGGTTATCAAACCGCACGAGGGCTAAGAGATTTACAAGAATCACCACTCTATGCACAATATCAAGGAGAGAGTAAGCCAAAGACTCAGGGGTCAACAGAGCCTGGAAGATCACCCCTAGAACGAGTTCGAAGAGATGAACCATCTCTTGCAAGAACTGTTAGAAATTATGGCTTAGGAGCATGATTGGGAGAGGAACCTGGTCACTACAGAAGACCAGAGGAGGTATATCGACTAGGACGTGGAGATCCAATGATGAGATTTGTAGACCATCGTAGAATTAGACCTTCTCAAGTGCAAAAATGGGTAAACAAAAAATACACGGGAAACAGGGATCCGAGAGATCATGTAGCAGCCTTTGTGCGTGTAATTAGAGCTGAAGAGGTGTTAGAATTCCCTACCCAATTTGCAGGGTTTGGATTAACCTTAGAGGATGATGGTGCTACTTGGTTTGACTCTGTAGAGCAAAGAGACTTTGAGTCTATGGAGGAATTCTCACAAAGGGGAATAGCTCATAATACAGTTTCACAATCCATAAATTCAAACAGAAAGATGGAGAATCTGTGTGAAAGGCAGCCCTACGACTAAAAAGATATGTTAAGTTCTCACAAAGGGGAAGAACTGCCAACTCAGTCCAGACTTATGTTGATATTTATCCAAGGACTAAGGAATGCAGATCCCCAGAAGGACTTACATATGAAGAGGAGCACGACGTTGAATGGGTTAACCAAGGAGGCTCTATACCTTGTGGACAATTGTGCCGTCTACAAAGAGGGTGAGTTCAAGGATCTCGACGATGATTCCTCCTCGCAACAAAGTGGAAGCAAGCTCCCTACGACAACATCGAAAGGAGAAGTAGCTGTAAGCAAGAGCAGCTTGTAGAGGAAGTGCTAAAAAAAGATTAACTTGTATGCCAAACCACAAGCTAAACAACCAAAATGGTGTGCGATTGAACAAAAATGGATAAACCATGGAACGGAGGAGTGTTATTATAATAAGGGATATGTGAGAGAACGACCATATGCTCCGCAAGCTCAGGCGACATCCCCTCAAGTTCCACCGATGCCTAGATATCAAACAGGCAACCTACCAGAACCTGTAGGTGTAGAAAGGCCACAACCAGTGTTGGGACAACAACCACCCCTACCAGGATTACGACCAGTCGGCATAAGATACACACCAACAGTAACTGAATCAGAAGAGAAGGCTTTGGTGCCTATGCATGCATACTACGAAGATCCCAATGGGTATGCTGCAAATCCTGTCTATTATCCACCGGAAGAACCCTCCACACCAGAACCATGGAGCATGATAAAAAATACAGGACCACCAACTGCTGCACAGGCAGTGGGAGAAGGAAGATATAGCTTGGACGAGCGAACACTGTTGTTCATAGCCAACGGAGGCATGAGCGGACAGAGGCTTGCCCACCAACAAAGAGGAGCTCAAGGAGCACCTCAACAGCCTAAGGGACCATGCTAAAAGTGTGGTGGAGACCATTGGCTGAGGGACTGTCCTCATGATGAAATCATTAGGGTCAACGCATATTGCACCGAGTGTGGAATTACTCACTTGATCCCTGATTGCCCTAAGAACCTAAGCAAAGGAGCAAAAACTACTTTGAATATGCTGGGAGCACTGCCTTCCAGTGGAGGGTCAGAAAACGAAACTCCGATTCCTGTTAAGGTCTTGACGAGAGCCCAAACAAGGAAAAATGACAATCAGCCCAAGAGTAACGATGAAAATCAAGACTGACAAGTCTAGCGTCAGTCGTGATCATCCTTGGAAAGAACGAAGAGCAAAAATAAAAGCTAGACGTGAGCGAAAACAAAAAGCTGTAGAAGCTGAGCTAACAATGGCTCGAGAGCAACTTAAACAGCAAAGAGAGTCTGAATCTCTAAAATCAACGGAGGGACCAAGGAGTGCAAGCTCCGGAGGATCTGTATTGGTAGATAAGTTCAATGAACCTTTAGATGCAATCTTACAAGCATATGAAGCAAGATTGAAGAACAGACAGACTCTAGAGCAAAGGTGGATGACATATCCATATCCAGTGATAGAAAAACAGAGACTAGAGATGTGCAAGCAGTTGATTGAAACTGCACAAGCTTTACTAGAGCCTCCACCTATGGAAGTGAGAGATAGAATAATCAAACCACCAAACAATGAAACACCTATCAAAATTGAACAAAGGGTACCTGACAAGATAGAAAACGTTAAATCCTTGCCTGATGTAGAGGATGTAAGAATTGTGCCTAATAGCACTGATGAATCACTGAAAGATTTTCCACCATATGCACCTATTGTGGAAGAAAATTGGCATGAAGAGCTATGGGAAACGGTGAGAAAAGCTCAAGAAAAATATGAGACAAAAACAGTCGAGTCAGCGCCTTTCTCGGAGTTGAACTTGAATAAGCCTCCATGGGATTTAGACGCTAAATCATTTCAAGGGGATAATGGTTCAGTTGCATCCGAAGATAGTAGACTAGCATCACTCAGAACTTTGCCGCCATACATGGGAGACTACGAGGCAAGGTCAGAAATTTGAAGGGTACCTTCTCAAAGAATAGGAGGGTCAATTCAATTGGACACTAAAATCTTGACAGACTTGTTGTCCACTCTGGTCAAGTGTACAATCGCATTGGCAGAATTGTTAAAAATTAGGTCAAGCATGTGGACGAAAGTGGGTAAATGTCTTGAAAAATTTGGTATAAGGACGCCTCTTAAGTTCTTCAAAACTGAGATTAATGACACAGAACCGAAAAGAGTCAACACTAGACCAATGCCTCTCAACAAGGTCGGAGAGTATTGTGAGGGTGAAGACGGCAACACTCCAGTGTATTTTTTTTGGACACCCTTCTTGAAATTTTGTTCACTTTGCTGGCGAGTAAATGTTGTGCCTAACATAAACTTGTCAAATTGGCGAGTGAAAGGAATGTTTAATATGAATTTGTCACTATTAAAAAAACTTAATTTTCACCTAAAAGAGGAGGCATAGTTTGCAATGTTCTTGTATGATTGCATGAATAGTATGATTATTTAAAAGACATTACGAGATGCTCTCTCTCTCTCTCTCTCTCTCTCTCTCTCTCTCTCTCTCTCTCGCAAGTGCAAGGAAATTTTTGAAGGGGGAGCAGAGGTAGGTGGGTAAAGG
Organism: Adiantum capillus-veneris; assembly: GCF_014529385.1. Taxonomy (NCBI): domain Eukaryota; kingdom Viridiplantae; phylum Streptophyta; class Polypodiopsida; order Polypodiales; family Pteridaceae; genus Adiantum; species Adiantum capillus-veneris. The sequence goes on along the minus strand of NC_140936.1, from coordinate 9,250,677 downwards.
AATTTTAATGAGAGAGGACCCAAACTCAAGACAATAAGGCTAGCTAAAATTGTTGTGCTTATTGCAAATAAAAAATTTGTATTTCTAGAAATTTGAGAAGGTTTTGGTTGACATGAAGAAAATACTATATGAGTAGAAAATGCTATCATTTACATAAGCTTCAATGTCTCTTCTCTTCAAGCGTGCATACATGTGTGTGTGTGTGTGTGTGTGTGAGAGAGAGAGAGAGAGAGAGAGAGAGAGAGAGAGAGTGAGTGAGTGAGGTGAGAGAGAAAGAGAGAGAGAGACAGAGACAGGTGCAAAGTCATTTTCTCTCAAAATTGACTACAAATATAGCACTTAGGTAGGCAATACTATCCGGTTGTTATGCTGATGAAATATTTCCTATATGGATCTTAAAATATTCTTCACATTTATGTTTTTGTTTTCAAAAAGTGTTAAGTTTGGATGTCCAATGTCAAGTGCTTTGTGCATGGATAACAACCTTCAAACTATTAGTCTTAAGACCCTTGATACCCTCTAATGTGAGGTTCTTTTTGGATAGAAAAAAACATAAACTTTTTATAGTGACACCTTCAGCTCTGATGTTTATGAAACTATTTTGTGTGTGTGTGTGTGTGTGTGTGTGTGAGTGTGAGAGAGAGAGAGAGAGAGAGAGAGAGAGAGAGAGAGAAAGAGAGTCATATTTTTGGACTATATACATTGTCAAGTGGAAATAATATAAACTTAACATTGAATTTTATTTTAGAATAGTTGAACCCCTTCACCATGAGGTATGAACCTCCATGGCTACACCAAGCTCCCTCCAAGGAGAGGATAGTTGATTCACTAAGGATAGTGAATCAACTATCCTCTCCCCTTCCGTACACAACCCCAAATAGACATCAGTAAGAAAATAAAATACACTAAGATTAACATGCGTACTTACAAACCTTCCTTACTCATATCATATATGCCTCTACCAAAAGCTGCAAGCAGGCACATTTTCATAGATCCAAAAATATAGAAAGCTTAAATACATCCATGATGGCACATGTACCAACAACACTAGAAAACGCATCATATTGATTAAAATATACCAGAACCACAATGGCATAATGGGCCATGGCTTTGCATCATGTTGATCCATGAAACACAATGGCATAATGGCAAGGCATCCTGCTAATCCATGAAACAACCCATTTAATCATGCATGAATATAAAAATCACAATGGCATAATGGCAAGGCATCCTGCCAATCATGAAGCAACCCATCAAGCAAGAATGGCAGTGCATCATCTTGAACCACATATACCAGCTACAATCCACAATTGCATCATTGGCAGCACATACTATCAAATCATGAGCATGAAGCTTCTAGCATGTATCGTCACTCTCTATATCACTAATATCATCAAGATCTTCTTCTTCCTCCTCAATGCATGAGCTGTGATACCTTGTACGCATAGGACGATCATTCCATACATTGCAAGCTTCATTGAAAGGAAATGTATTGATATCATAAAACTTTTGCTCAAAAGCACGGACACAAATGTCCAAATGCTTATCTAATCTATTCCTCTTCTTGTTTTTTATGAAATCAAGCCTACTAAAAGTCCTTTCATCTTCGACACTACCAATAATCATCACTAAGGCAAGGTCAGCAAGCTTTGCATACTCAGAAATTTGAGACAACAATTGAGGAGCTTGAGACAACTTTTTACAAAGAAAAGTGACAGTTACCTCTTTTGCATACTCCGCTGGAGTCTTTGCAACATGTGCCTTCATTGTTGTAGTAAAGAAGGAAGATTGGGAATCTAGCTTCTCTGCGTCCAAGATAGGACCATAGAAGCAACCACCCACTTCTCTTTGAGTGCAATATGTGGCATGCAAAGTCTTCAAATGCCTTTAAAAATTCCCTTTCACATGTTAGAGAGTACCAAAATTGTGGGTAGATGATGGAAAATGCTTCAACCAAGTCATGTGATGGGAATCTGTCATTGATTTCTTGCACCAAAAAAATAGCAGCAGCATGGCATTCCCTTTTCACATGCTCAATAGTCTCAAGAAACACATTATTGGACACCCCTTCCCTTCTAGAATGTCTCACACCTTGACCTTCAAATCCACCCTTCACAGTTATAAACGTATTATTGAGGACAATACCTAGCTCATATTTCTCATTAAAATCAAGCCAACTATCACTCTTAGAACCATACACAAGGCTAGTCCACATTTTGAACTTTGGCCCTTGAAACCCCAATTGTAAATCATACATTTCTTTCAAAACCTTCTTAGTATTTTCAATGCATTCAACAAAGTCAAGTACATATACATCTCGAGCTTGAGACAACTTCACAAGCATATGCATGCGTTCCAAAAGAGGGAGTACACATGGTATTCCTAGAATAATTTCAATGTCTACCAACTCTTCAAAGACTCCTAAAGCATCCACATTATCTCCACAATCCTTCTTCATTTTCAAAACCAAAGTGCGATATTCCTCATAATGTCTTAGAATGGGCTTATATAAGGAAATCCATCGCGTTTCAACATCCCTTAGAAGTTTTCTACCTTTGCTCAAACCTTCGGCCTCTTTCTTGTACTCACTAAGTCTCTTGGGAGACCTAGAGAAGTAATTATAGACATCATGGATGACACCTTCTATCTCAGAAACTAAAGCAAACTTTGATATTATTTTTCCAGCCAAATTTGTTCTATGTGCCATGCAATGGATTCCCAAAACAAAAGGATCATACTCTAATGTAAGACGAACAATCAATCCTACACGATTTCCTTGAAGAACACTTGCACCATCACACCCAACAGACATTAACCTTCCTCCTAAATTGGTACTCCCAATACCTCCAAACACTTTCAAGTTCTCTATTACCAAGCTTAACAAGTTTTCAGCATTAGGAGAACCATCAATCTTAGACAAAAAAAGGTAATTTACTTCTCTTCTATAGTTCTTCACAGTATACACATGCATTTCCATCCATTGTGTGTTGTCATTTGCTGTGACTTCATCTAAACTCAAGGAAAAAAATGAACTTGCATGCACATTACGTCTCACCCTCTCTTGAAACACATCATCCATGCATTCTGCCATCTCCCAACCCGAAGTGATAGACCGATGCTTGGTCGGTAAGGAAGGAACTCCAAGGAATGCATATAAATACTAATTTCGAGGAAAATCATTCATGGGTCTCCCTTTGTTGAGAAGATAAAAAATGCAAGCAAATTGGGGTTTTTTAGCCAAAAACATTTGGCTAGTTTGTGTATGCATGTAACACTCAATTGTTTCTTGATTTGCCTCAGTCTCAAGCAGTTCATCATATTTTTTCTCATTCTCTTTGTGTTTGTTTTTTGTAGCCCAAAATACACTATCCACCTCTTCTCCCTCAATTACAATTTTTGCATAGCGTTTCCCCTCGTGCTTCTCTATAGTGTCACACTTGGAATCCATTATACGGGGCCTCTTGTCTATAAGCTCACATACCTTGCACCTCACTTTCCCTTTACCCTCTACTTGCTCCGCCCAAGGAAAGTCAACAAGCCACTCTACACGAAAGCTTCTAGATGCATCATAATCTTTCCAAGTGCGTTTCTCACCTACTTTATCCTTTCCCTTTCCCTTGGTGGTTTTTCTACACAACGCATTTGAATTCCCAACTTCATTTGCATGCATCGCATTCAAACCCTCATGCAAAACATGGGTGGCATGTGGCTCTGTACTAGCAACATTTGAAGAACCAAGAAATGACTTAAACTTATATGAAGCAGTTACCTTAAGGTTCTTTGCTGCCATCTACAAGTATACAAGAATAAATTCATGGAATGTAAGTGCTTAACAATAAGGTAGAAGACTTTTTAAGCTAGTAGCAAAGAAACATACCTTTGAGAAGAATCATTCGACCTTCGGACTAAAAATATCTTGATAGCAGGTAACCATGCAACTTTCTCTAATCACAAAAGAAAAACATGTAGAATCTTCTAAAATCTCTCTCTCTCTCTCTCTCTCTCTCTCTCAGATTCAAACAAGAAATTTCACAACATAACCGATGTTTTTTGCACTTTAACTCTTTTTTCGTAAGTTTTTCGAATGGTGTTTCTCTTTCTTCTCCTCTCTTCAACCGGTTGATTTGGCTTTTCAACTAGCTCAAGGCTAAGTTGAGGCACACTTTTCTCTAACACTCCATGGAAACAAAGCTTTTAAATTTTGAACGAAAGTGACCTTTCAACAAAGCAAAGCAAAGCAAAATTGAAATGAAAGCATAGCCTAAGCACTAATGTTAAACTTTGAACGAAAAGGACCTTTTGAAATTTAGTCTTTAGTTTTAACATGAATGAATGAATGTTCACATCTCACCTCACATAAGAAAATGCCTTTGAATGAAAACGCCCACACAAATCAAAGCATTGAGTGAGCATTTTCAAAAGTAAAAGCTTTCAACACTGTTTAAATTCACAATTTCACAGGGTGCACTTTTCTACCTGCAGGGTGTACTTTCTACCCACACTGTGAATCCCAATTTTTTGATTGAAGAAAACGTTTAGAAGAAGGCTTTTGAGTCTTGAGGCATGTGCAAAAGAAAAGACTTGTTACTTTACCTACTTATGTGTTCAAAAAAAAAAGAAATGAAGAAACCTCCGAAGTCTGCGTTGAGGTGTGTGCAGACAAAAAGAAACGAGACAAAATAATTTACATGTTGAATTGAAACATGCCTTCAAACTTATGTGTTCAAGACAAAGGATTGAAGAAACCATTTCGTGAGGTCTGTGTAGGAGAAAAGAAATAAACAAATAGCGATTTCTTACCTTAAGCTTGTAAGAGGGCTTGAGTTACAAAGCTAGAGCATGCTCCACACGCTCTTCCTCCAAATTCTTAAACTTCATGATTCACCACTCCCATACGCAGTCTCGCCACAGTTCTCTTCAATAGGGTTTCACACATTTAGGTGCCCTCCCTTATCCCTCTCTATGTTTAAATTTTGGCGATCGTTCCCACAAAAAACCTTATGCTCATAGCCATACTTGGCGAAAAAATGGTCAAAATTTACCAAAATATAGCCAAAATTTATAAAAATATATCCAAATTTCGCCAAATTTACAAAATTTCGCCCAAAAAAAATACACTGCAACACTCCTCTACTAGTCGCGTATAACGGCATAGAGACTAAGGCCATACTTGATAGCGGAGCTGGCATTGCCATTGCGACCAAATTGCTATGGGAAAAATGGGGAAAACCGGCAATACGAACAACTAGAATGAAATTGCAACTAGCGGATGGGCACATAGAAAGGCCTATAGGATTGCTTGAGGCAATTGTGGTATCTTCATGTGGCATAGCGTACGAACATACATTTGCCATAGTAGATTTTGGCAAGAAGAACAATTATGAAATTATCCTTGGTAGGCCGTTTATGAGATCACTCAAGATGGTGCAGGACTGGGGGTATGATTATTTGTATCTAAGACATGCTGAAACCACTACACGTGTAAATATGAGGAATCATAGCTACCATGATGTCACGAGAACACCGGTGGAAGAATTCGACTCAGCCACCATTAGTGGATCAGAAGTCCCAGCGTGGCTCTGTAAGAAAAAGGAGATATGGATGTGCGGAGCATCTCAATGTAGTGAATTCGACCACAATGAAAGGACACTAGAGAGGGTCTTGGAAGACGATGCCTATATACGAGAACCCTTTCTTGAAGAGCAGCTCGAACCCCTATAATGGTCTCAAATTTTGGCTACATTGGATGTATGCGTCAATGAAGTCACTCCCACCAAATTTTGTGACGAGAATGGCTACGATATCGTACCATATTACATGTTGAGCAAAATTGTGGAGGAAGACGAGAACGAAGGAGACACTGAGAATACGAGGATCAATCAAACGGAAACGAAACTTGAGATTAAGATAGTGGGCTATGTGGACATCCCCACTAAAGAAATCGAGTAGGATGGAGAAGAATTTTATGATTCTTCTGATCAATGTGAAAACAAAGATAATGCGGATGACGAGAAGTCGGAAAATACGCAGGAAGACGACCATCAGGATCAAGACAATGACGTCTTCTACAACTTCCCAAACCAAAGTGTGAGACGCCAAAAAAGATACAAGAGTAGGCGACACCATAACAGTCTACCAACTAGGCTTAGACCTATGCCTGAGTTCAGGGGTAAGACACATTTCCTTATGAACATTCATGCTGTTGATTGTGCTAAGGATAAGGTGTCAGGAAGATTTTTTAAGGTTGCTAAAAGACCCAGGTTTTAAGGCAAGACTGTTGACACTTAAGAAAACCAACAAGGCAAAAAAAAAGAGTTGCAACCGAAATATTGGATGTCTTTGGAGATCCAATTATAACGAAAGTTGAGCGGAAAAAGAGATACAATGATTTGAAACAAAAGCTGAAAAATGTATGGACAATTGAAATGGATCGAACGCTAGTGATGGGAGTAAAAAGATAGATGGACCTCCTCACTATTGTAAGTACACCATTCAGGAAGGAAAATTGGTGGTTCAGCAACCAATGAGAGAGCCTAAATCAAACGAGTCCTATGATGGGCCAGAGAACGCCAAGAAAATAGACCTAGCAGAGCCGGGAGAAAGTCCTCAACCTGCTTACATTGCCACAGATCTAAGTGGGAAGAAGAGGACTTACTGATCAAAACGCTTAAAGAATTTCGTGATGTATTTGCCTGGTCGTACAAGGATCTGAAGGGGGTGGATCCTAACATTTGTGAACATTCAATCCCTCTGAAGTCTGATGCAAAGACAAGCAAACAACGTCCATACACATACAATGAGACATTCGCCAAAAGGATCAAGGAAGAGATAGACAAACTTATGGAGACTGAATTTATTTATGAGATAGAGCACACAGACTGGGTGTTGCCGATAGTGGTGGTACCTAAGAAAAATGGGAAATTACGAGTGTGTGTGAATCTCAAGAAGGTAAACGCAGAAACAATAAGGGACAACTATCCTCTTCCTATCACGGAACACATCCTTGAATGAGTAGCAGGCAAGCAGGCCTATAGCTTTATGGATGGATTCTCTGGTTATAACCAATTGGGGGTCAAACTAGAAGATCAATACAAAATAGCGTTTGCAACAGAATGGGGCATATATGCATTTAGGGTAATGCCATTTGGCTTGAACAATGCTCAGCCACATTTCAGAGATTAATGACACATGCTTTTAAAGAATACTTGTGAATATTCTTGGATATTTATATGGATGACTTGTGTGTCTATTTTCTATTGAGAGAAGACCATATAGATCATCTTAGAAAGGTATTCAAAAAATGCAGAACGTATAGGATTTGCCTCAACCCAGAAAAATGTGTATTCATGGTACGACAAGGTAAGGTCCTAGGTCACATAGTATCGGCTAATGGAATTACCACTGATGAAGACAAGGTAAAGGTGATCATAGAATTGCCAAGACCAAACACTGTACGAGAGGTACAATCATTTATGGGACATTGTGGATACTACCGACGTTTTATCTACATGTACGCTGTAATAGAAAAACCCTTGTATAGTCTAATCACGATCTTCATATAGACCAACGAATGTGAGGAGTCATTCCAGAAACTAAAAGATTCACTGGTATCTGCACCAATTCTAAAAGCACCAGATTGGTCAAAGATCTTCCATGTACATGTAGATGCTTCGACATTTGCAATAGGCTGTATATTAGCACAACCGGGGGAGGATAACACAGATTTTCCCATCAATTATGCTAGTAGATAACTCAATAGTGCAGAGAAGAATTATACCACCACTGAAAGAGAAGGATTGGGTATGATATATGCGGTAAAGAAATTTTGGCATTACTTACTTGCGAACAAATTCACATTTTTTGTGGATCATCAGGCACTCTTGTACTTAGTAAACAAAACTTGTAACACGGGAGGAATTGTATGATGGTTCATTGTGTTACTAGAGTTTGATTTTACGGTAGTAGTAAAGAAAGGAAAAACACATCAAAGAGCAGACCACCTTTCTCGATTACTACATGGCGAAAAGGCTACTGGGGTAGATGATGATCTCCCAAACGCATACCTGTTTAATATAGAGATGGTACCAAAATGGTCAGAGCAAATTATTCCGTTGTTGACATATGGAATGAATCTTGACGATAGACACAATGTGGAAGACGTTAGACAAGCACAAAATTACACAATGCTTGCGGGAAGAATGTACCATCATGGAAACGATGGGATTCTAATGTTGTGTATAGGCCCAGAGGAGTACGACGCGTATCTAGAGGAGGCCCATACACAAACAGGGGGATTCCATCGAGGAAATCAAATGACCTATGAACGATTAAGAAGACTTGGAGTGTATTGGCCAGGAATGGCAGGCGATGTAGCTAATTACATCAAGAAATGCAACTTTTGCACATCCAATATCACAGTGGATTATGCCACATTAACCAAGTGACAATAGAACCCGCATGAAGTCATGCTATTGTGGAATATTTGACTAATAAGGAGTTGCCATGAGATTGGTCTAAAGCCAGACAAAAGGCTTTACAAATCGAAGCGAATAGGTATACCCTCATTAGTGACCAATTTTATAAAAGAGGAACTGATGACGAGTTGAGGTTAGTTCCTCATGAAAATTACTACTTTCCATTATTGGAACAAGCTCATGCAGGCATAGCAGGAGGTCATTTTTCAGCGGAGAGAACCGTAAAATCATTATGGTTGCAGGCATATGGTGGCCGACTATGATTCAAGATGCAGCAGAATTCGTGAAAAGGTGTGATGAATGTCAACGCACTAAGGTACCAGTTAAAAGAGACAAAATGCCTTTAAGAACAATGATGAGTGCTCGAGCATTCGCTAAATGGGGATTGGACTTTGTTGGTCCTATTACTCCACCAGCTTATCGTTCACAAGCACAATACATCATAGTGGCCACGGATTACATGACCAAATGGGTGGAAGCAAAAGCCACAACGAAAGAAGACGCTAGAACCACGGCACAATTCTTACATGAATATGTGTTTACACATTATGGCCTTCCAATCGAGCTGGTGAGTGATAGAGGGACACACTTTGTAAATGAAGTTATCGAACATCTCTTAAATGAGTTTATGGTAATTCATCGCAAATCTGCACCCTACCATCCAGAAGCCAATGGCCAAGCATAAGCGACCGACAAAATATTGTGCACAGCTCTTACGAAACTGGTTAGTGAAACAAGAACGGAAAGGTATCAAATGCTATATTCAGCATTGTGGGCTTATCAAGTTGTATATAAAACAACACTCAATGCTACACCATTTAATATGGTATATGGGTTAAATGCAATATTGCCTATTGAATTTTTGATTCCCACACTAAGGGTAGCCAAACAGTTGGACTGGACGGGGCATGAGCTTTCAGAACGGTTAGCAGACCTTGAAAAATTAGATGAGTTACGACTCAATGCTTAGGAGCCATTTATGCAAAAAAAAGACAACAGAAAGAGTTTTTTGACAAACATGTCAAAAACAAGGACTTTAAAACGGGCGACTATGTCTTAGTATACACCCTTAAACAGCATGCCAAGAAGCTAAAGAAAAGAGGAATGGGGCCTTATTTGATCCAAGAAATATCGTCCAATGGAGCAGTAAAACTATCGACACTAGATGGAAAAGAAATGCCGAACTGGATTAGTGGGTGTCGTTTGAAAAAGTATCATCTACCTTTAACTCCGGAAATGTTGTTTCAATTGCATTACGGCAAAGCCTATAGACAGGAACAGCAACGAATTCAGGACCAAGCACAACAAGAAGCCAAGGAACGCATTGCTAAGAGAAAGCAGTTTCTAAGGACAATAAGCATGGTCACACCAATGATGACAGACGAATATCCTCTTTCGACATTCCGAACAATCGAAACGGATATACAAAGCGAAGAATTAGCAAAGACAATAACAGACTTTATGGCTCAGGACGAAAGCACCATTGACAACTTGGAAAATACGTGGTGTAGTCCTTACATAAAAGCTTATGTAGGCACAAAACAAGTTGAAATCTATGCATTGCTTGACACTGGGGCAAAATTGAGTGTCATCAGCTTTGAGCTCTTTCAGAAACTTGGACCAATGAGGAAATTTCTAGAGACACACAGGTTGAAAGTAGCATCGGGTGATGAGGTGACCACGTTGTGGTCTATTATGTTACCAATCACAGTGCAGGGACACACGTACACTAACCAGTTCCATGTACTGCCACCAAATAGATCAGCAACGCCGTGTATCTTAGCAGTGTCATGGATGAAAGCTAACAAGGTATTCATTGATTTGGATACTAATGAAGCACTGTTCAGAAATCAAAACTTTTCAGAACCCTTCTTATCATATGACCAATACATGTCAATGTGGAGACACGAGTCAATACATATGCAAAGCATTGGCCAACAACAAACAAAGTTTACATGTCAAGAAATGTATTATCAAAAATCAACAATCATGCAGGGAACTAGGCAAGTTTGGGTACGTTGGACAGATCTAGCTGAGGCACAAGTTCATCAAGGGCGGAAATATCAAGTTTGGCTCAAGCAAGACAGCTTAATTCCTGTAAAAAAGTGGACAGAAGAACAGAAAAAACACCCAAAGACAGCAAAGCTTCAAAGAACAATTATCAACCAGTCGAATCCACAACGGACTATATTGGTATGGCATCCAAAATTACCAATTCAGAACGAGCCAAAAACACATGTATGGATGCCGAAGAAAACCAACGATCAGTTGTCTACAACTGTCAATGACAAGCTAGATCATACAACCAGCACGCGGAAACAAGCAGCATCCACAACAACAACGACGAGGATCTGTACGACCAAATTCATCAAATGGAAACGAAAAAATGTTCCACCAGAACATGCAACAAAAGATACAACAATATCGACTTCAACGGAGCCACAAACACAAATTCAAAAACCGTGGAAAACCATCAAACAAAGAGCGGCAGATTTACAACTTCTTCTCGCAAAGAAAATTTGCCAGCCAACTCAGGCTACCACAAGAAACCTCAACGACAAATGCCAATAAGCGAATCGCTTATACCTTCCTCTTACACCGCATAATTTTTTTTCTAAATGCATTGACTATGCATACATATAGGGCTACATTACAAGGCCTGAATTAGCACGAGTTTACGCCCATGCACAACACATACCCTTGACGATACCCTGTCGTCCGGGAGGACTCCAACTAGGAGGGGGGGAGGCATTCCAAATGCGGACTCACGTCATATATTAGAGGGCAATGTTTATGATTAATTTTTCAACCACTTTTGCGTTTTATTGTGTGATTTTTGAGAAAAGAATATGCCCTCGTAATTAATCAGAACTGGGGACCAAATGATCATATATGAGCCCCTAGGGATGTGTATATACTGTAAAGCGAGTCAAAACTGGCCAAAAACCGTCGAAAAACAGCAAAAAATAGGCCAAGGTTGACGATTAAGAGTGAGAATGTACATGGACGAGAGAAAAGTGAGCTACAAAGTGTTTTGAATTTCATTGATATTTTTATAGGTTAGAATTGCTATTTTCGGGTTATTTTGGGATTTATTTGCTTTATTTTAGCCATTTTCTAGCAAAAAATATAGAAAAAAATCCATAATCCAGATGGAAACACAACAGAAGAGACGCCTGATCAGAGCAAGGTAAAGAAGACACAGAAAAAATAGGGAGTACGAAGGTAACAGGGCAAGAATGACCACCGTCATGACGGGACCTCCAAAAGGAGAAATCTGCAAAAATTGTAGAACTGGAGCAAACGAGGTCCAAATCAGGAAATTTGCGAGCCTAAACCACATCTCGCAAAAATTTATGGCTACAGGTAAAAGATGGGAAAATTTCGTGTCGGAGTCTCGATTACATATAGAGGGGCTATGCTAGAAATCTCTCATTTGAGTCATTTTCCATTGTGAGAGAGAGAGAGCTCCCTACAGCAGTTGAGACTTCCAGGAGCTCATCCATCGCGCACGGTCACCAGATTGACATCAGATATGAGAGGTATGCTCGTCAACACTGACTCTAAGTGATATTTACTTCAGTTAGTTGCAAAACCTCGCCAACACCACCATCACAACCTGTGCACACATACTGTAGACCGGTTGTTAGGAAGACCTAGAGGCCACCAAATGGAACCAAAATTGAAAGGCACAATGCCTATAGCTTAGGAATCAAGCCTATGACCTCGGAAAGCGTGAAGGACTCGGCCCAAAAAACCCTAATTTCACGGGACCTGCAGAAGGGCAGCTGAACCAAAGTGATCGAAAATGAGCCAAAACTCATAGGCAGCAAGCCAATAACCTCAACAAACCAACTGAATGGTTAGACCATGAAAAAGTTCTTCTAAACGGAGCTTAAAGTCCCTATCTGACGAAATCTACGCAAAGCGTCACGATACTCTAACGGGCTGACCAAGAGACCAAATGACACCAAATTTGACAGGGTACATCCAAAAGAGGTCAACTACGAGTTGGAATGTGTCCACTCAAGAAAAAGCTCTTCCACTAGGACAAACGCCAGCAACAGGCCAAAAAGACGTCCAAATGGTCGTTCTTTGTGATGTAAACACCAAAAGAACAACCGACTGCTTTGACGGAAGGTCAAAAGGAAATGAAAGTCAGCCTGAGTCATACAATGACCAAAAAGAATGACGACCATCACCTAAGTGGTCTACTCCGACTCCAGAACCAACTAAGTGCTGCAAACAGGGAGTACACTTTTCCAAACAGGGAGTACTCCGACTCCAGAAACAGCTAAGTGCTACAAACAGGGAGTACACTTTTCCAAATTGATTAAAACTTAATGTGTGTGTCTAGGAGAGCCTACTAACACCATTGTGGTCAACTAACAATCAAAAAAATTGTAAAAATGACTAGATGCTGAGTCTATCGCGATAGAGTGGCTCATACACTTAGACGAGTAAAATTTTGATTGTGACTTCATAAAGGGTACTAACAAGGAATAATGACCACAAATATCAAATCAAAGTGCAAAATTTCTCTCTCTTGACCAAGTAACTGAGTCTATCGCGATAGACAAACTATTTTTATCTTTGGGGGGAGGCTTTTCAAAATTTTCACAAGGATAGACTTGGGGAAGCATAAGGATAGGCAGTACACCAAATTTTCAGACAAGATGGACTCATATGGCAAGCCGAGGTAGACTTGACAGCAACTCAGAGTCAGAACAGCACACCTCAAGGGCAGACAGTTAAAATTCACATGTGAGAGGTCAAGAAACCTTACAGCAACTAGGAGAAGGCAGACAGATGACTACAGAGCCAAAATATAACAAAATGACACTAAGTCGTAGTCTATCGTAATAGACTAAGCAGAATGACAAAGGGGCATCTGATCAAAAATTGGAATCAACAGTTGGCTTTAGCATGATGCAAGAGGACTACCCACTAAGTTTGAGCCCAAAACAACACAAAATGCGGGAGATAGACCAACATCTCCTTGAAGGGAATCTGAAAAAATGGAAGTTGATCCAAAAAGGGGTCACTTGACATCCACTTGAGATGGAAATGGGATCAGATCATGTACAAGCCATGAGGAACCAACTGGTAAAGTCACATGTGGAAAATATACCTCCTGTCAAAAGATAGCCTGTCTATCGCGATAGACTGGGTAGAAGTTGCAAATGAGCTGATTTTGAGTTTGTGACTATAGGGTGACCTTACATGCCCTATGCACATACACCACAAAAATTTCAAGGCATTTGGACTTGTTCTCCTTCATCAACAACATTAATTTGAAGTCGTCAGAGTCAGACAATGAAAGAGCTTGTCTATCTGCTAACATTTTACCTTAACTTATCTTGGGATTAAGAAGGCTCACCTAGATGCATGATTAAGTGGTAATCAATTTAGAAAAGAAGTACTATGTTTGTACATTAACCGTTACTTGTGAATACAGGATCCATGGACGCTTCTCCGGGAAAAAGAAAAGGCGAGAACCTGGCAACAGAAGGTGCAATACCCTATGCACTTCTACCCAATTCATTAAAGCCAGCAGCCACATGGATACCTGTAGACGTGCAACAGGCAGCAGCCTTCCAAATCTACCAAGGTTCCTATGTGGATGACAAAGGAAATTTAGTGGATACAGGAATGATCCCCAAGGAGGCAGAAAATTACCTGAAAAGATCACCGCAAAGGTCATGGCTGAAAAAAGTTGGCTTATGGAACTTTGTTTCACTACCACCAGTGGGGATAGACTTCAAGAGGGTACAAAAACTAATTGAGACTATCCAAGAAGCCGGAACTTGCAGGGTTTCCGGCATGGATAATGAGGTGATTGAGATTCAGATCACCAAGGAAATCATCAAAGAAGCATTAAAATTGTCTGATCAGGGAGCCAACATGAGAGAAAGAAGGAAGAATCTCACAGTCTACCTGCAAAGATCCAAACTGCCTTCTTTTGAACTCATAGAAAACCCGGAAGTAAGAGAACTGACACAGGTATACAATCAATGTTTGTTGAGCTACAGCAAGAGACCACCTAGATACACTACACCACACGGGGTCATCTCAACAACAATGACCTGGGCTATGGGAATGACACCTGAGTTCTATATAGATCATGCATCATATCTCTTTGAGGAAGTGACAAAGCTACAGTAGGACAAGCCAAATTACATTGCAGGAGGAGAAGTCCTCACCAGAATAATATACCAGGCCATAGGCACGGCAGATCAGCTACCACCTGCTCCTCATCAAAACGATTGGCTGGTATTAAAAGAGAATATTGAAGAGAGATCACAAAGGCGAGTACCGGCCTCTACTAACACCATTGGAGGACGCAGGCTGGAAAGAGTCACCAGAAGTACACAGGAAAAGATGGAAGAAGAAAGAAAAGCTGAAGAAGAAGATTTGAGACTAAAGAAGCAAAAAGCGGAAATGGAGAACAACACCACATTGCAGAAGGTAGCAAAAATGGAAAGAATGCTAGAAGGCTTTGTACTCGAGAGATCTCTACGAGGCGATGTAGGCGCCACTTCGAGACCCTCTAGTAGCACTTACACATTGAGAACAAAGAATAAACACAATCCAGCTTTTGAGTTGGACTGGTTTGAGAGATACATCCAAGAGAGGAATGCTATGGATGAACCAGAACTGCTACTTGAAGAGGAGGATCTCCAAACCTTGAGAGATTAGTTGAGGCCAACTTCACGAGATCAGGAAACACCACCTCCATCTCCAAGGCCAGAGACAAATGAAAGGCAATCAACCCCACCTGCTGACTCTCCTCCGCATTCAGAGAGCTCACATCATGAGGAGAGGGTTCCTACACCACCCAATGAAGAGGAAGAAGAAGAAAGGACAGATGACCACCCAAACACTGGAACAGTATCAAACATTGATAAAGGCAAGCACATAGAGGTAGATCTGACAAGAGAAAAAGCTTCCTCCTCGCAAGAAAATGAGTTACAAGCTACTATAAACTTGGATTTACAATCAATGGAGACTCTACTAAACCAAACGAGACTGCACAGTCAGTTGTTAGCCGATCAGAACAGGGCAAACAAAAGAAAATTAGAAACAACCCATCAAGAAGTTCTGAAGTTGCAGGAGCAAAGAGATGACACCCTTAAACTGATCAGCATTAGAGATTCTGAGATCTTGGGGCTCAAAAGCAGAGTAAACCTCCCCAAGGAAAATTTACAGGAGTCAGAAAATTTCAATGCCATTTGTGAAGATACAATCAATGTATTTCTTGAAGACGTCAATGACAAAGATGAACAAATCCAAAGGTTGGAAACAGAAAAGCAAGATGCCCTGGAAACAGTCAAAAGTTTGCAAGTCGTAATCGATGACTTACAAATTGAAGTGAAGGATTTGAGAGCAGTAACAGATATACAGGCAAGGGAGATAGAAAGAGCAAAGAAACAAAAAACGTTGCTACCAGCAACACCGGTGGTCCAACCGCAAGAAGAAGTGGTGGCACTGAAGAGAGAGCTTGAATTGGAAAGAAAACAACGATTAATGATAGCCGAAAGTGTGCTTAGAGCAGAAGATCAATTGCAAAGGCAAATCTTGGACTTACAAAGTGAACAACAACAAGGACCAGCTCATGACAGTGAAACAGAAAGCATTGTTTCCAAGTCCCTCAGGGAAGAAAATGAAAATTTGCACATCAGGGTAAAAGAGTTAGAAGAGTCTACAGCCCAAAAGGAGATGGAATTTCAAACACTCCAAATCAATAATCGAACAATGGTTGCACAAATTGCAAGTCTCCAAACTGCAAGGCAACACCAAGGGTAGGTACGGGTACACCTGGAGAAAGCAACCACGGATTTGGCTGGACTGGCAGAACTATATGGGGGTGATGATGACTATGAGTAAGAATCAAATGACCATGGTGCCCCATATACGCAGACTAATCAAGCTGGCTCCAATAACCAAGAAGAAGACGAAGATTCAGTCCCCACAAAAATTGAAGAGCAGAAGCTGGCCGAACAAATGGAAAAGCAATCAGAGATGATGTGGTACAAGGCCATGCAACTAGAGAAGGAAATGCTACAAGGGCTCTCCAGATCAGGCAAGATAGCAGCAAAGCTACGGGAAGAGTGGAATGCCCCGATGTTACCCTATGCTCTGCTGAAATATGAAACTCTGACACATCAACGACAGCTCGCAAAGGAAGAACAAGTGCCAGTATTTGAAGGAGAATTACAAGATCGAGAACAGCAAAGCAGGATAGTATTTAGCCAGCCAAAGTGGAGGCGTCAATGGCTTTTGGATCATCCTAACAACCTGATCCACTTAGTCAATGCATCGCCTGAGGTGAGAAATGATAGTACTTTTTGCCTAACGCCCCGAACTTATACTTACAGCCAACATAAAGCCTTACAAAGCAGAAATCCTACATGGCTGAACTATCCAGTATTGCCAGGGACTGCCGAAGGAGAGAGAATATCCGATTCTTACATGGTGAAAACCCTTCAGGGCGCCATCGCAGAATTCGGAGGCTCTCCTGACCTATCCTTCAAGATGCTATGTAAAATAGCTCAAACTTTTTTGGCCTGTCTCACAGTGTTTTCAGAAAGCTGGACTTCAAAGTACATGAATACAGAAAGAAGCATATCAGAGCTGTCATATGATCTAAGTGGGCCACGTACAGAGCCAGTTTTGTATGCCTACTTCAGACGGCTAATGTTTTTGCCCAGCTACCATCTCCAAACATTCAAAGAAGCATTTTACACCGGCTTCTTCATGTACAAATCAAAAAAATTTGGCCCATTAATGGCGAGCGAGTCTATGCGATATGATGCGTTTCTACATCAAATAAACCAGGAAGGAAGACAACGACATTGAAGACAAAGACAGTCATGTCATGGTAGACATGAACTAGGAGGGGGGGAGTGTTGGAGCCCAACTTGTAAAGCCTATCAAATTCCCATTTTATGTCAAAGACGTCTTATCATTTTGATCCACTTGTTTGGGTTATGTAAAGATTAATCAGTTAGTCAGAACCCATATGTGTTTCCACTTTGTAATTATGATGAATAGAACCCCATGTACATTTTTGAGCTAAGGTGACTAAAGTATAAAAGTCACCTTAGAACCATTTTTAAAATAACATTTGCATAATTAATCCTATGTCGTATGAGTCTGAGAGAGAGAGAGAGAGAGAGAGAGAGAGAGAGAGAGAGAGTGTCTTATCCTCTTCGTAGCGCTCATCTCCCTCACCGGATTCAGGACACGACCACACCATCGCGGTAGCCTCTCTGAGAGCTACGCGCCCACGCCATGCATTCACATTTTTGAGCTGTTCGCGAGCGATCCTTCCTCGAGCTTGTTTTGCTTGTAAGTAGCGCAAACTGTGTCAAGTACTTTATGGAATGAGTGAGAGATTAGCTACACATAGATCCTCATAGACTAAGGTTTCGTACACTTTTAGATTATGACCTGTGAGTCTATTGCGACTGAATTCGAGATAACTAGGGTTAAAATCTGGTGAGATTAGACTTATAGGTAAGTATATCCTATTGAGAGGATGGTGCCTAGCAAGTTTGATGCGATTCCGAGTTCATTTGATGTGTAAACGGTGTTGTGAGCGTTTAGGGATAGAGTGGGTTGCATTCAACAAGGGTTAATGATTGATGCATCATAGAAGTGCGTATGTGTAGATTGGTCGCAGCCTGACAAGCTAACGAGATTGCCTCTGTGCACCTACAGGTTACTAGTGTCATCGGATGATAAGTATGTTGTCTGTGTCGTGCTTGTGAGCATGAACATGGGAGTAGTTTGTCCTAAAACAACGATAATAAAATCTCTCTATCTCTCTCTTTAAAGCTAGAAAAAAAGACTCTAAAATTCCAAGGTTCAAAAGCTAGAAAAAAATTCTATCTATCTATCTCTTTCTCTCTAAAGCTAGAAAAAAAATAAACTCTAAAATTCCAAGGTTCAAAATGGCAATCTACTTAATGAAAGAAGATGAGGAAAATTTTAAAGATAGAATTTGTCTCTCTAAAGCTAGAAAACAAATAAACTCTAAAAATGCAAGGTTCAAAATGGCAATCACCGTGTGTCAAAAATGGTGATATCCCATGGGGGCTGCTTATTTCAAGGAGACAAATTGGCATTAAAAAAACAAGTTTTAACAATGTTGGGCATCCAACTTGCCTAGGAACCTATTCATACTCACGTTGGATAACTTTCAAGGGCCATGCACATTCTAGTCATGTAAATCAGCCATTACTCATAATTGAGTATCATAACAAATAATCTAAGAACAAAGTAAAAAGAATAGACCCAATTCCAGACATTGCTAATTGTATCACATCAATTCTTTAATTGGAAGGCATTTGATATGCACAACGAAAGTGCATAGACATGCATAAACTCAATATGTATAGTGAGTGTCAAATTATCAAAACCTTCCACAAGAAGTTGCTACTTCATTGGCAAGGATGTTCTCTCTTAGAAGAACGTCACCTAGCATTTTGTTTACTATTGTGGGTGTTGGTATTGCAAGGTGACATGACAGGATAAACTAATTATGTCACAGATGCATCATTTAGAGCAAGCTTTAGCATGGAAAGAGCAAGCAGAGCAGAAGGCAAAAGAGCTTGTCAATCCATGCAATAATCACCCACTAGCTTCAGAAACCAATCACAAAAAATTTCCATCCAAAAAATATGGATATATCAAAGGAAAACAAAACATAGGAAGAAGGAGCTTTGTTTAAGGCTCAATAATTTTTAATGCTCTCCTCTAGCATATTTATGTACACATTAGGAAAATTATTCTTGCTTGGTAGGAGTTGCTATAGAAGGTTTTGTTTGGTATGATTTAGTAGACATGAAATAAAGGACATTATGGTGACAAAAAATGAACAAGCATGAAATTGAATATTTGTATAACTCATGTTTCTCAAAAATGATATATGCATGTTGCCTAGATGGCTCAGCCGTTGTCTTTAAAATTAGACTCTAAAAATTGAAGTGCACTACTGACCTGGTAGTCATGTACGGTTGATGTACAACGAGTGTGGAAGGTAGATGATGTCGTTTATGTCAAACTAGATGGAAACAAAGTGAATGATTAAACATTTTTTCACACAATGAGACAGAGAGTAAAAATGCTAAACATATAGTGCCCGTCATGCAAAAGTTCCATACAAAAGTATGGTGTAAAGTCAGCACTATGGTCTCCCTAGAAAGTGTAAAAAGAAAAAGTCGTGCCCTATCCCGTAATCTTTATGTGTTGTCCAAGAAAACACATAGACATGGAGGTGCGTATCCAAATTACGAACCTTACATTGTCGTTGAGGTCATGCATGCTTGTCCATTTGGAAACATCCACTATGAATATATACGGTTCTTATAGTACACATCAGAAGAGTTGAAACAGATACAAAAGATGTAGAATATAAACTAAACTTAATGAGAAGGAGAGTAGTTTTTTGTATGAGAATGTGAATCAAAATAAACTAGAATGTAAAAGTTTTCTTTTAATGGAATCAGAATTGAATTCAGTGTTTAAGAGATCAAGCATTTTCAAGCACAACATCTTTATCCAACTTTACAACTTCTAGCAATCTCATTGTGTATTCTGTCACCCATAAGAACATCTCCATAGCACACAAGTTTTTGCTTGATTCTACAGTTTTCTTTTTTCATGATTGATGCCCTCTAGATATGCAAGAATCGGGTTTTAAAACATTGATGCTGCTAATCTATGTAATTTACATTTGAAGACAAATTTTTGTAGGTGGAATCTCCATCACCAATCTTGGGCTTCAAGAATCATCAAGCAACCTTTGCTTGGTGAAGATCAAAGATTATCACCCAAAGCGTCATGAGAGACATCTAACTTTAGCATCATGCTCTCATGGTCCCATGATTAAGATGCCAACTTCTTGATCTGACAAATCTCTTGGGCTACCTTCAAGTGCTCTATAAAGATTAATGCCTTGTGTTTAAAACTTAAAAGTGAATGTTGAAAATGCCCGACTATGATGATGATGCTATCCGCTATATTGATGGTGATGGCTAGGTTGGATGAATCGGCAAAGAGGGCTTGTATGGTGGCCTCCAGGTAGAGAAGTCATAAACTAGGTAGGAGCAGCATGGGCCACATCCCAAGGGCCTGGAGGTGCCAACACGGGTGGCCATGTATTTAGTGAGATACGGCAATTAACATGGCTACAAATGGGTCAGTATATTGAATAATGATCTTCAAGAGGGGGCTGATGCAAAACACTGGCAAGATTGGATTGAGTACGTTGTGGAAGTACAGGTGCAAGAGCTACTAGGCTGACATATAATGTTGGCAAGATTGGGTTGAGTAAGCTGTGGTAGTAGAGGCAGAGGAGCAACGAGCTTGATGCATAACACTTGTAGGGTTGGGTTGAAGTTCTTGCACAGGGAAAATTCTACAAAACGCTAGCAGTGTTACCTTTTCAAGACGTCAACACAGCCACCATGAAGGTGCACTGTTTATAAACTATCTCAACAACGCTTTTCAGGAAAGTCGACGTAGATAATGGTAGGTTTGCATGAGGCACAGCTAGACAAGATGCATAGAAGATTGCTATGGTCCGTGTCACAGAAGATAGGGTCAGCCTCATTCAAGGTTACAGAAGCATCAAGCAATACTAATTTTGGAGTAAACTGGTTTGTAAACTAGCGGGAAGACCGGTGGGTATACTGCTTTGTGCACCTTCTACCAGGAATCAGACTACCACAAATTCAAAGTTGAATGGGAGGCTATCTGTGCAAGTGCATGTGCACCCACCCCTTCACCACCCACCCTACCCCCTCCCACCCTCACTCACCCCTACCCCCTCTCTCCCTTGCCCCTACCCAGGCCCCCTTGCCCCTACCCACCACCCAACGCCTACCCTCGCCCCTACCCACCCCCTCTCTCCTCCTCACCCCTACCCAGGCCCCCTCACCCCTACCCACCCCCTCACACCCTCACTCGCCCCTACCCACCCCCTACTCGCCCCTACCCAGCCCACCTTGCCCCTATCTACCCGTTACTTGCCCCTACCCACCCCCTCTCTCTCCCTCCCTACCCACTTCCTACTCGCCCCTACCCTTCCCCTACTCGCCCCTGCCCTAACCCCCTATCCACCCCTTTCCCCTTGCTCTCGCCCCTACCCTCCCTAGCCTAGGCCCTACCCTTTTCCTCTTTGTTCCCCTAACCTCACTGCAAAGCCTTAACCTACCTTATTCTTGAGTGTAGCTAAGCATATTTGGATTTTGTGTAGTAAAGGTGGACGCCAAAAAATTCTAGCACTAGCAATGTTGCTTCACGGCAGCTTTTGGAATGTGACAGCTCTAGTGTCCCGCTTTCTCTTGTAGAAAGATTCACATTATTGCCTTCTCCTCTTTGACGAACACTCTTGGTAGCCAAGCGACCTCGCTTTTATGTGCAATAACCCTAGCTTTTGTGACGTCCTGGGATTTTGTTTAGGCTTGGGCTTTCTCTAGTTTTTTGCCTTCTACATTTTGTACAGTTTATCTCACTCATTGTGGGAGAGTTCATCATATTCTGCATTGGTCTCTTCCTCCTCGAAATTCACTTACTTCGTTTAGCCTCAACTTCTTCAGATGGATTCAGCTATGTTTTTTCCTGCTAGTTCAGAGTTTGTCTCACCGAGACGGTGAATGGTTTTGTGATGGGAAACCTGTACAGTGTCACAGGCACTAAACAGACATTAAGTTGCAGTTGGGCTTGAGTTCACACTAGGTGGACTCTTGCCTGGGCAGTGACATGTGGCAAGTGTTACGGATGGTGGTCCAATGGACACCGTGGCCACATCACCATCACCTCAATTAGGAAATAGGATTAGCTGGACTGGGATACGTGCCAGTTGTTGGTGGCTCTTAGGAGGTACATATGAGTGGTTGGTTCCAGTCGTGGCTACGCATCATTATCCACGTCGTATGGTTTAGCGTCTAGTCTTGAGTCCTGAGTCTAGAGTTTTGCACACCACTGGAACTCTCCCTGCACATTGGAGCCTCAACACCCCCATTGTACCTTGAGTCTTGAGCTTGGAGCTGTGAGTGCTGCCAACCAGAGTTGTATGGTTCTTTGAGCTTGTCGAGTTCCATTGAGTTGAGTCTGCAGTCGTGTTTTGAGTTGTATCGTATCTTGAGCAGTCATGTTCCTATGTGATTTTTCTTTTGTTGGAGTGAGGTTTAATGCATATTGCACTGAGGAGCACCCACTCTAGAGAGCACGACACCTTTTTCTTGCTACACAAGTGCGACAATATTTTTTGAAGTTCAAAGATCGAGGAACCCACGAAGTCGTGTGGGTCGATAAAGACTTTTTCAAAGATTACCCAAAGTTGTTGGCAAAGACTACAAGGAAGCCATGTAGCTCGGTACTTGTACCTCACTTTAAAAAGGAGGGTATGTCATGTGCACATCTAACCCTATGTGCATGTGGACAAGCTATCCCAATTCTAGGGTTCATGTTAGCCTAGGAAGTGTTTTGGCACACCTGTGAGCCTATGCGCAGGTCGTGCATGTCCAGGCACTTACAATAGTTGCAGACCCTCTGATTGCATGCAACAAGATCATTAGCATGACATTAAATACCCAGCATGAGCATTTTCCATAGCATAGAACCCTTTTTTCCAAAATACACAACTTTCACTTATTTATTAATAAGTGACTTTTGTTGGAAAAGTACGTACGGCAATTTGCTAAAAGAACTATAAAAGAAACCCAATGGGCACTTAGTACAAGCAGAAGAGGCAACACAAGGAGTTCCAAAAACTCGAAAGGCCTCGGCTCAGTAGTACTGGCAGAGAAGCACATCAACGTTTTTCAACCACCAACTCCAACGTTTTGCAAGTTGTAGATCAGTCCCAACGTTTTTTCAGATTTCAGATCAGATCAGGTCATATTAGATCAGTTCCACGTTTCAGAGATAAGATCAGTGTTTCAGAGATAAGATCATATCAACGTTTCCAAATTTCAATTCAAATCAGATCAGAACAGTTCAGGGTTCCCAGATTCAGCCTCAAATCAGATTCCAAATTCCCAGTCAGATCAACCCTAGCATTTTCAGTTTTTAGCCCATCCTCGTTGTCGCCATCATTGTCATCGACATCGTCAGTAAGTCCATTGCATCTAGACCATTGTACCAGAATTGTTCAATCTATAGCATAGACCTCTCTCGCCATAGAGAGGGGGGCCCTTGGGTTTTGAGAACCATCTTGTGTCGTATTCTTCTCTCTCTCTCTCTCTCTCTCTCTCTCTCTCTCTCTCTCTCTCTCTCTCTCTCTCTCTCTCTCTCTCATTCCAGCACTTTCATTCACAGTAGCATTCACATTGTTTGTTGTCATTGCACTTGCACTCTCTCTCTAAGAAGAACAGAAGGCTCTCCCTTCCGTAAGTAAAAGGAACCCTTGAGCAAAGTTCAGAGCACCCATCCTAAGCACTATCAATGTTCACTTCCACTACACTTTACAAGTTGTGCTTCAAATAGGGATGTCATGTGGCTTCAAGAAAAAATAATTTTGAGAGCTTGCAAAGTCCTTGGTGCGTGCGGCTCCACCATTGCATAGCATTATCTTTGAGAAAACCGACAGCTCAAGAGATCTTTGATTCTGAAGTGTAGTTCTATAGGGCATAGACGTTCTCAAAGTGTTGCAGGAACTGTTAGGATTTCTTTCTATCTTTCACGCTCGAAAAGGTGAAAATTTTTATTGTAGATCCACCTTTCTTGAAACCCTCTAGCTGACGTGGTGCAAATCCAAGCTGTGAATAAGGGTAGGCATACAAGCTCCATGTAACAGACTTGGACACCCCCAGTCGAAAATCAAGCACGACACATGAGAGAATCACTTAAAATACTTCACAACTTTATCACAATTTAAAATAGAGTCGACATCTTGTCGTAGTTCTGTGCCCAAAGGTATTGGCCCCAAAGTCTGGCGCCCCTTTCGGAATTTATTTTTATATGAATTCTTGGGTTTTAAGTTGAGTACTTGTTTTAAGTTTTAGCCAAGTAAGCTGCACCTTTTCTAAAAACATTTTTAAGTTAATAATGTTTTGTTTTATCTAGTTTTTTCTCGAAGCAAATAAAGCGATTTAGTTTTTTTTTTCTTGTGTCCCTTGGTTTTATAGTCCTATGAGTGCTTTATTCCCTCTTATAATTCATGAGTTTAAACTATTCTGACTTATGAAGGTATACACTATAACAAGGCGGCACCACATGCCAACTGAGACGAATAGACTAGAAGAGACTTTTCGCACTTCAAAAAACTGAAGAGAAAGCAAGAGAGAGAATCCATGCGAGAGATACGAAGTGGTGAAGTTCCACTCCTAGAAGGCACCGGCCTCAAAACCTTGGCGCCCCTTTCAATATATCTTTGTATTGCTTCAACAAGGTACAAGAATGTGGGGTCTGCTCCACTTCTCCGCAAGGAAGAATGTAGAAGAATGCCAAACCTATGCATATATTTAAAGGCCTTTAGCCCCCAAAAGCACCAACAGATAAAAAGATACCAATCCCAAAAGTACTAAACCCCAAAAAAAGTGCTACCCTATAGCTACAACAAATGCGGTTTGTTCGTATAGTTTTGCCATGTCATCACTTTTTTTTCCATATAAAATTTGAGCAAATGCCACAACAGTAGTTTCTACACAATTTGAGTTGTTGTAACTTGTCTAGGTTTAGGCCCCCTCGACCAAGCTCTGTAAGTTGGTCACGGTTAGGATTTTAATCTTGACCCTCTTTGTCTTTAGGTTAGGTTTTAGATCCCTTGACTGGCTTTTGTATGTTGTTAGTTCTTAAGTCATCTGCCACATCACCAACTTGTGACAAGAGGCACTTGTTTGGAATGCATATGTGATAGATTCAAAAGGGCGTCAGCTAGGGGAGAGCCAACTGACATTGATTGGGCTAGATAAGAGGATGGTCCGGGAAGTTCTTTACATGGTTGTTCAGATGCTTACTTGGTTGGTGCACAGGTAGGTCATTGGTGCTACCTACAAGATCCGAAAAGGAGTTCTTGCATATATAAGAGAGATTAATGAGGTTATTCCTGCTGATTGGCATGGCTACATTGGGGGACAAAGTATTTTACCATCTCATCAAGGTTGGTGGGTATTTTTTAACCTTCCGATTGTTGCACAGTAGGGGACTTTGGTGTTTAGCATTGCAGAGACTGGCCATGATTTTCAACACATTATATTGGAGTTTTAGGGTCAAGTACCACTAGTCCACTTGATCAACAGCTAGATACTGATTGGAATCTTGTTGGAGTGGTAGGCTCTTTTGAGAGGCGCTCTTGCATTGACCCTGTCTTCACAACTGAGGAAGAATCACTTTGGAGATTGTGGATATGGTAGGGAAAGCCCCTAGCCGAGTTGGAATGGGATCCTGTGGGTGGCAGTGGCCTTCTTTGTAAACTGATGGGCCCCCTCTTTCCTTTTGAGTACACTGTCTTCCTTGGGATGTGACTTACCTTGCGGAGACACCACCCCCTCACCGTCCATGTTAGTGGCAGGATCAATGCATCTACCCTGCTTCTTAACAACAGTTTTGGTCGGTATCTACGCATCTATCCTACTTTCCAACGACAATTTTGGTTAGTGGCAGGGTCAATGTATCTAGCGTGATTTCCAACCACAGTTTTGGTCATGCATCATCGGCAAGATATGTCATGCCCCACCACTCGCCCTTGCCCCTCCCCTCAAGCTTCTTCAACCGGTTTTCACTTTGATGATATGTCAAAGCCACCTACATTGTCTCCCTGAAGTTCCCTCTCCAACTATGGTCTTCACGAAGCACCTTCACCAAGTGGACTGCTCGCTCTTCTCCTTAACAGCTTCGGTGCAGTTCTTTGTTACCCACCTTGTGCCATCCTCTTGAAGTATCATGGTGATGTCAGTTGCCTCTTCACCCTCATCTTTGTCATCAATTGCTTTGCCTTCTATTCCTCCATTACCTCTTGTTGTGAGATTTTATAGTTTGCGGCTCGACACTGAGCTTCTTATAGCTGCTCACTGTCATCTTTACCACTGGTGGCTGTTGGTGGCTCTGGTTCTTGATTTATAGTTGTTGAATGAGTGTTTGGTTAAAGTGCATATCTTTCAGAGGCCACTGACATCCTCTTTCTGCTTAGCTTGCTAGGGCACTTCTTACTTTCTTTAGGAAAGGTTTTTTACCTTGGCCTTCCTCCTTTTTCATTGCCATGTGCCTAGTCGTATCTCATTTTACAGTTTTCAGTTTGATGCCTACGGGCAAACAATGATGTACTTGCTCTTAGAATAGGCACCATTTGGGCGTTGTGGGAGATTTTCGAGTAATAGAATCAACCTCCTTTCCTTGCACACACACACACACACACACACACACACACAGCATTTTACCAAAACTAGACAATGAAAATAGGGATGGAGTTTGAACACATTCAAGCACACCTTTGGCCTGCAAGATGGGCCAGAGGTCTACGTTCAACGCTTGGGTCACTCTCTAGTTGGGATCTATTGGTATTGACAACATTTGTTTTAAACTTGGAGTGATAAAGACCATATCATATAGAACATGATTAGAGAGTTCTTCCGTCCTACTTAAATGATATCACACCAGAGTGCCACAACATGACAGGGCATCACCTTGATAGAGCAAAGGAGATGATAGTGCTTCAGCAACTGAGAGCGCCTAGCCATAGGTCATCACATTGACTTAGGTTCCCCTCTTCCTAGGGTTACCAAGAGTCAAAGTCTCTAGTGTTCTACATTTTCCCTATTAAGTGTGGGCGGTATACCTCTCATAGGTGACTTTACATATTTATTAGGTTTTCAGGCATAGTTAAGGGTTGTGGGGTTTCTCCTGCTGGGTAGGGAACTTTTGTGTACCCCCTATATATGGAGCATCCCCCCAACCCCCACGGGCCCATGTATTTGCATAATAGTGTATAGCAGAGTTTCAGTGTTTGGGTCATTCTCTCTCTATCTCTAGTGTATGTCTCTCACCATTTGTCTCTCTCTAGGCGTTTTTGCCAGTGATCTTTGCATCTCTCTCTAGTGTTGCATCTTCTCAATGCTCTCCTCCCTCTACTGTAGGTTTTCTTGGAAGCTTGTTTCCGGTGCTTATATGGTGGGTGGTACACGCGGGAGGGGATGTTTTTGTGAAAATTTGATGCGATAGATTCAAAATGCATTGGCTGCTCGATCCCAAGAGGAGGTTTGCTCGCAGTTGCAAACAAGATCATCACCCGATTCACCCTTTTTTGTTGCACCTTTTTGAGGGCATGAGAACCACGACATGCTCTTGAATTGGATTGGTGATTTGTGCGAGTTTTTGGTGTTGAAATATCTCATCCAAGTTACGATGAGTTGATATTATTTGTGTTAATTCTTTCTATCTTTTGTGGTGCGTATGCTCTATCAACTACCTCATTTTTGTGCTAATTTTTTTGATTTAATGGTTCTTTTAGTGCTAGGCTTCATTATAGCTGAGTCTACCCTTGATCTCCAGAGTCATGACAGAAATTGAGTACGTTAAACTTTGTGTTGATGTATGCTCATGTGTGTGTGCGTGTTGTGTTTGGGAGCATATGTTAGTACCTAGTTCTACACCCACTATTGGATACTGACGACGTGTGTTGTGTGTTGTGTTCGGGAGCACATGTTAGTACCTAGTTCTACATCCACTATTGGGCATTAAAAACGTTAGTGGGGATGTCGTGGTATTTAGTCAATACTAAACATGATGGAGCTGATGGTTATATTGTCTTGTGGGTGATTACCCTGGGTATATACCTTGCACTTTCATTTAAGGGTGAATCAAGGCTTATCGTGGATTCATCTAGGTATATTTTTTAGTCGTATAGCGGACATGCAGACTTCACATTGTGAATTTTTTGTCCGAGTTACGACCGATTGATATTGTGCTAATTCTTTCTATCTTTTGTGGCGTGTATGCCCTATCAACTACCTCATTTTTGTGCTAATTTTTTTGATTTAATGCTTCTTAACTAAGTCTGCCCTTTATCTCTAGAGTCATGACGGAAACTCAGTACGTTGAACTTTGTGTTGATGTATGCTCATGTGTGTGTGTGTGTGTGTGTGTGTGTGTGGTGTGTGTTGTGTTTGGGAGTATATGTTAGTACCTAGTTCTACACCGACTATTGGGAACTGACGACATTAGTGAGAATGTCGTGGTATTAAATCAATACTATGCATGATGGGGCTGATATTTATATTGTTTTGTGGGTGACGGAAGAGTTTAAAGATTTAGCTTGGATCTAGTACTCGACACAGACACAAGATTTCTTTACTTTACTTGAAAAGAGAAACTGAACTAAACACAATGAAGCTGAGAGATGCAAAGACAGAGAAAAGAGACGACACGGCATGTCGGGTCCCAACCACCCTCAAGGGCCCCCTTGCTCTGTTGTTTGAGAAAGTACTTGCTTCATTTCTCGCACAAAAATGTTGATATAATGATGCTAAATGATGAGATGCTGAGATGCTAATGGATACTTGATGCTATTGATGCCGAGGTGCTCATGGGTACTTGATGCTACTGATGTTGAGTACTATTGAAGTGCTAAGATGCTAATGGGTACTTGATGCAGATGTTGGGAACTGTTGAGATATTGAAGGGTACTACAGTAGATGCTGAGAGGTACTGCTGTGGATACTTGTACTTGCAAGGCTAAGTGCTGGTATTGCGGGTACTTGGTACTGCAAAAATTGTTGCGTACAGAGGGTGCTACTGAGGTTCTAAGGGGAGCTGCTAGAGATGCTTGGTGTTGCATCGATGACGACGATGACGATGATGACGAGGCTGTGGGCTGATCTACTATCGTCAGGGATGGCGATGGACTGAAAACTAAAAATGCTGGTGATGACTGCTGGAATCTTCAGGGCTGAAATCTCCTAACACTTGGCTGATCTTGGTGCTGAAAGATGGAAACGTTGATGGCTGAAAACGCTGGCTGTCAATGAGCTGAAAAACGCTGGACTGATGCTGCCAAAGTGTTGATACTGCTGAGAGGTCCTTGACTTCTGCTTTCTCTGCCCTCTTTTGGCGCCCCTAGGCTGCATATGTCTGTGCATAATTCTACGTTGAGCAGCTACATGGATAGTCTCACGACTTTATTAAAAAGTCTAAAAGTCACTTCTCAATAAGTGCCATGCTAGGAGGCGGTTCACACCTGGTAAATGCCTATATACTCAAATGTTGTTGTGCAAGAGAGGGTATGCCACTATGACTAGCTTGGACATGCACGTCGTGCTAGAGGCTCACAAGGGTGCCAGGCTGGTTCTAAGCTAAGACTCACACTAGACTGTAGCAGAAGCTTGTCCACGTGGCGCAAGTGCAATGTGCACGTAACATCCCCCCCCTCCCTCCGGGTTAAAGGTAAGGCACAACTGTCGTGCTTCTACCTGTGGATACTTCTCTATACTTTTGATGCTGAATGATTCCAATGCTCGGTGCTTTTGATACTTGTGGATGCATAAACCGATGAAAACTCCTCCAAACTTGTGGATATTGCGGATGTAGGTACTGTTGTGATGTAAACACCGACCATACAAGTTACTAGGTAGCCTTACTACTGTCGCAGAATATCAGCGACTCTGTCTTGCGAGCAAGTACTATCACTCGAATAGTCCCTTTGTGAAAAAATTGCATGTGAAGATGAAAGGTAAGGGTGCTCGAAGGTTTTTTCAAGGTTGCTTGTCGGTAGAAGTGGATGCACGCTACGTGCAAATGTGAATGCGAATGAGGGTAAGGAATATTTCAATCAACTTCTTCCACATTCGCATAGGAGGCAAGTAGATCTTGGTACTCAAGATCTAAATTTCCATGGATCCTATGTCAATCTTCATTCAAAGACATAGCGATGAAGATGGGAGCGCGCCCGATGCGTGAAGTACTAAGGGTGGGAGTGGCTATTAAGTCCAAGATCGAGGCACAAAGATTCCTTGAGAAAAACAAACTGAGAGGTTCTTTGGGTTCTTGGTTTTGCTTGGTTCTTCCCTTGAGTTCGCGAAGCCGAAGCACGCACAGAGCTCTAATACGAATGTCAAGTGCAATAGAAGTGTTTAAGAATTTAGCTTGGATCTAGTACTCCACACAAACACAAGGTTACTTTACTTCACTTGAAAAGAGAAACTGAACTGAACACAATGAAGCTAAGAGATGCAAAGAGAGAGAGAAAAGGAGGACACGGCATGTCGGGTTCCAACCACCCTCAAGGGCCCCCTTGCTCTATTGTTTGAGCAAGTACTTTCACAAAAATGTTGATATAATGATGCCATATGATGAGATGCTAATGGATACTTGATGCTACTGATATTGAGGTGCTAATGGGTACTTGATGCTACTGATATTGACTACTGCTGAAGTGTTGAGATGCTAGTGGGTCATTGATGTAGATGTTGGGAACTACTGAAATACTCAAGGGTACTGCGATAGATGTTGAGGGGTATTGCGGTGAATACTTGGTACTTGAGAGGCTAAGTGTTGGTATTGCAGGTACTTGGTGCTTGGTACTATGGAAACTGTTGGGTATAGCGGGTGCTGCTATAGATGCTTGGTGTTGCGTCGACAATAATGACGATGATGATGAGGCTGTAGGCTGATTTTCTATTGCCGAGGATGGCGATGGGCTGAAAATTGAAGACACTGGTGATGACGGCTAGAATCTAAAAACGCTAATCTTCAGGGTTGAAATCTAACGCTTGGCAGATCTGGGTGCCGAAAGGTAGAAACGCTGACAATGGGCTGAAAACACTAGACCGATGTTGCCCAAGTGTTGATACTGTTGAGAGGTCCTTGCCTTCTGCTTCCTCTGCCCTCTTTTGGCACCCCTAGGCTGCATATGTCTATGCATAATGCTGTGTCGAGCAGCTACATGGATTGTCCCACGACTTTATTAAAAAGGCTAAAAGTCACTTCTCAATAAGTGCCCTGCTAGAGGCTCACAAGGGTGCCAGGCTGGCTCTAAGCTAAGACTGACACTAGACTGTAGCAGAAGCTTGTCCACGTGGCGCAAGTGCACTGTGCACGTGACAACCATGGGTCTACACCTTGCACTTTCCTTTAAGGGTGAATCTGGGCTTATCTTGGATTCATCTAGGTATATATCTTCTTGAATACTCAGATAGTACTAAAGCTCAGTGTGCTTAAGCTTCTTTGTGGCATGTGTCCATTTTTGTGTATTCACCTTGGGAGCATGGTTGCATATCATCAGAATCTTTCTCAAATCCTTCAAAAGTAGTATTGATGTGATTCTCCTCTTCAGCAAACGCTCTGGTGGCTCTCCTACCTCTTGCTGACATCGTACATGCATTATGACTAGCTGATTAACTCTTGAGTTGAAACTTGGGATGTCAAGAGCTTTAGCTGATTTAGTCTTCTAGAGCTTTGGCTCACCACCTTGAGTGCCAAAATGGAAAGCGCTGGAGGTTGACAACCTTTTTAGAGTTAGACTCAAAGCTACTAGGCAAGAAATCTGAGTATCAGATGAGCGGGTGAAGTCTAATTAATGATTCAGAACTTCAAATATCAGATGACTAGATGGCATAGAATAAAGTGTCATAGAATTAGACAAGGTAGAATTATATGAGTCTGGCATTAGACTTCAGATGAATGGAACTCGTGATACCAGACATGATATCTAAAATGAAGTGAATGAATGAACAAGTCATATTACAGAGACATTGAACTTAGAATAGGATTCAGGTTACAACTGGAGATAAATACTTGAGGTTCAAATTCAAGACTCGATGATACATTGATAGAAGACTCTAGAAATGATGGTTTTTTATTACATTCTAGCTCAAGGCAATACAAATGATACAATTGGCTGATAATAGTCTTTCCTAAGCTCTCTTGAGAGTGTTGAAGATCAGCTAAGTGTTATAAGGTCCTAAAATGATATAAGTGGGTTCTATTTACAACACCTCAATATGAGGACAGCTTCTAGGATTCGTCCCTAAGGGAAGCGCTATCAAGATAGATAT
Organism: Adiantum capillus-veneris; assembly: GCF_014529385.1. Lineage (NCBI taxonomy): Eukaryota > Viridiplantae > Streptophyta > Polypodiopsida > Polypodiales > Pteridaceae > Adiantum > Adiantum capillus-veneris. The sequence goes on along the minus strand of NC_140936.1, from coordinate 9,218,204 downwards.
CCTTGAGGTTGACAAGTAAATTGTTCCCACCATTTATACTAATCTAATAGACTTGTGGCATGTAGGCCTTGCGAATAGGCTCACAAAATTTCCGGTACTAAATCCCCTAGGCTCTAAGACATTTCTATGTATGGAATTGGCTCTAGTAGTCAATGTAGCATGTTCACGTGGCTTCCATATTATTCTAGAGTATGTTGTGAAGTATGGATGGTTATGGACCTCACACGATGCAATGGAAGATGACATCTATTACGGCATGCTTTTTCAATGATGTGTGATTGTGACGGAATTCATTTTCAATTAAAAGGCATTTAGAGAGCAGGTTTGAGCAATGTTTCTTTATGAATTTTTTGTAACTTTTGTCTTCTATTTTGTTGAAAAATTTTGGTGGGGTTGAGATGGATGCTTTTGTCAAGTATTTTGCTCATGTATAATTGCTAAGTGATGGTATGAATGTAGAGCCTCTTGTAGATGAAAGGGCTGGATATGTTTAAATGTCAAGGAGCTTCCAATATTGGAAGGGAAAATCATGAAGGGGTGCATGGTGCCCTTAATGGTGTTTGATAGGAAAGTGGTTGTTAGCATGAACATTATCCTAATTTGTTGTGCCTTGCTCAAAAAGCAATGCTTCGATGTTGTAGAACTTTTTTATGCGGGAGAGGAGTAAGTGTGCAGAACTTAATCAAGAAAAAGCTCTATAATAGATTAAAGAACAAGGATTTTACATTTTCTTATGCACAATTCATTGAAGGGCCTCCATTATCCACATTTGATTTCACTAAATCCATCAACGTTGATGTCGGTGAGACGGTTGCCAGCTGATCTTTCCCCTTCTTAACCACCTGTAACCATCGGTCAGTTTCCTCCATCTATTTCTGTGTTTTTCAAATCATTTTCACCCAAGTAGTGGTCTCTGATGACTTTTTCCCCTCTTCGATTTGGAGTTGTTGCATCTCCTCTTTAATTTTTGAGATCTCCTCTACTATGTTGGGATGTATTTCCCCTTCTTCTAACCTCGAAAACTGATGCTTCTTTGTGGTTTTATTTTTTCTGTTTTGCTATGGTCTCATCATGCATAGACCCCAAAGTTATACATTTCCCCATTTCAGTGTCAGTCCTACTATAATGTCATCATGCTTCTCGACCTCTGACCTCAATGTTTTACATTTCTCCACTTCAATTTTTTAATTTTGCAATGTCATCCTGCTTTCCAACATCTGATAAAATCAACCCCAACTTGCTAGATTCATCCATCTTAGTATTCAAGTCATGAATAATCATGTCCTGCATTTCCATCTTTGACCCGTCTTTGACCTCAGTATGTTACATTCCAACTCTAGTTTCCTTATTTTATCAAGTAGTTGCCAGTTTATTGTCTTTACTATGTTATCTGCATCTTTCTTTATTTTTTTCATTGCCGCATTGATGATTTTTTTTACTTGAATCCTATCCACTAGACTAAAGAGAACCCCCCTGTTGCATAAGCTCTTGGTCACTGTGCAGAAAATTGCAGGTAGTCAGCAGAGGCTGAGCAGAACCAGCACACCCTATTTCCTTTGCAGACCAGCAAGAGGGACCACCTGCTCAACGTGTAGGTCGAATGTTGTTGCCCCAACCTGCTCAGCACGCAGGTTGAATGCTCAGTGTGGCAAGGGCAGCAGGTGTGGGTAAATGGTTAATCTTCTTTATCTGACTATTGACTTTAGCATATACCCCTAAATGGATGGGAATCAATGGAATCATGGAAAATTGTTCCGGTGGACTATAAGCCAGGGTAATCTGAAGGATTTTCTTTCTACATAAAGCAATAAAGAGGGTTGTTCTTGTCTTTTATTGCAACAGGCGCTTGGAATGGTCTTGTATGCATGCCCTTTTTTCCATGCATACAGCAGGTTAATTTGGCCTACTACTACTTGGCTTTCAAATCAAAATTTTGATGGTAGTTTTTAAATACTGATTTGTGGCCTATTGTCTTGATAATGAATTATGCCATGTATTCCTCGACTCTATATAAAGGTGAGGGATTATGCTTCTCTCATCACTTAGTCTTTGATTACTGATTGTTATATTTTCAAAAGAGTCAATATAGAGGGACTTGCAGTGGTGCTATTTTGCTTGGTTTCACGCATCCTGTAACACATGGAGATGGTTGAGGGAGCTTCATCTTCATAGGCCATTTACTAATGCTTACTAGAAGTGTAACCTTTTTTCTCCTAACCTGGTATTTGTCTATATTGTCCCTGTTTTAAATTGCTCAACTACATTGGTTGAAATCTTTTTTACATGCTTTGAAATTTCCATCCAATTTTCCATTGCCCATAAGAAATCTTTGAATTGGAATATTGGCCCAATTGGTTTAAATATTTTATGAACTGCCATACCCATGTGGTGGTGATCTAATTTTAATGTTGGGCTACTGGCCTAGCCATGAAGGCATTTGCACATCAAAAGAAGTGGTTTTCTACTTAGACTTTGGTACTTTTTTGGTTTCACCGGTTAACAAATTATGATAAACGAACAAGGTGATGCTGGTCTCGTATATATGTACTTTCGGTTATGCACGACTTGACTAATTTCTTATATCTATCTTTTAGTGTTTGAGCAGCCTAATACTTCTCTTGCTAGGCATGTGTGCGCGTATGTCGCACATGTCAATGCAAGGAACTTGCCGATACACCGTGTGCAAGCCACAAATGGCTCCAAGCACACAACAAGCCTAAACTAGTAAGCTCAAAGAAGGCGAGGGTGTGTCACTCACCGCTCTACGCTTGCTTCGTGGAGGATTCCTCGCCGCAAAGAAGAAGGAAAGTGGCCGCCGTGCCGTCGTCGCAATGCTCTCTCTCTCTCTCTCTCTCTCTCTCTCTCTCTCTCTCTCTCTCTCTCTCTCTCTCTCTCTCTCTCTCTCTCTCTCTCTCTCTCTCTCTCTCTCTCTCTCTCTCTCTCACGCATACACACACAAACAAGGAGATGAAGAAGAAGAAGATGGAGATGGAGCAAGAGCACTCTTCTAGTGCACAAATGAGAGAATGAGTGAATTTTAGGTTTAGTTGACTTTTATATGAGCTCGCCCCATTCACACTTGGGCGCCCATGCTTAGCCAACTAATCCCTTGAATGTTCCAGTTAGAGTGCGCCTCTCATCGGCGATCACTCTTACCCTTTTCCTATTGGACCGACAAGCCCGGTACCTGACTCTACCAAATAAATAATACAATGTCCACCGTAGGTTACAACGTCCGTCGTAGGTGATAGGGTGTCCGTGAGCCATGAGGGTTAACATGCCCCCCTTCCTTATGTAGATTCCGTCCTCGGAAGCTATTGAGTTGAAGCTCGTTCGTCGAGGTGGAAGAGCATTTGAGATGAATGTCCTTAGCCTTCTTCAATCACTGCAAAATCAAACAACATTGGCACAGTAATTGCATTCTCATAAGCGATTAAAAAGCATATGCAGTTTTATGCAGACAAATTGATTGGTAACAGAATTTTAAACAATTTGTCAGCAATAAACATTAAATTGCAATATAATCAAATGCATAAACAGATGTAAAGGTAAAAAATTAAACAAGTCTGGGGTCGCTAATTTAACGGTCGAGAGGTACTAGAGATCGACTATTAATACCATGGGTAAGCTTCTTAATTTTCTCTGGTCAATTAAGTTTTTTAATCGCGAGAGCCAAGTATTTCATGTTCGAGGGCTGACTAGAGGCTATACCTAGAAGACCTTGTAGTTAAGCTATGATAAAAGGAATTTCTCATGAAATCATTGCCTGACTGATTAGCTTTTCTTTGACCCCCCAAAGTCTTTTCACAGTGATTCAATTTTGATGTGTGTGCTTATTTTGTATGCCTTGGGTTTTTTGGTTTTCAAGGAAAAGCGCCCACACTGGGAACCTCTAGGGCTCTAGTACCATAAGCGATACATGTGAGTGAAGTACCCAATCAAGCTGAGATTTCTCTTCCAGCTTAAGATTTTACAATGTGGCACTTTGATTTTTTGTTTGTTCATTTTGAGCATTTTAATTTTGTAACTTTGGGGGGTCATATAACACTGATACACCTCCCCAGGCTCATCACACAAGTAAACTTCCTTTATAATACTTAAGCTAAAGGTCAATAGGGTCAAGCCCACTAGAAAGCCCTAGTATATTTCACACAATGCTGCCTAAATCGGATTAAGAACCTAAGTAACCATTGATTATTAGGAAGGCATTCCCCATGGTATTAAGAGACGATCTCTAACACCTAACTTGGTCAAACTAGCTTAGTCGGACTACTTGATTTTTAAATCTAGACAAGTGATTATGACAAAAAATTCATTGAATTTAATGTTTGGTACTAAGCAAATGCGCTGAATATTATGATACCAATCACAATCAAAGCAGACAAACATGGATGCAAAAAGATAAGGGGCAATGCTAATGGACAAGAAACACCTGTTTGTGTCGATGGTCGTGCTTGATTTGAAGTGTGAATGAGAGAAATATCCCATGAAGGTCCAAATCCTAACAAAAGCAACACGTTCCTGTACACACTAAGAAACACAAAGAATGCCTCTAGGAGGCACATCAGTGAGAAAAGGTACCAACACTTATTGAACACAACAAAAAAAACATAAGGAATCCTAACCTAATTATTTGCACTCCCCCTAGAGAGTCAAGGGAATAGGTATTGTAGAGATTAGGGGGAAACCCTAAGGCTAAACCCCTATCCTCGTCGTCGAGATAAACAAAGTCATCATCCATGAGACCATATGTGCCATCCGTGTACTCATGTAAATCTTCTTCTTCATCATAGGTACCCATGTTTACTAAGAAGGTCACTAGACGCCTATAGTCATCTTGGTCAAAAGGATAGGCTTGTGCAATGGGAGAAACGCTCTCTACTAAGTATGGATCAATCGTGGTCAAGAGACATATCAGCCACTATAACTCCTTAAAATTCCTCTCACATGCTAGCGTACTTACCAAATCCCATTCACATGCAAGCACCAGAAAGACCATGTGAAACATTTGTGAAAAGTAACGAGGGTACCTCTCACCCAAGGTAGGAGTGGATGACTCTAGCGTACTAGCCATATCTGTACACGTAAAATAGATGATGATTAGAGTGTAAATATTACAAGGCTTGTGTTCTTGTGCATAATGTGTTTTTATGATTTCGTTTTATGGCTCTTGCTCTTTTACTTTTTTATGTTGTTTTTGTGAGTATAAGGCTTTATATATACATTCCCTAAGATTGGAGATTAAGAGGTCAGGGAGAAAGGTTGAGAGGGAAGCAAGTGAATGATGGATGTCAACAAACACTCCCCCCTTCCTTGGGTAGATCATACCGTTTGAAATGATGTCGTCACCCTTTGAAACCAGTTGTTCCAAGTTGTTATAGGTGAAGGCTTTAACCAATAGTTTTCGACCGCTCTATGCGTTTCATCTAGTTGCAAGGGTGGTAAGGTACTCTCCCATGATTTTATTTGCAACATCGTTGTAGGTGGTGAACTTACAACAGGAGGTGTAAACTCTTTCTTGCTTGTATGGATATGTACAATGGTAGGTGGAGGTTGTGTCGAAAGTTCTATTTCCGTATAGGAACTACATGAAGAGCAAGAAGCTTCATTTGCTTTCCCTGTTCCTGAGCTAGGTGGAACAATCGTTCTTTCTTTGGTACCCAAACTAGCTCTAGAGTGGGTGTGTCGCATTTCGTGATTTTTTCCTTTCCACAATCTTCAATTTGTTTTGGAGCCACAGGATTGAGCTCACATGGGCCCGGTGACAAGTAAGAGCACAATTTACGTTTTGGCACCCATGTTTGATCATTTCCTTCATAGTAGCCTTGGGCTTCCAATAGTCGTTTAAGAATCCAACGCCACGTTTTCTTACTTTTCTTGGAGCAAGTGGGATGTTTCTTAAGAGGCTTTTGTTTTTTAGCACTAGCTATGGTCGCTAAAGAAGCTTTAGGGACCCACTTGTATGTTTTCTTCGTTACATTAGGATGAGTCTTGTTAGAAGCTATATGCATTGCTTGTAGCATATTTAAGGGTACCAGTGGTGGTATTTCATCCCCCTCATGTGTTACCCAGGTCGTCCCCCTATTTCCCCAAGTGTCTATGGTTGCTGCTAGGTGGACCCAATCCACATTGTCCGACTCAGTCATCCCAGGTAGTACATCCATATAAGGAGAATCTTCCCCAACATCAGTGTCCGCTTTACACGTGTAACAATATTGCAATGGGGCCGAGTGAACGGTGGTGTCAGATCTATGATCAATTATAAACCTGTTTCCTAGAGGATGTGCTCGACCCGTCACAAGATCCACTCGAATGACAGAATCTTGGAAGTGCATGTAGACATGGTTTTTGGACCAGTCATGCACCATTTTTGCTTCCCTCATGAAAGGACGTCCTAAGATCATCTCCGATGCCATCGTGTGTTTGGAGAAATCCATAACAATAAAGGTAATCCTTATTTTATGTCCAAAGACCTTGATCTTGAGATCTTCTAGCATCCCAATAGGTTTAACAATAGACCCATTGGCCATCTTCACTACTATAGTTGTGGTCACAAGGTGAGGTCTTCCCATAGTTTCCCAGCAATTTTTAGTCACAATGCTAGCCCTAGTGCCACCATCAAGGATTCCCTTCACAGTTAATCCCTTAGTAGTGATTGGTATAGTCGCATTGGATTCATCACCCTCAAAGTATTGTCCCAACTTGTTAACAGGTATTTCTATAACAAGGTTCTCATCTAGGTTGGGTTGTGGATCTAAGTGTTCCTCCTCTGTTGGAATCTCCCCAGCTCCATCCATGTGTGCAAATTGTGGTAGCCCAAACTTTAGTTCTCCATTGAGGAAGGCTCGAAGAGCTGAGACTAGCTCGCGGTCTTTATATAGTTTGGACATGATGGTGGTTCTAACTTCTGAAGACATGAAATCCATCAATTTGGCAATGTTTAACGGCACCTTTTGGCCTTGAGTCCCTTGACGTGGGGAAGATGGATATCCATTTCTTCGATAGGATTAGGTGTCCCTCTGTAAACATTCTTTCCATCAAGAAGTGAGTACACCCACTTTCCCATGACTTTAAGTCACTTTCTTCTTGGATGACACTAGGTATGTCCAAGGGTCTATGGACTTGGTGAGGTTGTTGTTGCGTAGGGAACACGGTGTCTGTAATCTGGATCTTCCTATGTGTTGGTTCTAGATCCCTTTGGGTATCTTCTACCAACCTCCTTAATTGCTTGACTCGCTCAATCTCCTCTGTAGGGTTTGTGTAAGTTCCTATCTTCTTTTTGGATCCTGGCCATTGTGGCTCATGAAGATCTTCCTTGTTGGTTTCTATGTTAGTGGTTGTTTTGGTCTCCATGGTTTCACCTGAATCAGAATCTTCTTCAGCGTCGTTCATATATACAGGGTCGTCACCAGTCCCTATGTTGGTCTTTGAACTAGGGTCTGACTTCGCTACTTTTTGCGATCTCTTTCTTCGTGTTTTCTTGTTTTTCTGAGATTGGGCAATTGATGCCGTGTCTCTTTCCTCAAGAATATAATTTTGTTTTTGGAGCATCGATCGTGTGAGTACGTTTACTGGTACCATGGGTGTACTTGGTGATGGCTCCTCGGTAACTTCAATCAAGTTTAATGGTGTGATCTTCGGTGCATTTGGATTATTTGGCCATTGGGCAATCAAATGATCTATGCCACATCGATTACACATGAGTATCGGCATTGTAGACGTGCTCGCTTGATTGGTTTGCATTAGTGTGGCATTATTTTGTAGCCTAATAGGACACTCGGCTACACAATGTGGACCTCCACACTCATAGCATTGAAGAGGTGGTCTCTTAGCAGTGTAATTGATATTTTGGCCTCTTGCCGCAAGAGCAGCTACTTGATATACAGGTTTGACTTATCCCCAATAGTCCTCCATGTAGTATTGTGGACTTTCTTCAAGCACATCCATCCCATAGGCAATATTAGGATCTATATCTTCCTCACAGCCTTCCAAACAAGAAATAGATGACTCACAACCCACTTGATTCACAGAAGTGATTCTCGGATGTGGTGGTTGTGGTCCTAGCACTGGAGGTCGTAAGGGTGTTGTTTGAACAACATTTTGGGCCCTAGGGACCATGTGTTGTGTTGTTTGTTCAAGAGGTGGGGCCGGCATCAAGGCCGGCATCAATGCAGGTACTCGAGGTGTGTCTGTCCATGCTAAGGTTGGTCTATTGGCCATCGCGCGCTTAAATACTATGCAATCCTTAGCTTGATGACCATACCTTCCACATGCATTGCAGTTCCCATTGAATTTTACTCTAAAAGTAGGGCATTCACTGGTACTATGCGGTCCATAGCATACTGAGCACCATTGCTGCTCCCTTCTTGGATACATATGATTGTTTTGCGGAGCACGATTGTCTCTAAGACTCTCTTGAATAGCCTTGGTGAGATCTGCTAAAGTCATCTCAGATATCTTTGGCTCCTTAGTAGGCTTTAGGGTCATTGGTTGATGCCCTGATGCTTGCGAGCTAATAGATTTAGTCTCAACAGACACTCTTTCTCCTTGAATATTAAATTATCCTCCAATGGATCGCATTGGTGGTGACTGCTTCCCAAGTGGTGATACCTCTATTGACTAGGCCATTATAGATATCCTCATGTCGTAACCCCCTAATGAATCTATCAAGCAATTGGTTATTGTTGAAGCGCTCATTTGGATTACAACGAGAATTCAAATGCTTCAAGCGACTTATATAGTCTCTCACCGACTCTCCTTCCTCTCGTTGGGCTTTTTGGAGCTGAGAGGCTACACCCCAAAGTACTCCCTCTCGTATGTATTCTTTTAAGAACATTCTCCTAAGAGTAGGGTAAATCGTTTTTTCTTCCACCCTTAGGGTTCTATACCAATCCCCAGCCTTTCCACTTAAGGTTAGGCTTAAAGCATTGCTTTTATGTAGGTCATTGTGTTCTCCTAGAGAATCGCATATTTGTTCAAACACTTCGATATGCTTTCTCACATCCCCGTCTCCACTAAATTTTTGTGTGAGCTTGGCTATTTGTATTGCCTTACTTCTAAGCTCTCTATCAAGCCCGTAACGCATATTCTCAGCAATAGATCGACCAATAGCTTGAGCAAATGTTGCCAAGTCACCTAAATGAGCAGGCACCATGGGTGAAGGTGCTCCAGAGACTACATGTGGAGTAGGGATTGGCATTGGGCTTGGCGCATAGGAAGCCCTTGGGTTCCACGTTGGGTATGATGTTGTGCCATGTGGTGGTCCATAGTTCATATGGGTGGCCCTAGGCATAGCAGACGTCGGATGTGACATGCTAATGCTAGCCGGTATAGTCCCATGGAAATAAGAACTTGTGTATTGCGGTTGTGGAGCATAGGTAGTTGAAACAATGGGAGGGGTAGGGACTACATGAGTGTGATGACCCATAGGTGCATACGATTGGTACACACTTGTAGGTACTGTGTTGCAGGCATTGAGCTACCATGTAGTGGTGCTTTACTAACAAATGAGGTCCATGGCGTGTTTCTCGGCATGCCCATCATTGGGGTAGGCATGGTAGCCATGGTGTCATCAAGGGAAAGATGAGCTAGACTTGGAAAGGTGAAGCTATCACTTGTGGGCTCAGATTGCATTGAGACCCCTGGAGAAACAACATATGGAGGATCCATCGGACTTACCGAGGGAGTCTCCATTTGCGATAAGGTCGGTTGTTTAGCCTTTCCCGTATCCAAGAATCTCATGAGACCCGTTGAAGGCATGTTGATCCCCTTGTTCTATCTCTCTAACTCAATGACCCTATGGATGACCTCACAAACTCTTTGTTGTTGATCCTCTACACTAGTAGCACCCATTGTGGATTGTAGGACATCTAACCAACCCACCTGATAGGTGTGACATGTGTATAGATCGGTCAGAGTCTCTGTTTGTAATTCGTACTCCCAGTTCTCATTCAAGAACACTCCATCTAGGATTGAGGTGCTAGGGGTGTCGTTTGAGCTAGATGCAATGTTGCTTTCTAGGGGTTGGCCCTTAGCGGTTGCTAAATCAGGAGCACTTGATTGCTCTCTTAGCAAGGATATTGACATAGGAGCTTTCGCTTTTAACTCTCTTCGTTGTTGTGCCTTGCGTAAGCTCTCGACTTCCTATTCCCTCGCTGCAAGGATATATCGCTCAACCTCTTGCACTTCGGCAAGGCTTCTACCATCGGGTAATATGACCTTGGAGGGAAATAACTCTGAAGAGTCAGGAGGTGCAGTGAATGAAGTATTCACGTGCACATTCTCTAACAATATAGGGTCCACGTTGGTCACGAATGGAGAATTTACTTCCCCACCCCCCTCATTTACATCATTAGCTCCATGTTCGGAGCGAGTGGCTCTACTAAAGGTTTCCTTCAGGCGGCTAAGCACACTCAACCCAGACCGAGGACCCATGGCATGCATGTCTTGGCTCGAGCTATCGGGATTAGGCATTGGAAAACCCTCCATGACGTCGTAGTCAGAGGAAGAGTCACTAGCCGCTATGTTCGGGTCTTGGTTTGTACTACCTTGGGTCCCCGCCGAGGGCCCGGAACCTAAAGTAGGTGGATATTGAGAACTCGCGTAAGTCGAAATTCTCTCTAGTTGCTCCGTCTCTAGCACACAACCAGAGCGCAGATGCATGTGCCTTTGGCACCCTACAAACGTCGACGAATAACCTCTAAGGTTAACTGCTTACCTTTTTTAAACGTCCGTTTTCACTCGTGTTTTTTACGTTTTTTATATTTTCTTAATGTTTTTTAATGTTTGATTTTTTTAATTAAAGTGTTGTGATAGCTCAAAACGAGCGTATCACTTAGAGGGTCGTTGTGTGCTTTACAACACAATTTTCGGGCATCTGAAGTTTCGTTGGTCCTCAAAAAATCGATTTTTAGCTACGTGTGAAGCTTAATTCGTTTTTTTAAAAGGCGACTGAGGCCTAGGCCTGAGCGTGAGCTTGGGCTTGGATCTGGGAGATATCCCCGATCCCGGTCCTACCTTTAAAATTTTTCTTTTAAAATTTTTTATTTTTTATTTTTTATTTTTTTTAAAGGATAAGGTCGTCGCGGCCTGCGCGAGAGCACACACACACTCTATCTACCTACTTCTAACTAATACACCTACTCTTACACACTAACACACTCTATTAGCTCTCATAGATCTACTTCCTACTTACTGTACACAGAAAACTAACTACCTTAATACACAGAGAGTACGCACAGTACCTTTGAAAACTCCATTAACAAAGAAAACTAACAACCTTAATACACAGAGAATAAACACAGTACCTTTGAAAACTCCATTAACAAAAAAAACACACAGTACCTTTGAAAACTCCATTAACAAAAAAAACACACGGTATAACACCAAATCCCTCTTCTCAACACACACACCCTCCTCCCTTACCTTTCCTACAATAGAAATTGCACCACGGAGAAGCACAGAGTGCTACTCGAGCTTAATGTATGGCATTCCCCGGCAACGGCGCCAAAAATGTGCGCGTATGTCGCACGTGTCAATGCAAGGAACTTGTCGATACACCGTGTGCGAGCCACAAATGGCTCCAAGCACACAACAAGACTAAACTAGTAAGCTCAAAGAAGGCGATGGTGTGTCACTCACCGCTCTACGCTTGCTTCGTGGAGGATTCCTCGTCGCGAAGAAGAAGGAGCTGCCGCGCTCAACCGCTTCGCCGCCGCCGTGCCATGCCGTCGTCGCAATGCTCGATCGCACTCTCTCTCTCTCTCTCTCTCTCTCTCTCTCTCTCTCTCTCTCTCTCTCTCTCTCTCTCTCTCTCACGCATACACACACACACAAGGAGATGAAGAAGAAGAAGATGGAGATAGAGCAAGAGCACTCTTCTATTGCACAAATGAGAGAATGAGTGAATTTTAGGTTTAGTTGACTTTTATATGAGCTCGTCCCATTCACACTTGGGCGCCCATGCTTAGCCAACTAATCCCTTGAATGTTCCAGTTAGAGTGCGCCTCTCATCGGCGATCACTCTTACCCTTTTCCTATTGGACCGACAAGCCCGGTACCTGATTCTACCAAATAAATAATACAATGTCCACCGTAGGTTACAACGTCCGTCGTAGGTGATAGGGTGTCCGTGAGCCGTGAGGGTTAACAGCATGGATTCTTGATGATGAAGATAATATGAATGGATAAGTGGAAGTATATTTTAGAGCTACTAGTTAGTTGGGTACTAGGAAATCTTTGCACTTGGTTTAATTGATGAAGATTCTTTACTTGGTTATTCTCTCACAGTTGTCTTTGTTTTAGTTTTGAAAAAATACACATGAAGTGGAAGGCCTTTTCATATCATGGATGACGATGCTATCTGATTCTTATAGATTATGACCGGCACCTTTTGGTTTGTATCTAGCAAACTTAACCTAATTTTGGTTCTAGCCCTTTGATTCTACTCTTGCTAGGCTGAGTTCTGATTCTCTTAATCTGGCTACTTCTAATAAATCATTAGAGCCCTCTTCTAACTCCTTTGACTCATGATGTTTGACTATGATATTGCGTTTATTGATTGGTCTACTGATCTTGTCTTAGTGCTTGCTACTTTCCTATTTGTTGAATTTGGTTAAATCCTACTTCTGAGCTTAAGTTTGGTTGCTACCTTGGTCTTACTTTGTCAACACTATTAGTGGCACTTTTGGGCATGATTATGCTAGGTTGTTTCTATTGATGTTTTGCTAAAGATGCACTACATCTACATCATGGCTAGGCTACTGATGTTTTTTCTAATTGAGAATCTTCTAGATTCTCTAGCTTAATGGTTTTACACTTCTATGTGGTTTTGACCTGATAACTATAAAAAATGGGCAAGGATGATCTTGATAACCTACTATTTACCTACTAATGTTTTCATTGTTTAACCCACTTGGGTAGTGCTTACTATTGTTAATTCCAAGCACCTTGACTTCAAATTGAAAGCAAATACGACTTCAAATTGAAAGCAAATACTACTGGCTCTTAAAATTTCCTATCCTAGCTGATATGTTTGGCATGACTTGCTTTTAAGACCGGATACGATTTTCTATAGTGGGTTGGTCTTGATCCCCTTATCGGCCCTAGAATTTTGATTTTGTTTTGACTAGATATAGAATCCTTTGGAGATGTGTATAATGGGTTTTTGCTACACTTGAATATAATTAGTTGATCATTGGAAGCTCACTGTTGAGTGATTACTGTATCAATGCTTATGCAATGACTTTTTACTAGTTTGAAAAGCCTACTTTGCATTGCCTTTAGTTGCTTCTAGGCTTGAGGTGTTGAGGATTTCCTAGTTGTCCCACCACTTAGCAAACATGTTTTCACTTTTTGCTGCCATGGTCCTGTTCATATCGCATTCTTCTCCTGTACACCAAGATGATCTTTTATAACTCTATTTTTGTAAAAAATTACCTAACAATGTTCTTTTTCTTGCCTTTTGTAAATTGCATCCAAAAGGATTGGATTCCGATGGTAGAAACATGCCAATTTACTATCATCCAACTCAATTTTCTTTTGGAAATGAATTATGGCATCTTGTTGTCTTTTACCATCATTTGATTACTATAGATCTTGTTAAAAACTTAAAGCATAATGATATATTGTTCGGAATCTTTATACTCGATTAGATTTACCTTTTGGAACAACGTTTCTCTGGTCTGGTTGATAGTTGTGTCACCTTAAAAGTAAAACTCATTGGATCTGGACCGTACTTGTTTGACTACCCATTATGAATCATATCTCATAAATGATGTCTTGGAGAGATATGTTTGCAAAGATAGAACTTGCTTCCTTTGAAAACGTCATTATGAATTAATTTTGAGGCTCATGTCTTGATAATTTATTTGTCTTTTATCTTACTAGAATTGAAATCTAAGATGCATTAAGGATATACAAGGTGAGAATGATCATATGAGTAAACCAAGGAATAAAATGTACAATTCTTTTGCACATACAGGACAATAGCTAATCTAATGTTTTTTAAGTAAGACAAGGATAACATTTGATGGATTTCTAACACTTCTTATACGTAGCCAAAGCTAATAAAATGTGATGTCTTGTTTATATGTATGTAAGTGAGAATTCTATCTTTTCTTAAAGGTGTTAGGTTTTCTGATGTCCAACCTTGTAGATGACAACATTTTTTTTAGCTATAGATTTTCTCTTGATTATTCGACAAGAATTACCGAAAGCTTTTCATGCAAATCACATTCTGAATGTTTAAAGTTGGTTGTCTTTTGAACAAAGTATATATTCTCAAATATGCATGTGCATGTTAAGCCAAGAACCTTAACCAATGCATAGGAAAATTTTAGTCTTTTAGGTTGACGTTATTAGCATGAAGCAATGATCTTATTTGAATTTGTAAGGTCACCTTCAAAGAAATACATTTTTCTCAAAGCTCTAATCCAACATTAATCTCATCAAAATATTCAAACCCATTGAAATTTTCTCGCACAAAAATCAAGATGTTGTACTTATGTTCATTGGAGCATTCTGATTATGAAAATTGACAAAAAGTTTCGCAATAAATGTTCAGTACTATATAGCTAATATCTCTCCAGTAGAAAGAACATTTTTGTGTATATACTTTTGCGATCTAAGATTATGCCCTATTCATAGTTTGCATAATCACCAATATATGCATACAAAACATTCTTTAAATTAAAATTACATAATAGACATGATTTACCTTGTATATGATTGAATGCATAAAACTTATCGACATTATCACCAGGACTTAGAGTAATGTTATACAATTTTCAAGAAATTTTCTTTAAATGGATTTAGAAAAATATATGTCATTGGTGAATAAAAGCAGCTTGTTTTTTTTTTAGGTCTCATTATATTTTCTAGGTGTAATATACCTATTCTATATATGTTGCCAACAAAAATGGGAGGTAAATTTTCTTTGAGGCCAAAATGTTAACATAATAACTTCAATATTCTAGGGAGCCAATTACATATAAAGCTCTCAAGAGGATTTTTTGAGGCTATTTTTTAAAATGCACTTAGCATTGTATGGAAAACTTGGCAAAAAAACACCGATATCTTGATTTGGTACCAAGTGATTGGTAGGATTTGCAACAAAGCCAACACAGTGCTACTTGAAATAAACTTGTTCTTGAAGCTTGGTAAACCCCGTATGAAAACTTTTAAGATTTGAATGTCTGTACACTAAATGGTATCCACATTTTGTAGGTTTTCTTTCTTTCTAAATTAATTTTCAAAGGTAAATTTTCAAATTGTGGCCAGAATTTCACTGAACATAGGCTTTGTTTTTAGTGTCAACCAAGGTAAGATTAAAATTGGAGAAAGTGCTCCATCGAACTTATCAGTTGCAATCTAGCTAAATGTAAAGGCCCATGAGGACATAATAAAACATGCACTTAGTCGCACCAACGAGCGTGGGTATATAATCTTTGATGAGATGTCAAGAGAACGGAAAAAAACACAAATTTTTTGAACCTTATTCTTTTTCCCAAAACAAAATTGGTGAGGCTAAAAGAACGATATGGTATGCTCACTAACTCATTGAAGTTTATGGAAAAAATTATGATGTGCTCTAGAAAAATTACGAGCCTTCTTAGTATGCACTTGATTGCAAAAAATTGCAACTTTGAGTGAAATGATATGGTACATCAAGTTTGGAGACTTACCATGAAAAACTAGTGAGGAATTTTCAAAGTTGCTCATTTTTTCCATAAGTAGTGCTATCTTTACTACAAGCACAAGAAAGGATTTTTCAAAAATAATGGATATCTTATGAGTTTGGAGGTTTTCTCAAAAACTTGAAAGGACACTTTATGTCTTGTTAGGTTACCAACCTAGTGTAAACCAAGTGGTGATTAAGTGTCTTCATGAACTTGAGATCTAGCACAATGTTAGGAAATGTCGGTAAGTCGTCAACCAAGTTGGCAAGGTTTGTTTTGGTAGATAAAATATATGAACCCATAAACGTAGCCCTAGAAGCTTGTCCAGTAGGTTTACATGCAGGGAAAAACATGGAGAATCAATGGAAGAACTATCCACATCCTAAGCTTGATGGAGTTAAATTCGAAGCTTTTGAGAGACTAGTCAAATCACTCAAGAACTCATAGAGTCTCAAAAACAACTCTCAAAGAAATTGGAACAAAGAGACTGTGGAATCAAGGGTCAAGGAGGCTATACCTTTTGAGACCTCAAAAGAGACTGTATGAATAGTGAAATACTCAAAAGAGGGAGTGAAAGAAATTCCATGAGCAAATGATGATTGGCCAACACAAATTTGAGAAAAGGTTAGGAGAGAAAACCATGGAAATTTGGATAAACAATCTGCTCCATTTGACAAAATATACTTGGATCAACCTCCATTAGAGGTGGATATGCATTCTTTATACGAGGATTAGGGGACATAAACTTTTGAAGCTTCCAAAGCAAACACCCTATCCTCATATGTAGGAGAGCATGAAAGACATTCAATAGTACGAAAAACTACTAGGCTGTAGACAATGAAGAAGACTTTGGATGTGAACAATTTGCATTCCATTCTGTCAACACCAATTAAATGTACAATTACATGGGAGAGTTGTTGAGGATCAGACCCCACCTATGGACCAACTTGTATAACAATCTTGAGAAAATGAAAATCCAAGGTTGACAAGGGACCAAATCCAACAATCGAAACAAGAGAATGAACCAGCAAGAATAGTCAAACTTGTGCGGGTTAAAAAAATTGAGGAATATTGCAAAGGTGAATAAGATAATACTATGTTGTCTATTGATATGTTGGAGTCAAGTCTCTTGCTATACTAGGCAGTGGGGCGGGGATTTCCATTGCTACAAAAAGGTTTGAGAAGCCTAAAGAAAGCAAGCTATAAGGAAAACTCAAATGAAACTGTACCTTGCATATGGATATGAGGAAAGATTTCTAGGATTGCTGGAGGGGGTCATAGTCACCTCTTGTAGGATTGACTATGAGCACAACTTTGCAATCGTGGATTTTAGAACCAAATCCAATTATGAAATCATACTAGGCAGACTTTCATGAGACAACTGCAAATGATACATGATTGGGGATACATGTCATATACCTCGTGCAATTTGGGGTTATAACAAGAGTAAGCCTAGCCTAGAGTGATGCTTTAATTGAAAACCAATTGTATAGGAGAGGACAAGACCAATCTTTTGCCTTTGTGCAAGTGAAGCCAATTACATTCCAATATTGGAGCATGCACATGCTGGGTTAGCAGGAGGACACTTTCTGCAATAACCACTGCTTGATCAATCATGCTATCAGAATTTGGTGGCTGACTCTAAGCTCAGATGATCAAGAATACGAAAAGCAATGTAATGCTTGCTAATGATCCAGGATACCTCAACCTAGGGATAATATGCCATTAAGGCTAATGATGGGAGTACGAGCCTTTGCCAAGCAGGGAATAGACTTTGTAGGACCAATTCACCCACCTTCTTACTCCACACAACCCCATACATAATTGTGGCTAGTTACCTGGCTAAATGGACCGAAGCGAAGACAACTAAAAAAAATGATGCACGAACTATGACGCAATTATTAGATGAGAATGTCTTCACACACTATGGTTTATCATTAGAGATTGTGATAGGGGGACTCATTTTCTAAATGGTGTAATTGATATGGTGGATGAATTTATGATACTTCACAATAAGTCAGCTCCATAATACCTCCAAGCTGATGGACAAGTTGAACATACTAACTAAATTTTGAGCCCTTTTCTCACAAAAATTGTTAGTACGAGACAAATTGATTAGGAAACATGACTACATTTTGCATTATGGGCATATCGAGTGGCTTACAAAACTGTTCTAAACTCGACACTGTTCAATCTCATTTTTTGAATGCCATTCTTTCGATGGAGTGTTGGGGGAGCGAATCACACCACCCATAAAGTGCATGTAACACAACCTAGATCAACATAATGTCAATCAAGGACACAGATGACACGATAGGCACACAAAGGAAATCTCTTTAGCTTGTCAGGCTGACCATCCTACACATACAACACTCTGGAAGGCCAACTAAACCACAACCTAGAATCTCACTACTTTCAACTACACCACCTACCCACATACACACAAACGGAAGGAAACCCATCAAATCATGCCAGAATCGCATGAAACTTAAGGAACACCATCCCCTCACTAGGATACACTTGTCCCTAAGCCTTTACACTCAAAATCCTAGCTTTAAACCCATCTATGAAAAATGCGTATAAAGACAGAGCCGAATTATGAAAGTGTCCGAAACTGAAATCTATGAGTACCTATGTATAGCTTATGTTGCTATGATTCTAACGACTACTTGCAAGCAGAAAACAGACATCATTTGATATACTTACAGCCGCGATGGTGCAGTTAGATCTACAATGTGATGAACGAGCGGGGAGTAGCGCCAGAATGAATCTCACACTCTCTCTCTTTCTCTCTCACACACAGTCGACGGTAGCTTAAAACTATGATCATGATAAAGTTTTTCTTACAAAATGACCTAGGTACCTTATATACTAAGGTCACCTTAGGTTAAACCTAAATAAGAGTTTGAGGGGTCAAATGGCTTTGTATCTACAATGTGGAAGTGCCATTGTACCCCCGCTTTTGCTATTAGACTACCTACTTATTACAAATGATGTTTATAACCATAATCTTGAGCATTCCATAACTCTCTAAGAATAAGGCTTTGTTGAGTTATGTCATGACTCAGCCGTCAACACTCCCCCCCTCCGCGTTCATGTTGTCCTTGACATGACCTGGTTGTCAATGTCGGTGCGGTCTTTGTTGTCGTTTTTCTGTCATGAAGAAAGTATAGGTTGTAGCCTTTGCACGAGCTCGTCCTGTTCGTCCAATCCGATGTACATAGTCTTGACATGATTCAGGAAAATCATAATTGATGACGAACTTTATGTCTTTCACATGCATGCTCAGATGCAGTATCTATTTCTGTCATTATAGGTCTATTGCTAGATCTAAATTAAAAAAGAATTCAATCTTGTTCAGCTTGACTCTTATCATCATGGATAGAGAAAGCTCCATAACTTCTACAATCTGTAGAATTGAGTGATTGGCTTTCAGATCTTGTGATCCACTGACAACTTTGTAAGGATTCTGTAGAAATTCTCTGGCTAAACCTTCAACTTCTTTAGGCCAAGTTGCACTTCAATGCAAAGTCTGTCTGTCAGGCCGAACCTGGGAGTTTTTTTTTTTTTTTGAGGTTCAAGACCCATGTTCAGCATTCGATTTGCCTCATCAAGGACAATCTTTTGAGATCCTCTGATTACTTTTGTGTCTGCTTTTCTTCAGTGCGGGCTTCTTTGTTCCTGCATCAAGGTGATCAAAGCCGCATTTGCCATTGTTAGCTTTTGTGTGTTTTGTAAATCAATATACTGCTTCTACTTGATACATGACTTAAATAAAGCCCACAAACCACAATTAATTCCCCAAATTAATAACTTGCTTCCAAAGGGATTTATCACATCATTTGTGATAGACGACCATTGATGAGCTATCATTGTCCATTTGTCTCCAAAATTCATATACATGATGTACAGAGTATGTAGATGGCTATCATGGCTTTAGATTTGAAAAAATTGCAGCTTTGGCTAAGGGTTAGACTTTTTTCTTTTGGGTGAAACCCTTGGCTTGTCTTCTCTATTTGTAGCCTCCTTACAAAATTTAGCTTCATTCAGACTTGTTGTGGCTTTCCAAGCTTAACTCTCTGAATTTCAGTCTCCGGAATGACTGATTGGCATCTCTGGTACGTTAGTTTCTTGTTAGTACTATTAGCCCCTTTTGTTTGTTAGGCTTCATTAAGTCACATACAAGATAGAAGATTACAGTATAAAGATCAACTTCTTGTATACGGCCTTGTAGTCGCATGAAGTGGCTGATAGGCAACTTTACACTTGATGGGTGCTTTTGTTTAGTCGCATCACCAATTTCCTTTGTCCTTGAAGACCTTTTCCTGTACCTTCCTCTCTTTGTACTGCTAGACATCTCTTCACTCTTTTCTTCATCTGGATTATGGATTTTTCTTGCTTTATTTTAAAAAGAAATCTCAAAAATAACAAAATAAAACCAAAAATCAACTCAACTTCAACAGCAAAATCATTCTAATAGAATTCAAAATGCTATGTACATTGTACAATGTCCCTAGGGGCTCATATATGGCTTTTGTCCCCATACTTCTCCTAGAATGCTATTATGAGGGCATATACTCTAAATTTTGTCAAAAAAATATCACAATCAAACGCCAAAATTCAATACAACTCACAAAACATTGCCCTCTAATATTCATAAATAGGTCCACATTTAGAATGCCTCCTCTCCTACTATTTGGAGTCCTCCTTGATGGCAGGGTATCGCCAAGGGTATGTGTTGTGCTTGGGCAATTAAAAATTGTGCCTATGCAAGCCTTGTAATGTAGCCCTATTATGCATACACAATCAATGCATGGAAAAGATTTATGATGTGCAAGATGTTGGTATAAGCAATTTGCTTATTGGCATTTTCTGACAAAGCTTCCTATTCTAAGCAATGTGTTGTTCTTTGAAGCTCATGTGCCATTTTGCTTAATTGAAGGTTCTAGAGCTTTTTTGAAGGCTTTTATCTGTTTCTTTGGAATCTAGTTTAGCCTTGTGGTTGGTTTTTGTATTTGGCATTGTTCCTTAGAGTGGGTTCTCTGCTAACTGTATTGTAATCATAGGAGGAATTGAAAGAAGTCAAGCAAGGGTGCAATGGCAGCAGTGTTATTGGTTTCCTTTGGGACCCACTTCTTTGTGATTATTGGCTGCTTCATTGATGCTGCTTCTTTGGGAACCCATACTTGTCACTGCTTCGTTTGTGTTTGGAGAGACTTCCTCGGGATCCACCTTGACTTTGTGTGAGTCTTCAGCGGTTTTTGCTTCAACTCTTGTACACTTTGTTGGTGACAAGAGTCAAAATTTGGGAGTTGACAATTTATTTGTTTTGGAATCCAAATAAACTCTTCACCTCTCTGTGCTTGAAGCAACATTTTTGGAACCCAAATCTGATTTACAAAAGCTTGTGACTTTGGGATTTTCTTAGCTCTTCTTGCAGGCTTTGACTGTTTTTCTGATGGCATTGGATCTTGTGATTTTTCATCAGAGATATTTGTCTTCTTGATCCATACCTATTTTTGACCAATCTGGCTCTTTGGTATCCAATTTGTCAAACTTTTTGGTTCTTTGGCCTTCTTTGGTTGTTACGGAAACTGCTAGTGATCGTGACAATCTGAGTTGTTGATAGGGAATGTCGTATGAATTATCACTATTGCTGCTATCCTCAGCAAGGTTGCATTCTATCACTTTCCCTTTGTGGTTTGGCTGGTTATGGAAAGTGACTATTTGCTTGCTCTTTGTTTGTTGTTTTTGGGAATGACTTTTCTATCCACTTGATTAGAGCGTTGGTAGCTCGTTGACATGGTAGTCTTCTTCTTGGCTAATACTTTTCTTCATGTATGGGAGCCACGTACGATGCTTGTTGCGGTTGCGTTTCCAGCGAGGATTTTGGAATCCACCTTTGATGCATTGTATACTTGTAACGGCGAAATTGGTTCCTAGGTTTTTGATCTGGACGATCATAAAACCATGCCTTTGTTAAAGTGTTTTTCACGTCATGTGTTGGGTTGTCCGAATTTTAATTGTTGGAATCTTCTTGAAGCTGCAAGTGTTCTACAGAGTCGTAGGCCACTCTTTTCTTCATCTGGATTATGGATTTTTCCTTCTTTTTCTTTAAACAATCTCAAAAATAACAAAATAAAACCAAAAATCAACTCAACATAAAAAGCAAAATCATTCTAATAGAATTCGAAATGCTATGTACACTGTACAATATCCCTAGGGGCTCATATATGGCTTTTGTCCCCATACTTCTCCTAGAACGCTATTATGAGGGAATATACCATGAATTTTGTCAAAAAATTATCACAATCAAACGCACAAATTCAATACAACTCACAAAATATTGCCCTCTAGTATTCATAAATAGGTCCACATTTAGAATGCCTACCCCCCTCCTCTTTGGAGTCCTCCTTGATGACAGGGTATCACCAACGGTATGTGTTGTGCTTGGGCAATCAAAAGTTGTGCCTATGCAAGCCTTGTAATGTAGCCCTATTATGCATGAACAATCAATGCATGGAAAAGATTTATCATGTGCAAACTGTGGGTATAAGCAATTTTCTTATTGGCATTTGCTGATGAAGCTTCCTATTCTAAGCAA
Organism: Adiantum capillus-veneris; assembly: GCF_014529385.1. NCBI lineage: Eukaryota > Viridiplantae > Streptophyta > Polypodiopsida > Polypodiales > Pteridaceae > Adiantum > Adiantum capillus-veneris. The sequence continues at coordinate 9,195,923 of NC_140936.1, read as the reverse complement.
TGTGTTTTTCTTTGAAGCTCATGTGCCATTTTTCTTGATTGAAGGTTGTAGAGATTTTTTGAAGGCTTACTGATCTGTTTCTTTGGAATCTAGTTTAGCCTTGTGGTTGGTTTTCGTATTTGGAATTGTTCCTTAGATTGGGTTCTTCGCTAACTGTATTGTAACCATAGAGGAATTGAAAGAAGTCAAGCGGCGGTGCACTGACAGTAGTGTTATTGGTTTCCTTTGGGACCCACTTCTTTGTGATAATTTGCTGGTTTCCCCAAAAAATTTTGGGTGAAACCCTTGGCTTGTCTTCTTTATTTGTAGCCTCCTCACTGTGGCTTTCCAAGCTTAACTTTTTGAATTTCAGTCTCAAGAATGACTGATGGGCATCTCTGGTACATTAGTTTCTTGTTAGTACTATTAGTCCCTTTTGTTTGTTAGGCTTCATTAAGTCACATACAAGATAGAAGATTACAGTATAAAGATCTACTTCCTGTATACGGCCTTATAGTCGCATGAAGTGGCTGATAGGCAACTTTACACTTGATGGGTGCTTTTGTTTAGTTGCATCACCAATTCCCTTTGTCCTTGAAGACCTTTTCCTGTACCTTCCTCTCTTTGTACTGCTCGACATCTCTTCACTCTTTTCTTCATCTGGATTATGGATATTTCTCACTTTTTTTTTTGAAAATCTCAAAAATAACAAAATAAAACCAAAAATCAACTCAACTCAAAAAGCAAAATCATTCTAATAGAATTCAAAATGCTATGTACATTGTACAATGTCCCTAGGGGCTCATATATGGCTTTTGTCCCCATACTTCTCCTAGAACGCTATTATGAGGGCATATACTCTAAATTTTGTCAAAAATTTATCACAATCAAACGCAAAAATTCAATACAACTCACAAAACCTTGCGCTCTAATATTCATAAATAGGTCCACATTTAGAATGCCTCCCCCCCTTCTATTTGGAGTCCTCCTTGATGACAGGGTATCGCCAAGTGTATGTGTTGAGCTTGGGCAATCAATCATTGTGCATATGCAAGCCTTGTAATGTAACCCTATTATGCATACACAATCAATGCATGGATAAAACATTTGATGTGCAAGATGTGGCTATAAGAAATTTGCTTATTGGCATCTACTGATGAAATTTGCTTATTGGCATCTACTGACGAAGCTTCCTACTGTAAGCAATGTGTTGTTCTTTGAAGCTCATGTGCCATTTTTCTTGATTGAAGGTTGTAGAGCTTTTTTGAAGGCTTACTTATCTGTTTCTTTGGAATCTAGTTTAGCTTTGTTGTTGATTTTCGTATTTGGCATTGTTCCTTAGAGTGGGTTCTCTGCTAACTGTATTGTAACCTTAGGAGGAATTGAAAGAAGTCAAGCGGCGGTGCAGTGACAGCAATGCTATTGGTTTCCTTTGGGACCCACTTCTTTGTGATTATTGGCTCCTTCATTTATGTCGCTCGTTTGGGAACCCATACTTTTCACTGCTTCGTTTGTGTTTGAAGAGACTTCCTTGGGATCCACCTTGTTTTTGTGTGAGTCTTCAGCGGTTTTTGCTTCAGCTCTTGTACACTTTGTTGGTGACAAGATTCAGAATTTGGGAGTTGACAATTTATTTGTTTTGGAATCCACATCAATTCTTCACCTCTCTGTGCTTGAAGCAACTTCTTTGGAACCCAAATCTGATTTAAAAAAGCTTGCGACTTTGGTATTTGCTTAGCTGTTCTTGAAGGGTTTGAATGTTTTTCTGATGGCATTGGATCTTGTGATTTTTCATCAGAGATCTTTGTCTTCTTGATCTATACCTGTTTTGGGCCACTCTGGCTCTTTGGTATCCAAATTTGTCAAACTTTTTGGTTCTAACTTGTTGTTCTTTGCTTTTGGCCTTCTTTGGTTGTTATGGAAGCTGCTAGTGATCGTAACCATTTGAGTTGTTGATAGCGGATGTCGTATGAATCGTCACTATTGCTGCAATCCTCAGCAAGGTTGCATTCTATCACTTTCCCTTTGTGGTTTGGCTGGTTATGGAAAGTGACTATTTGCTTGCTCTTTGTTTGTTGTTTTTGGGAATGACTTTTCTATCCACTTGATTAGAGCATTGATAGCTCGTTGACATTGTAGTCTTCTTCTTGGCTGAGTCTTTTCTTCATGTATGGGAGCCACGTATGATGCTTGTTGCGGTTGCGTTTACACCGAGGATTTTGGAATCCACTTTTGATGCACTGTATTCTTGTAACGGCGACATTGGTTCCTTGGGTTTTTGATATGGACGATCATAAAACCATGCCTTTGTTAAAGTGTTTTTCACGTCATGTGCTGGGTTGTCCGAATTTTAATTGTTGGAATCTTCTTGAAGCTCCAAGTGTTCTACAGAGTCGTAGAACGCTCTTTTCTTCATCTGGATTATGGATTTTTCTTGCTTTTTTTTTTATCTCAAAAATAACAAAACAAAACCAAAAATCAACTCAACTCAAAAAGCAAGATCATTATAATAGATTCAAAATGCTATGTACACTGTGCAATGTCCCTAGGGGATCATATATGGCTTTTGTCCCCATACCTCTCCTAGATTGCTATTATGAGGGCATATACTCTTAATTTTGTCAAAAAATTATCACAATCAAACGCAAAAATTCAATACAACTCACAAAACATTTCCCTCTAGTATTCATAAATAGTTCCACATTTACAATGCCTCCCCCCCCTCCTATTTGGAGTCCTCCTTGATGGCAGGGTATCGCCAAGGGTATGCGTTGTGCTTGGGCAATCAAAAATTGTGCCTATGCAAGCCTTGTAATGTAGCCCTATTATGCATACACAATCAATGCGTGGAAAAGATTTATGATGTGCAAGATGTGGGTATAAGCAATTTTCTTATTGGCGGTTGCTGATGAAGCTTCCTATTCTGAGCAATGTGTTTTTCTTTTAAGCTCATGTGCCATTTTTCTTGATTGAAGGTTGTAGAGCTTTTTTGAAGGCGTAACTGTTTCGTTGGAATCTAGTTTAGCCTTGTGGTTGGTTTTCGTATTTGGAATTGTTCCTTACATTGGGTTCTTTGCTAACTGTACTGTAACCGTAGAGGAATTGAAAGAAATCAAGCGGCAGTGCAGTGACAGCAGTGTTATTGGTTTCCTTTGGGACCCACTTCTTTGTGATAATTTGCTGGTTTTCCCCTTCTTTTTTTTATGAAACCCTTGTCTTCTCTTCTCTATTTTTAGCCTCCTAACAAAGTTTAGCTTGATTCAGACTTGTTGTGGCTTTCCAAGCTTAACTTTTTGAATTTCAGTCTCAAGAATGAATGATGGCATCTCTGGTACGTTAGTTTCTTTTTAGTACTATTCGTCCCTTTTGTTTGTTAGGCTTCATTAAGTCACGTACAAGATAGAAGATTACAATATAAAGGTCGACTTCCTGTATACGGCCTTATAGTCCCATGAAGTGTGTGATAGGCAACCTTACACTTTATGGGTGCTTTTGTTTAGTCGCATCACCAATTCCCGTTGTCCTTGAAGACCTTTCCCTGTACCTTCCTCTCTTTGTACTGCTCGACATCTTTTCACTCTTTTCTTCATCTGGATTATGGATTTTTTTTGCTTTTTTTTTTTGAAATCTCAAAAATAACAAAATAAAACCAAAAATCACCTCAACTCAAAAAGCAAAATTATTCTAATAGAATTCAAAATGCTATGTACATTGTACAATGTCCCCAGGGGCTCATGTATGGCTTTTGTCCCCATACTTCTCCTAGAACGCTATTATCAGAGCATATACTCTGAATTTTGTCAAAAAATTATCACAATCAAACGCAAAAATTCAATACAACTCACAAAACATTGCCCTCTAATATTCATAAATAGGTCCACATTTAGAATGCCTCCCCCCCTCCTATTTGGAGTCCTCCTTGATGACAGGGTATCGCCAAGGGTATGTGTTGTGCTTGGGCAATCAAAAATTGTGCCTATGCAAGCTTTGTAATGTAGCCCTATTATGCATACACAATCAATGCATGGAAAAGATTTATGTTGTGCAAGTTGTGGGTATAAGCAATTTTCTTTGTTTGTTGTTTTTGGGATGACTTTTCTATCCACTTGATCAGAGCGTTGGTAGCTCGTTGACATGGTAGTCTTCTTCTTGGCTGAGTCTTTTCTTCATGTATGGGAGTTGCGTATGATGCTTGTTGCGGTTACGTTTCCATCGAGGATTTTGTAATCCACTTTTGATGCACTTTATTCTTGTAAAGGTGACATTGGTTCCTGGGTTTTTGATCTGGACAATCATAAAACCATGCCTTTGTTAAAGTGTTTTTCACGTCATGTGTTGGGTCGTCTGAATTTTCATTGTTGGAATCTTCTTGAAGCTCCAAGTGTTCTACAGAGTCGTAGAACTCGTCTTCTTTTTTGTCTTCTTTTTCCTGGATTACACTGACTGCAAAGTAAGGAACAATATCAAAGCCATTTTCATCACAAAACTTTGTTGTTGGATTATCTTAAATAGCACACACATCCAAAGTAGCCAAGATGTGTTCCCATTCAAGTGGCTCTAATTCTTCCTCAGGAAAGGGTTCTGTGATATAATCCTCATCTTCAATTGCCCTTTCTAGGATGCCTTCCTCTTGCTTTAAACTTCCACATCGCGAAGCTCCACACATCCACAGTTCTTTAGGCTTACCCAACCATACTACAAGTTTTCATCCTGCTACAGTAGAGGAATCAAACTCCTCCATTGGCGTTCTCATCACATCCCTGTAACTATGGTTCTTTGTCGTGGTTTCCATATTTCTCAAGTAGATATGGTCATAACCCCAGTCTTGGACCATTTTCAGTTGTCGCATGAGTGGTCTTCCTAGAATGATATCATAATTATTATTCTTGCCAAAGTCAACAATAGCAAAGGTTTGCTCATATTAAATGCCACAAGAAGTAACAAATGCTTTTTCTAATAGTCCTATGGGCCTTTCCATGTGTCCGTCTGCAAGCTGCAATTTCATCCTTGTAGCCCTCACTGCTGGTTTTCCCCATTTTTTCCAGACCTCTTTTGTTGCGATGGAAACACGGGCTCCACTGTCAAGGATTGCCATGGTTTTTACACCTTGTAATTCCACAGGAAGAGTGGTGTTCCCATTTTCTCCCTCATAATACTCGCCTACCTTATTTAAAGGTATTGGCCTAGTGTTTAGTTGTGGCATTTCTAGATCTTTGATCCCTTCCTTGATCTGAGTCATTGGTTTTTTCACACCAAATTTCTCTAGACATTTGCCCACCGTAGCCCACATATTTGGTCGTATTCTGAGTAGCTTGATAATATTATCGTACAGGTGACTGGGGTAGATAGAATATCTATCAGTCCTTTCGAATCGATGACCTTGTTGGGAGACAGTCTCTGTGATGGGACTGCAACAACCTCTGACTTGGCCTCGTACTCTCCCATATAGGATGGTATTGTTCTTAGCGAATGGGGTTGATTGTCCATATCCTTTGTCTCCCCAATACAATTCCACTTCTAGATTCATTTGAGATCCAATCTCAATTTCCTCTATTGCTGGAAGAGACACTCCTCTTCCATCACCCGTTTGGTTTACTCGTCTGCTTATTTCACTTGCTTCATTGGCCTCTCTAACTTGTTTCCATAATTTGTCAAGACCATCTATTTCTTTACAACTCTCAGACATAGTTATGTGAAATCCCTCGAAAGAGTTATCCGTGGTATTCAGCACTATCCTTGGTTCTAATGAGGGGTCCTTGAGCTTTGGTCCATGCTCATGACTGGAATCTGGCTCTTTTCGTTCCTGGTTTGGTGGGATTACTGGTGTAGGTTGGACAAGGATGACATCCTCAGGTTTTCCAACTTGTGGTTCTAGTAAGGCTTGGGCTTTTTCAATCATTTTCCTACAAATCTCAAGCCCATCCTTTTCTAGTTCCGCGTATGGATATGTCATCCACCTCTGTTCTTGGGTTTGGTTGTTTTTGAGCCGTGTTCATAGGAGTTTGGGAGGGCATCTAAAGGCTCATTAACCTTCTCGGCCAACACTGATCCTCCCAAACTAGCACTTCTCTATTTCTCATCTATGTATGGTTCTTCTAGAGGTTTAGACATTTGCGTAAGAGAAGGTGCAACCATTTCCTCATGTTGTCTTATCTTCTCTTTAGCTTGAGTAAGCTCCTCAGCTAGGGATTTCTGCTCTTGTTCCTTACGTGCTTTCATCCTAGCCTTTTTAGCTTTCCAGCTATTCCGTTTGCTCTTGGTTTTTTGACTAAGTGCGTCGGTCTTTGGTTCACCCGTCTTTGGACTCGCTTCAGTTTTTGTTTTCTCTGTCGCTGGGTCCTTATGAGCTTCCTTTTGAGCTTGCGCTCTCGTAACTACTTGAATTGGTATGACGTTTTCATTTTCCAAGCTACTGGGTAGCTGAACAATTCCTGAGGCATTCGTTGTGATCTTTCTGACTCAGTTTGGGTTTTTTTGGACAGTTGGGGATCAAGTGAATGACGCCACAGTCAAGACAGTAGGAATTTACTTGTGTGATCTCCGTCTGAGGACATTGTTTGACCAAGTGGTTGCCACGGCTTTTGTGACAATCTATATGTGGTTGAGGAGCTTCTTCTTGCATCTCCTCTTGTCTGTAAATAGGCTTTGACCTAGCTAAGCCTCTATTAGCAATGAACCGCAATGTCCTTTCATCCATCTTGTACCTTCTTTCTTCACGTTGAAAAATAGAAAGTGGAGGTTGTACCGGCTTCACCACTCCATTTGTTTCTCTCATCTTTTGTCGCTTCAAAGCGCAGTACTCGCTTTGGTTCTTATAATACATGTAGCTGGTACTAGCGCTTGTTTTTTGGATGCTTTCATCATCTACGTAAATCTCATGTCTATAGGCATTCTAGCACCTCGTAGCATAGGTCCTAAGACAGGCTGTGGCCTTGAAACTCCTAATGTTCCTGGTGCATTCCCCATAGCGTATCTAGGTGGAGGAGGTGCTACTGGAATAGGTTGTACATACCTCTCTTCAGCATATCCCATGCCGTAGTAACACTCTTCTCTCGTATGGTTCGTCCATTTTCTCTCAATTTCACACCATAGAGATTCTTGGAGGTCACATTTGAGTAGAGGAGCAAGTCTCTGAGCTAATGATTCTATAAGCTTCATTCGCTCACTAGATACCTCTGGCTTCAATGTGGGTTGGATTCTTGGTGAATCACTCCTCTGAGAAGATGTGTCACTCTTACTCTCAGTATCATATCTTTTCAAGGTTCTGCTCTGATTTGGGTAGGGATAAGTTATTGGGGGTGGTGATGGTACATATGGTCCTTGGGAAGGCATGTTTGCCCTCTTTGTGATAATTTCATCTCTCGTTATTGCTCTAGAAGGGAATCCAGGTGGCTCCTTCTTTGGAATCATTGTAGGAATCCTCGTGTTTGGTGGAGGTATTTGTGGTCTTTCATTGACCAAATGTCCACCTCCTATGAAAGTCATGTTTTATGGTTGCATCTGGGTATAGCCATGGTCCATTAGGAAGATTCACTTGAGAAGGCATGTATGCCATCTCTGTGATCATTTCATCTCTTGTTATCGCTCTAGAAGGAAATCCAAGTGTCTCCCTTTTTTGAATTCTCATGTTTGGTGGAGGTATCCGTGGTCCTTCATTGACCAAATATCCACCTCTTTCTAGTGTGTTGTGTGGTTTTGTGTCAAAATGTGGATAGATTGGCATTTCAGCACTTCTAGCTTGGCTTGCCATACCTCTAGTCATATCTACAAAAGGATTGGTAGATTGGCTTTCCATCCTAATGATCTTAGATTTCTTAATGTCATGCCCACTCTCTACTTTGAAGATAGTCCTTAATAAGCACCTTTGGCCCTTTGTCAGGTCTCTCTCAAGTCAAGAATTTGAATCTTTTGGTCTTTAGAAACTAGTTAGAGCAGTTTTGGTGAACTGCACTTGAAACGACACTCAAAACAGTTTTAAGACCAAGGATTTTTGCTTGTACCTTGACCAAATGTGACCCAAATTTGTTGAAACTTGGTCACTAGGCTTACTTTATGCTGGCAAACACTTCTGTGAGCTGAGATGTAACTTTTGACCTCTACTTTGGCACTTGAGACATTATACGCGTATAAAGTCTTTTGTGGCAGAATGAGGTGACTTTTGTTCCACTGATTCTTTATCACTCAAGCAACTCTCAGCAAGCTTCATAATTCAATTTGGACATTTTTTGAGCAAGTTAAGACCAATACAAGCCTGAATCTGTAGTTTTTTGTCTTTTGCTCTTTGCAAGCCCAAATGAGCTCCAAATGATATGAAATTTTGGCTAGGGATTTGTTTTATGCTCTAGGACACTGAGGTATACTCAAATGGTTGTTTTGACCTAGATCTAGCCTATGAGACATGATACGCGTATAAAGTCTTTTGGATCAGAATTCACTTAGATCTCTACCCAAGGTACTCCTTGATGCATTCAACGAGAATATGTGATTGCAGTAAATTTTGGATGTCAAAATTGCACAAAATCAGCATTTTTTCACCTTTACCTTCTTGTATCTACAAAAATCTCTTTACATGCAAAAGTATGTGTCCAAATGAGTTGAAATTTTGCAAGCAAGCTTAACACATCATTTCCCAACCCCCTGTGTGGTCAAAAGTGAATTTTGACTTTCAGATCTGGTCTTGAGACATTATACGCGTATAAAGTCTATGTGCTCAGATTTTGACAAAATCTGGTCTGTGAGCTTGTCTTGTGGTGATTAACACCCTGGTAAGCTCAGATTTCAATTTTGTTCTCTAAAAGTGCCCCTTGGACATTATATGCATATGATGTCTAACTGATCAGAATGAAGTGAATTTCCTCCAGAGGTTCCTCTCTATACTGGCAACTCCGAGCACCTTTCAGAATTGAATTTTGACACTTTTTGAGCAAGTTGTGGCCAATACAAGCATTCACTTGCCTAGATGTGTCTTATGGTCTTTTTAAGCCCAAAAATGCTTCAAATTTGAGAAAATTTGGCGTATATGCTTCCTAGATGTTGTAGATCACAAGGGTGCACTCATATGTAACTTTTGACCCCAGATCTGGTCTCTAAGACATTATACGCGTATAATGTCTTTTGCTCAGATTTTATTTATGTATCTACTAGAGGTGCCCCTTAGTGTGTAGATGAAGAATATGTACTCACAGCAAATTTTGGAACTCAAAAATACACAAAATCATCACTTTTGACAAGGAAATCCCCTGAAAGAGTAAAATCCTCCCAGTTTTCAATCTATAAGCCCAAATGATATGAGATTTGGTGGGTGTGCTCAGCACAACGTGCAGAAGATGGGTATAATGTCAATGCTTCATTTTGGCTGCCAGAATGACCCTTGAGACATCATACGCATATGATGTCTGTTGATGAATTTTTGGACAGTTTTCATCCACATGCATCCCCAAGTCTCTAACACTGGTTTTCAAGCACTTCTTCCAATTTTCATGCAAAAATATGCTCAGAATCACAAGTTTTACTTTTTTTTGTTTCAGACACTCCATCTTTTGTCTTTTGGGTGTCCAGAGTTGGTCAAAACTCTAGTTTCAATGTATACCTAGGGTAAAACCCTCCTTCTGAACACACTAGTGCAGTCAAATTTTTCAGATGTGGTCTCTAGATGCCCCTTGAGACATTATACGTATATAATATCCCAGTTTATAGAATTAGTTTTTCTTCACAGAACCCTTGCTCATGCCCTCTTATATGCTCAACACCAATCAGCCATGCAAAAATGTCAACAAAACTCTTTTTATTACATTTTTTTCTCAAAGGCAGACTTTTTTGTCATTTCAAATGCAAACAAGCACTTAGCAAATAGATCAATGATGAATAGCTCTAGATCAAAATCAGATCACTTACCTAAAGCTACTCCTACAAATCATATGGGGTTTTGCATCTATGAGTACAAAAACGCTTCAATGCCACACACGGACTAGCAAACGCTTTTATCACCTCACAAATCACTCAACCACCAACAACTACTCTAATCTACAAATCCTAACTAAATCGACGTAGTCGCAGACCCTCGGCAAGACACACGCTTTCTGGCTATCCACTTGATCTTTGAATAACCTCTTCCGGATCCATTTAAGAAAAATGCTTTCTTTAGCCGAAACTAAAGCAAGCAACCATCACATGAGTGTTAGTAGGAATACCTATCTAAGTCCTTGTATCCCCAGCAACGGTGCCAATGTTGCGGGAGTAAATCACACCACCCATAAAGTGCATATAGCACAACCTAAATCAACATAATGTCAATGGAGGACACACATGACACGGTAGGCACACGGAGGAAATCTCTTTAGCTTGTCGGGTTGAGACCATCCTACACATACAACACTCCGGAAGGCCAACTAAACCACAACTTAGAATCTCACTACTCTCAACTACAACACCTACCCACAAACACACAAACGGAAGGAAACCCATCAAATCATGCCAGAATTGCATGAAACTTAAGGAACACCATCCCCTCACTAGGATACACCTGTCCCTAAGCTCTAAACCCATCTACAAAAAACGTGCATAAAGACAGAGCCGAATTATGAAAGTGTCTGAAACTGAAATCTATGAGTACCTATGCGTAGCTTATGTCGCTAATACGATTCTAATGACTACTTGCAGGTAGAAAAGAGACATCGTTAGATACACTTACATATGTCTGCAGAGAGCTTGTAGATGCGCGAGCGCATTTGCTCCGTTTTGCGAGGAATGCTTGGCGTTGTCGCGTAGCTCTTATTGAGTCTAGTGCGATGGTGCAGTCGGATCTACAATGTGATGAACAAGCGGGGAGTAGCGTCAGGATGAAGCTCACACTCTTCCTCTCTCAACACAGTCAACGACAACTTAAAACTATGATTATGATTAAAAAAAAATCTTACAAAATGACCTAGGTACCTTATATACTAAGTTCACCTTAGGTTAAACCTAAAATAGAGTTTGAGGGGTCAAATGGCTTTGTATTTACAATTTGGAAGTGCCATTGCTCCCCGGCTTCTTCTACTAGACTACCTACTTATGACAAATGATGTTTATAACCATAATCTTGAGCATTCTATAACTCTCAGAGAATAAGGCTTTGTTGAGTTATGTCGTGTTGTTGACCCAGCCGTCAACGTGGAGTTTTTAATTCCAACACTTTGGTTAACTAAAACACTTGAATGGAATGACCATGAACTATCCAGAAGGATAGATGAGCTTGAACAATTGAATGAACAGCAATTGTTAACTATTACAGAGAAGATAATCATTGGCACCCCTTGGATTCAAACCTACAATGCAAGCACAAATTGGGAGAACATTACATTGCAAGTGAAAACACCAAAGGGGCAATGCATCATTGCAAGTGATTTTCCTTATGCACAACAATTGGACGAGCTGCTAATGTATCAACTGCAGTCACAAAGCCCCATCACAAAGCACATTTGCAAGGAACCAAGCAAGTTTGGGTACTAAAAATACTTCTCTAGCACCAAACTAAATACATTTGGATACCTAAAACATGAACCAACCACCGAGCAACAATCCCTAACAAACATTGGCACAGCCATGGCAAACGACCAAATTGGTATGATAGAAGAAGAATACTCAACAAATTAGTCAATCAGTTACTGCAACACAGCCAAATCAAACTACTACTCTTTAATCATTGCTACATCACATACTCTCCGCACCAGCAAATTTCAGTCACAGTCTAATATCCTAGTTCAATGGATTTGGCACCCAAAGTGACATCTACATGGTATAGCCAACCATCAAAGAATGTGCACTCCACCTACAAAATCTCATATTTGGTAAGAAAGTACAAGAAACTTTTCCAACAAATACCCCTAAGTAGTACCCTTTGCATGGATTATTTACAAGGGATTCAAGGAGAACCTTTGCAGTGTGCGAATGGATTTTTAAGTACCGTGGATTCAAGTACCATTGAAGCACGTGAAGCCCCAAATAATGATGGGTTCATTGAAGAGGATTGTATAGATAAAACCATTTATATGAATTTTACATGTGCAGTGAATGACTGATGAAGTGCAGGGTATCGTCGAGGTGACCAGTGATGTACATGAGGAGATGCAAGAACCTATTTTTGTTGTTGATGGAATGCTTGTAGGTAGTGATGTCACAAAGAAATACAAGGATTCTATTATTAAAGCTTCTTTATCAGGATTGGAAGAAGAGGATACACATTATTGATGTTTTCTTAACAGGTTATGATGCGGATGAACATAACAATATGGATGGGCTTTCTGATGTAAGTACCTATTCAAAGGGGATGCAAGAAGAACCTTCAGAGGTATCAATGGATTTTTGGGTACCATAGAAGCGTATAAAGTAGAACAAGATAAAGAAACGTATAAAGATTGCCTCGATGAAGTGATTTGTGTGTCTAGTTTCTCCAAATTTATTGAAGTGAAGGATATAAAGGGAATTTTCCTTGTTTGCTTTCTCATGATTTGCAGAGGTATTAACAACCCATGCATGACACAATGCTAGCAGTTACCCATTGAGGACTCTCTCTAGGAGGGGGGGGGGGGGGGGGGGGGGGGGGGAGGGAGAACATCTACCAATTCAGAAGGATGATCATATGATAACTATGGGCATTGTTTTCAAACGTGATTTTTGTCATTTGCGTGCTAATATTTCCATAACTCTTATAAATGCCCATACTAGTAGCTGATAATAAGAATTAGGGACAAAAGTTGAATATGAGCGTGATCAAGTGTGTGTGTGTGTGTTAATCTTCAAAAATAAACACAACTTCTACTATTAATGGCTAAAAAGAGAAAACTCAATAAGATATTGGCCAAATGTGACTATGTTATTTTTTGAAATTTTTGAGTCAAGTTTGGCATTTTCTAGCAATTTTCAATAATTTTCTTTATTTTTCTTAATAAAGCTCCAAAATAAATATGCAAAGAGGCCAAAATCCAATTTTAACTTCAAATGCCCAATTATCAAACCCAAGAGAATGGATAGAAAAAGTGGACGACATCACCAAATGGCCCTGCTACTAACGACTTGCTATGGGGCTATTAGAGGTAGAAAGACTTCTCGGTGTCACAATCCAAATTTTTTTGACCCAAGGGTACATTACATGAGCTTTAAAGACTAACATGTAAGGTAGAAGCCGGGGTCAATTGGGAGTCCAAGGTATTTATATCCTCTTAGGTCCAAATCCTATCTCATTTTCCATTGTCCTCTGTGTGTGTGTGTGTGTGTGTGTGTGTGTGTGTGTGTGTGTGTGTGTGTGTGTGTGTGTGAGAGAGAGAGAGAGAGAGAGAGAGAGAGAGAGAGAGAGAGACTTCCACACACTTGTACGCACGTTCAAACATTTCTTACACGAGGGGTAAGTTCCTAACTTTAAGTAGAAGCGTTTTAAAGTTGGGTTGGGGTATGAGGATAGAAAAATGGATCTAGGCAACGCAGTGCATGATGCAAAATCGTAGGTAGAAAATCTCATGCACCAACCAGGCCACTTGATCAAATTACACCAATTTGAACCATAGCATGTCCACAGTGTATAAAACTAATTCCTAAGCTCAAAAACCTTTTTTTTAAACCTAGCCAAAATAGGTGCGTCTATTTTAGGATGCCCTATTTGGGGAGCTACCATTTTTAACATGTTGGGAATAACCTCTAGGATATAGTTGGGACTATTTAAAGCTCTTTGGCAACAAAAAATTCTCACCTTACTTTCTAAGCATGAATCATCTGCCATATCAATATTGAATGCCAAATTTAAGCTAGAAATCCCAAAGTACACACACAAAACTTGTTCTCACCAAATACTCACCCGGAACACCCAAATGAGCTCCAAAGTGCATAAGAATGCTATGCACAGTATCACGGGCACCTACCAATACCCTTCAATTGCAAAAAGCACAAATTTGGGTAGATTCAAAATAGGCACATCTATTTTGGAGATGGCCATTTGGGGGGGTTTGCACCAAGTCACAACATGGCCTACAAATAAATTGAGTATAGAAGACAAAAAGTAATCCTAAAAAGCTAAGGCCACAAAGTGCTAGAAATAGCTTCAAAAAGTCATAAATCTTGCTTTTTAGTCATTTTTGGTCAAAAATTTTGCTATTCAGGTGCATTTAGCCCTCAACAAAAGACTTTAAAAATATCCCAAACCAGTTGGAATTTGATGATGCTCCAGATCACAAACTTTGTCTACTCAACAAGAGATATCTTTTAATATGAACAAAAGCTCATTCTAGAAACCTAGAAAATCAAGATTTTAGACAACGACATCGGTAAAAATTAGGGTTTTAGTCATAAGGATTAGGGTTTTAACACTGTGACATCATCAATTTGTGACATACACCCCCTTTAGAAAGCCAAACATCCTCGACTGGCAATAGCTCAATAAACAAATTATCTGCACAATCCAACAACATAGGAGATACCAAATTATCATAATCATACTGACATGCATTCACATACAAGATGCAAGAGATTGACTCCTCTCTAATCAATTCACACACCAAAAGTACTCTTTGGAATAAATGTAGGCTAGGTGCCCTTAGTATATCTCCTGCTTATTATAGGGATTGTCACTTCCCTTAGACTACGATGCAATTTCCCTTGGATTAGACCTCACAAAATCCTTTAGACATTGCACATGTGTAAAGATTAGGATATGCAAAATACACTCAAAATTTTCAAGTATACATATTCCAAACCATGCAACAGTGCATGCACAATCATTCTAAATGCACAGTGAGAAATACACAAATCAAATTTAGCATGATCTCTCATAAATTGTTACAAATAGTTGGCTACAATCAAGCATTCCCAACTCTTATAGCACCAAAAAATATTTGACTGGTCATATCAAATCCCTCATGGAAACTTCAAGCAAATGCATTTTCATAACTAGCACCTAGCTATAATTTGGCTTATATAAGTAAGTGAATGCTTAGCTTGTTTCCACCATTTAACTTCTTTGTGACAAAGGAGTTGGAGTGGACTTCCCTCTTGAGCACCAAGAGAAAGCTTTAGAACTACTATTGATCTTTTCTAGCCCCATTACTAGTCAACTCTAGAAAGAAAAGGCTTCAAGATAGAGTTCTAACAACTGAGGTGTGTCTACCTCCATCCACTTTGAGTCCAAGGTCAGGTAACTTGACCAATATTTCCGGACTAGTTTGCCTCCTTGTTGCCTTTCTTTGCAGGCAAAAATCTGCTCAGGCTATAAACCCTCACCAAGCTTATGAAGCTTTGATTGTGGACGTCCTTGGGTTGATGCGTCATCTTTCCCATAAACTATCAAAGAAGCCTTGCATGGAAATCATTATGAACCATCCAAGATGTAGGCAAAGACAACCTTTAGGAAACATCATTAATAACGTTCGTGATCTGGGAGGGACCATACTATCTCATGCAAAGCTTCGGATTAAATTTTTGTTTGCCCTTCTGTTTCCCAAGTCTTGCCTTCTCAAAATGAAATAAGACCCAATCACCTCTCCTAAAGTGCAATCGGTGTCTATGCTTATCTGTAGCTATCTTTCACTTATCCTAAGTTTTTTGTATATCAATTTGAACTTGGTTGTAGGACAAGTCCAAATCCTCAACAAGCGTATCTACTTCAAATACCTCAGCCATTACCTTTACCATAGGAGGAAGCTTGCATGCTCCCTCTTCAATTCCAAACGATGCCTTACTAGTGGAGCAATGCATGGTGTTGTTATAAGCAAACTAGACCAATAGAAAATAATGCTCCCATTGCACCCAATTATCTGAGAAATAACACATTCAACAAATCAAGTCCGCAAAATTAATAGTCTCATACTGTCGAGTCTATGGATGATACAAAGAGGAAAACCACAAAGTTGAATGCACGCTCTACCATAAAGCTTGCTAAAATAATATTGCCATGCATGGATCCCTATCATTTACAATTGATCTAGGCATCCATGATACTTAAATATAATGGCAATGAAAATCTTAGTAGCCATATGTTCTATAGTAATCTTCAAGCATCAGACACATGAATAAAGTGTGCCTATTTACAAAACTAATCCACAATCATCTAGATACCTTCATTCTTGGAAGATGTCTTTTTGGAAGCCCAAATATGAAATCCATAGCAATGCTTTCCCAAGGTGCTATAGGGATTGGCAGAGGGTTAAGCAAACCTGGAATTTATCAAACAACTCAAAACATGCAAAGTAGGCCAGTAAAAATACATCTACAAAGCTTTGATTATTGAATCGATCCCTCTATAGCTAGCATATGGTGGTGCATGACACTCGGTTAAAACCTTTGTCCCCAACAAGCAAGAAACAAAAATATTACCACAAAAAGTT
This sequence comes from Adiantum capillus-veneris, assembly GCF_014529385.1. Classification (NCBI taxonomy): domain Eukaryota; kingdom Viridiplantae; phylum Streptophyta; class Polypodiopsida; order Polypodiales; family Pteridaceae; genus Adiantum; species Adiantum capillus-veneris. The sequence goes on along the minus strand of NC_140936.1, from coordinate 9,179,595 downwards.
AGAAAGCAATCCCTATACGCGTAGGAATCTGGATGCTCATCCCTGGCGAGATCATCAAAAGGCTCATCAAAATTTTCATATTGATCCTGCATACCATCTAACTCATGATGAAACATAATTGAAACAACTACCACATGTGGACCTGAGGGAAATAATCCACCACCACTACATTTATCTTGCCTACAACATGCACAATATGAAAGTTAAACACGGATAATATGTTGGCCCAATACAAATGCTTCTCTGAAAGCTTAGCCTAAGTAAGAAAATAATGCATAGACTGATGATCAATATATACTATGAAATCATCCCCAAGAATATAATGCTTCCATGATTGCAAAGCATGAATCATGGCAAGAAACTCCTTCTTGTATATCTGCATATGTTGCTCTTGCCCTCTCAAAATACGGCTCTCTTAAGCAATGCTACTATCACAAGCATCACACTGAGCTTGAAAAGCATCACAAGCATCACATTGAACTCAAAAAGACTTATGCAAGTCGTGGAGTACAAGAACTGGCTTGAGGAGTTGGAAAGCCTTCCTCTATTGCTCACCAAAACGGAACAAATTGTGCAAAGGAGTCACAATCTTAGCAAAGAAATGAATGAACTTGTGATAGTAAGAGTACACTCCAAGAAAACTATGAACCTCATGAAGATTGATTGGTTTTGGCTAGTCTTGAATCGCTTCTTTGACCTTGGCAGGATCCATCTGAACTCCATCCTTAGATACAATATGCACAAGAAAGTGAATCTCCTCCACAAAGGACTCGCTCTTCTTACCATTTATGACCAACTTTTTGTGTCAAAGAGTCTCAAAAACCAATTGTAATTGCTAATGTTTCGCCTCAAATTTTGAGAAAATAATAATGTCATCAAAGAAAATCCCAATGCAATTGCAAAGGGGCAGGAAGATATTATACATCTTGTGGTTGAAAATCACACGACCATTGGTTAGGCCCAAAGGTATGACAAGAAACTCATAGAGACCAAAATATGTCATGCCAAAAGTCTTAGGTACATCAGTTGGATTAACTCAAAAATGATGATAACCACTCTTCAAGTCAATATGGAAAAATTTGATTGTTATTCTGGTTTTGTGGCTACATCAAAGTCAATGGAATAGATACAGACGCAACACTAAGAGCAGACATAGATACACATGGTTGAGTTACCATTAGCACAAAAAAAACATAGGCATGTCCTCATCAGAATCATCAAGTTCCGTTATAGTTTGCGCTATCTTGGTGTACATCTTTAAAGCTTGTTGTGCAATATCCATCAATTGAAAAATTGTATGTATCAAAAACTCTATGCAATGATTTCACAAGGTTTCAACAAGCTCGACACAAATTGTTCCACTTGCTCCTTTAGAGTAGCAAATGAAAAAATATTCATAAGCACAAATGACTTCCAAAACCATGCAATATACTATTTCATGATGGTACATACATTATAAGAAAACGTATTCCAAGTAGATGTCACATGGGCCTCAAAAGCCATCGATATACATTTTACTACAAACGCTCTCTTGAAATCCATTGGGTTGATCATCATGATTGAGGAGGCCATTCCACCAAGCTTGCACGTCATCCTTCAAAATAGTCACAACCTTGCGAATCTTGGAAGCCTCCAAATAATTTCCACCACTAAAGGCCATATCATATTGTTGGATAAAAGCCAACCCGTTCTTCTCACAGGTGCCACCATGAAACATCTTGAACTTCACTAACTAACCATCCTCCTTAATCATTAGCTGGTCCAATCAATGCAAGATAGTCATATGATGGAGCAATAGAAGTTCTGATGCCCCCAATATAGCCCTCATGATGATGCCCATGTCCAAGTGTACCATCATGAGTATGTATATCCCCCACAGAGCTCGTCATATGCCTTGGAGCATTCTCTGTCATTAGAGGAACCTCTTCCTCCACCATCACTTCATAAAAGATTTTATGCCGAAGTAGTCACACAAAGTGTGTGCCAAGGTGGATATGAAGTAGGCTTCAATGAAGAGGGAGCAATAAGTTTAGAGGCAGCAATCACTAGGCTTGGCATGTACAAAATCCGTTGTAACTTTGGGCAAACTAGGTGCTTAAAAAATAGGAGTAGCAATCCGTGATGGAGGAACAAAAGTATGAGGAGTAGGATTAGGTGACCCTTGAACTAGACTATGGATAGGAGTAGCACACCCGGATCTACCATAGCTCCAATCACTGTAGTCACCACAGTGCATCTGCATCATGATGGAGTTTCTCCTTTTGAGCCCCATATAGATGTATTTTCCATCCTAGGGAGGACGAATATGATGTTTGCCAGACGCTTTAGGTTCATTATGAGACTTCTGAGTAGTATGACGCTCCTCTGCATGCTCCTCCTCATGTTGTGATGCTTCACATAGCATAATACCATGATAAAATTCTTCTCCTTCATTAGTCCCATTCTTTGTTGTTATAAGTATCTTGGCAATGGAACTATAAATCGACAGGACAAAAATCACAGGTGGTGACCCCAAAAGCTCAAGACCACCAACACAACAAAGCGATCTAGAATCTATTGCATAGACACAGAGCTAGAGCATTTTGTGGGTAAATGATTGACCCCCTAACACTAGTGCCCCTTACAATATTTCTTTATTCTTTAGAATAATTGGTTACAAAAGCCATAATTGATTGCACAAACATAGATGATTGACCCCAACACTAGTGCCCCTTGGTTACGATTGCAGAGCTCACTATCTCACAAGACTCAAGCTTGCACTTCTTTTACAATAGGAGCTCTAATTATACTAGCCAAAAAGTAATCCTTAAAAGCTAAGACACAAAGTACTAAAAATAACTTTAAAAAGTCAAAAACTTGCTTTTTAGTTACCTTTGGTCCAAAATGTTGCTTTTTAGGTTCTTTTGGCCCTCAATAGAACTCTAAAAATCACAAGCCACTTGGAAGTTGATGATGTCACATAAGACAAAGTTTGTCTAGTCGACAAGGGATAACTTTTGATGTGAACAAAATTTTGTTCTGACAAGCTCAAAAGATAAAGTGTCTAAAATTAGGGTCTTAGACAGCTACGTCAATTAAAATTTGGGTTTCAATCATGAGAGTTAGGGTTTTAGCACTACCATATCATCAACTAGTGACAACTTGTTCAAGCGATGAAGAGATCACACTGGCAATATGGTGGCGGAAAGATGATGCCATAGCACATTGCACAAGATGTTCAATGGCGTCTACAAAGTTTGTGTGCTCGCACACACAACAATGCTTTGTAGCAATATCATGCTCAAAAGTAGATTAGTCAAGGTTATATTTGTAGCGAACAAGGTGTACCATGCCTCATGTGCAAGAGAAACACTATAGCAATGGATCTTGAGATGGGTGCCCATTTTGAGTGTATGCACACACATGCTAAATCTGTAAACTATAGCGAGTCACTTATAAGTTCAATATAGATGTGAACAAGTTATAAGTAGTCACCTCATTGTTATAAGATTATGCCAAATTATTGTGACTATGCTAGATTGATGTTTTTACCTTCCTATTACATGCAAAATTTTGTGGAGGACTTTGACACACTATTTTTTACTCATAGATCAAAGATCTTTAGCCCTGTGATTGCTAACCTTTGATCACGGTTCATTGGCCACACAAAAATGAGTTAAAGAATGATAGACATGGAATTCATCACTTAATCAAAGAAGAAACTTTGAATCAAGTACTAAGAGGCTTTGAAAGCCCTACAAAAAAGACATAAAGCATGGAAGCCCGAACACTACCTTGAACCTAGGTAGTTGTGACATAGTGACCCATGCTAGGAGGAGGGATGCTATCACCCAAACTAATAATTCTATTGTTTCCTATCATATTGAGTCCATTTTTAATTTTATGCTCATTAATAAAAGACAATCTTGTCAATTCCAAACCTTGTACTTTATTTTATTCATTTGGAGATATATAGTTAGTGATTGAGTCCATGAGCTTCTAGATTGTAAGTGTTTATTACTTAGAGGTTATCAACCCCTCATTTCCCCAAGTTTGAGTAAAAACGACAATTTTTAAACCTTGGCTAAGGTATAAAAGACAAATTTTGTAAAAATAATACTTTTGGATAATACAAAGTGAACACATAACTAATGTTGTTGTTTGTGTCTACCCTCTTGCTTCTTCCATTAGTATCTCTATTGTACGATGTGGCACTGCGATTCCAAGCATAGCTATGCATTCATAGGTGAAAGCTCTTCCATTTGATCTAAGTTTCTTATGGTATTGTGTAACTTTGAGTACATTTGTTTGTAGACATTTTATTTCTTCTCATAACACACGTTTAGCATGTCTAAATCAAGTTTCAAGTATAGTATATAGAGCATGCTTAGAGGATGTTATAGAGTGATTTAAGTTCCCAAATGGAGTTGCTAAAAACAAGCTTTATACACCAGGTGTAATTTTGCCAAGGTGTTGAAAGAGGGATTTATCTACATGGGAATGTCTGTTAGGGTATGGCCTATCACTGTAGCAAGTCTGAACATATTTTGGATCCTATAGTTATCACAAACCATCACATTAGGCTTTTAGAAAAGCTAACTAGCTTTCGGTGTTTAACTGACACTTGAGATTAGCACTTTGGATTAGCAAGCCAGACTAGATATTCTAAGAGGTTAGCTACCTCTTGTAGCCTCACTAGTTGGGTTAGCTACATCTCACGGATTGAAGTTTTATGTGTCTGTGGTTCTCACTTGCTATCATAGATATGGTGAGGCTTGGCAGCTCGACCATAGGATTTCTCCATTCTCCTCTTGGTACTACTTAAGAGGCATCAACAAAAATCTTGGGTTTTGCTGATTTAGGTAAGATTCATGTGGCGCATTGATTTGTTGGGAGATAGATTGTGCAATCAGATTTCAACTTGAGTGCATATTGACCACCATTCTGGAGTTAATGTTTGCATGCAAAAACACAAAGACTCAAGTTTTTGTAAATCTCTCGTTTTGGTGTAGGAGGAAGTTTAGTTAGTGCTGTAATTTTCAAAGCTAATGTATGGTAGTATGAAGTGTTGTAATGGGTATATGTACCATACTATGGTAGTAGGTTATTCTAGATACATGCTATTTTTGGTTAGTTGCTATTCAGATTCTCAATTTTCTACAAACATGTCTAACAATCATGGAACCAATGGTATTGTTAGTGGGAAGGTGGACAAGAACAACTTCAGTGCGTGGAAGTTCAAAATGACTAATTTCCTAATGGGTTAAAGGTTATTTTGTGAGTACACTAAAGGTGAACATGAAACTGCACGAGTGTTGCCCAAGGAGAATCCTATTCCTCACAGCACGTGAAAGCTTTCAAAGATTGGAACTTGGAAGCATGGAAGGTCTTGTATTGGTTGTGTGTCGATGTGGGGAATACTATGATTGGGCATATACACAATGCCAGTTCCCCAAAGGAGGTATGGAGGAGTTTGGTTTTGCTACATGCAAGGCAAGGAGGCTATATTGGGGTTCAGGCCAAGTGGCCAACGGACACCCATCTCACTGACTGACTGTACTACTAACCTTATCTCTCTTCTTTTGTTATATAGAAAAATAAGGAGTACTGACAGGATTATAATCCTCACTGAGAGCTCCACCAAGCAATCAAAGGTAGAGAGGTCATAGTCATAGTCGCGGTCATTCTCAGGATTGCAAGAATGCACATAGTAAGAACCATGGACGTAACACGAGGAACATTGAATTACCATTGTCACAAGAAAGGACACCTAAAAAATGATTTTTATTTTTTTTTGCAAAGATAGAAGGGTAAAGCCATTGTGTCGTAAGTTTTGCACCTCCTAAGAGCAATGTGAAGGTTCCTCTACAATTTCATTTAGTCTTCACATGTTGATATTGTTCTTGAAGTGCTGCCATAGTTGTTAGATGTACTAGTCTTCACTTTTGATTTGAGTCCAAAGGAGTCGTTAGTTCTTGACGAATATTATGCATAGAATTTGATTATTGACTCAGGTGCTAGTTTTCATGTTACTCCTTACAAGGAGTGGTTCTCCAATTATACTTCTACACATGGTTCAGTTAAGCTAGGTGATCCTCATTAGCTTGAGATTTGTGGCATTGAGATGTGAACTTGTATGTACAACGGTACTAAGTTCATGATGTGAGGTGTTAGATATGTGCCAAAGCTAACTAAGAGCTTGTTTTGATAGGACATCTTGATGATCTTGGATATAATGTTTTGCAATGGTTCTTGGATGATCAAAAGAGGTAACATGGTCATGATCAAAGGACAAAGGTTTGGCTCATTATATTCCGTATATGTCTCTTCTATGAAAGAGAACTCTATCCATGTAGCTAAACTGCCTTCTACAAAGTTGTGGCATAGCCAGCTTGGTCATATGAGTCATAAGAGAATGAAGCAATTACAATTTTTTGGCTATATCTTTGTGTTAAATTATTTTGATTTTACTTTGAGTGAGCATTGCATATATGGGAAACAGATTGGGCTTACCTCATCTCCATTGGATAGAAATTTAGAAAATCCTCTAGATTTGGTTCATAGCAATCTATGTGAGCCTATGCCGCATAAATCCCTAGGGGGACATTATATTTCCTAACTTTCATAGATGACTCTACTCGAAAGGTGTGGGTCTGCTTCTTGAAGAGGAAAGACAAAACCTTTAGTGTCTTCTTCTAAAAGTTCCTAGCTATGGTTGAGAACTAGTCATGCAAAAATTTGAAGGCTTTGTGCACTGACAACATGGAAGAGTATGTCTCCACTTACATTAAGGACTTTTGTAGCAAACAAAGCATTAGGAGTAAGTCTACTATGTTGTACACACCTACTCAAAATGGAGTTGCTGAATGCTTGAATATGACTATTCATGAGAGGATCACATTGATCTATCTATCTATGGCAAATTTCCCTCAAGAGTTTTGGGAAGATATTATTATGGCAACAATGCATATGAAGTACACTATGTCTATAAATGTAGTTAATAATGTATTGTATTATGGATTCAAGTTCATTGAATCACATGAGTATGATGAACAAATGTAGTATGATATACACTGTCTACAAATGTATCAAAATGTAGTGATAATGTATTGTAAATGGATTCAAGTTCATTGAATCACATGACCAACCATGGTGAGTGGTTTTGGGACATACAAACTTTGGATAGTCCTGGTTGTCTTGAAGCTCAAGATGATACAACACCTCCTATTGCATAGATAGGGACTGTGATTTTTTTTTTTACAAATGGAAAAGTAAGTATTGCAGATGTATTGCATGTGCTCAATATTACAAAGAACACGATACCTATTGGAAAAATGGTTGAGCAGGGTTTGCACATCATTTTCAATTTTGACAGTTTGTATGTAGAAGAATACAAGAAGAATGGAAGGCTCATTGCACATGGTAAAATGGTGGGTAGAATGTTCACTCTTGACGTAAACATACGAGACACAAAAATTACCATGTTTGTACAAGGATCTTTGGCATCAGCATATTCGACATGCAAATATGCAAAGGTTGAAAACTATGCAAAGTCAGAAGCTTTTTCCAGGTATGCTAGTTTTGAAGATGTCTTAAATGCATAAGGTTTGTTAGGTTTGTCCATTTGGAAAGCAGGAAAAGCGTCATTTTTTCATGAAAAGTATGTAAGCAAAACTATGCCGGAGATAGTACATTCTAATGTGTGGGGAGTCCTCTAAAGACTATATATATGAGTGGAGGCAAGTTTTATGTTCCCTTCATTGATGAACATACAATGATGGGTGTACTTCATGAATGGGGAAAGTGAGGTGTTTACTCACTATGAGAATTTCAAACTTGTGGCTAAAAACTAGGAAAGGAAAATATGTACAGCGCTTGAGATTAATGGGAGGGGGAGAGTACTTTCCAAAAGAGTATTTTTTAGTATTCATGAAATCGAGTGGCAGTTTTCATATAGGTTCACTCCACAATAAAATGGTGTTGCTAAGAAAAAGAAACAGGCACATTGAAGAAGTTACAAGGGCAATGATGAATGAGAAGAATATTTCTCATTGTTATTGGACTTAGCTAGTTTCTACGGTTGTATATATTATGAATGTGCTCACTATTGTTGTACATAACACTACTCCAAGGATAAGTTTACTGGCACAACGTAAATTGTTTGGATGTATTGCATATTTGCATGTGCCAAATGAGTTGCATATAAAGTTGGATTCGAAAGCTAAAAAACGTAAGTTCAATTATTATTCCCTTGAGCAAGAAGTATTACAACTCCATCATGCAGCAAGTGAGGGTGAGCAAGGAATTTTTTTGATGAGTTAAAGAGTTAGTATGTCGATGTTAAATTATATTTTGGGACTGATATACAGAAGAATACTCTTGCTAAACATGCAGATGCACACATGTTTTGTGTGGACCAAAATGGTTGCCTAGTTCAAGTTATGTTTAGAATCCATTGAGTGGAAGGTTACATGAAAGATTAGGTCCTCAAAAATCATCAAATGTCTCAAGAAAAGGGAAAGAAAAGGTTGATGGTGTCCCAAGGATTCCAAATTTGAGTAGAGGTCATGATTATGGTAATTCAAGTGGTTCAGAGCAAAGTCTGATGAGGAATTTTGTATACCTTATGAATACTCTGTGTACAAGAAGGATACATGAAAAAGGCAAGGCTTTTGATAATAATTCTAGGCTACGAAGGTTTGATAGAGTAAGGAGTCCAATGCAAAAATCAATTATGTAGCCCCTAGAGATTATGTAGGATGTAGAGACTACTTGCTTTGAGGATGCTCTCAAAGATCCAAATTGGGATCAAGCTATGGATAAGGAGATGGTTTCCCTTGACGCTACTGAGACATGGAATTTAGTACCATTGCCAAAAAGGAAAGAATGTGATTTGACGTAAATGTGTTTACAAGGTGAAACGTAATGCAAATGGCATAGTGAGTAGGTACACGTCTAGACTGGTAACAAAACCTTATGCGAGCATTATGCATAGATTTATGGCATGGATTATGAGGAGACTTTCAGCCTCATAGCTAACGTGGCTATTGTTTGCACCATTATCACAATGGCTGCAACAAAAGGTTGGTTTTTGCATCAGATGGATGTAAAGAATGCATTCTTTCATGATAACATTTAGAATTGATGTGCATGGATCAGCCAAAGTGATATGAGGATTGAGATATCTCGAGTATGTATGCAAGCTGAGGAAAGCACTTTATGAGCTGAAGCAAACATGGAGATCTTGGCATGAGATGATTGTAACCTATTTGATGTGGATCCTTCCTCGTATGCATGAGAGAATGAGGTAGGTATTGTGATCATATGCATCTTTGTGGATGATTTGATTGTTGGTGGAAATCACGAGGCTAAAGCTGAGCATGTAAAGTGCCTCGTAAGGAAAGAGTTTGGCATGAAGGATCTATGGGAGTTGTGCTATTGTTTGGGCATATTATGCACACAAAAGAGAACATATTGCTATCACAAAGGCAATATGCATTGTATGTGTTTTCAAAGTATGGTATGGCTTAGTATAAACCTATTGCTATGCCCTTGCATTATAATTTGAAGGTGCAAGCTGATGATGGTAATGTGTTTGTGGGTGCACAATGATGTGTGTGTTGTTTTCAAAGTGTAGTATGACTGAGTGTAAGCCTACTATTATGCCCTTGGATCATAATTGGAAGGTGCAACCTAAAGTGGGTGACTTCCATGAAATTTGTGGGTAGCATAACCTACTTGGTAATCTCATGACTAGATTCAATTTACACAATCAAGTTGAGAGACAATTTATGCAGTTTCAAAGGAAGTTACGTTTAGATGCTGTGTGACACATTGCGTTATGTGAGGGCTACATTGGAGTATGCACCTTTTATGAGGCAAAGCACAGAGGTGAAGCTTTATGGATACATAGATGGGGTGGTAGTCTATATTACCAATGATCTACCAGTGGGTTTATGTTCTCGAATGGGAGTGCTTCTATCACATGGAGCAACTAAAAACAACCCAAGGTTGCTTCATTGAGTGTAGAGGTTAAGCCTATTATGACGAGAACCTTAGCAGCATAGACTTAGCACTAACCATAATCTTCTATGCAAGGAAAAAGCACATTGAGATGCATTACCACTTCATCAGAGATAGGGTCTTGGCTAGCAACATGGACCTTAGGTATGTGAGGACACAATTAGTAGATTTTAGACATTTTTATGAAGGTCGCATGAGTAGAGAAGTTGAGGTGATGAGCCATGTTTGGAGTACAAGAGCTAGTTAAAAGAGAATGTTGAGATATATCAAAATCATCACATGGTATGCGTGGATGAATTATCTCCTATATTTATCATTGGCATGAGGTAGTAGACACGAGGATCATTGTGAGTGGTACTACAGCTAGACTTCATCGACATGGACTACCTACCAAGAGTGATCATGACTTATCTTGCGAGATCACTTGTTGAAATATCAACCTTAACACTAGTTTGGTAACATAACAGGACATAAAAGTGTCCTTTTAGGGTTTTGGAAAAAAAATCATTATTCCTTATATATGTGTGAAGTTTCAAGTTTCCTTACATGAGCTTGATGCTAAGAACCTATTCTACATGGGAAAAATAAGTATCATGCATATTTCTTGATCCCTAGGTCATGACTTATGACAAGCTTCCAAAGCTAATGTAGTGCTGCATTTGACTAAAAGTAGCATATTTTCATGATGATTAACCTCATGCTATGCCGCATAAAGAATTTCACATGCAACCAATATATTTTTCCCCCGTTAACTTCAATGAGTTCCCAATGTAAGTATAAGGTTGCTATAGCCCCACTTTTTTTATTATGCATACAATGAGGTACAAAAAAGTGCTTTATATCAATACGCCTTGGTAATTCACCTTCATACTAACACCTATAATGTTACCATATACATGTGGTAGTGATGTGTGTGAACACACTAGGACCGCCGGGGCATTTTTTCCCTCTTAATGAGGTTTTTTCCCCCAAGCATTAAATATACGCCCATCACTCTAGGGCTATCTATCTTTCCATTGCACACTAAGTAACACACTCTCTATTGTGTGCCTTGAGCTTCCTTCGTCTTCTCCAAGCTGTGTGTATTTCTGTGCAACCCTAATTCCAACAATTGGTATCAGAGCAGGTTACGTATTCCCAGGCTTAGTCGCCAGCTGCTCCAGCATACACCTGCTCACTTTCTCCGATTACAGTGAGGTTTGGCGAGCGTTCGCAGGTCGACAAATATTTCAGGAGAACTCATAGAGCTCAGTCTGCTCAAATTTCTGATTCATGCTCATTTCGGCCTCCGTTTCCACTACAGGCAGTACTGCATAGGCTTTTTCGTCATTTTGTGCAAAATTTTTTCAGTACCGTTTTTTTGCATAACAGGTGCCTCATAGTCTTCTACGGTTTGTGCTATATAGCACGTGTTGTTCCCGCTTCGTTTCTCCTATTTTCGGGCAGTTTTCACATCAGGTGCAGCATTTACCATGGCTGACAACAACACGGATGTGTTCAAGATGTTTGTTGCTGAGGACAGGTTGGATGGGGACAACTACCCTATGTGGGCTTATATGATGCAACATGTTCTTGTGTCAAAGGGCGTCTGGAACATTGTGCAGGGCATTGATGTACGTCCTGGTTCTGAGGATGTAGACGATGTTGAGGATGTTGCAGGTCTTGCTGCAAGGATTGCTGCTATTAGAGTTGTTTTGCCTACGACATAACAAGCTTGTTGGGATACAAAGGATGCACAGGCTCATGCATTGATTGCGTTGTCTGTGAAGCGCATCATTGTTCCTGACATTCGTTCAACAAAATCTGCAAAACAGGCTTGGGATATTCATGCAGGTCTTTATGCAAGCCGCAATGAGGCTAAAATTGCTTTGCTGCGTAAAGAGCTGGAGTCAAAGATTATGCATGAGGAAGATGATATGGACACTTTCCTTGTTGGTGTCAAGGATATCAATGAGCAACTTATTTTTGCAGGTGAAATCATTTCAGACAGTTCCCTTGTGCATATTGTTCTTGATGCCTTACCAGATTCCTACCAGACTTTTGCTAGTACTTGGAGACTGATGACCAAAGGAAATCCTAAAGTTGTCAAGTTTGATGCATTATGCACATTGTTGTTGCAAGAGTCACTTTCCAAAAAAAAAAAAAGAACTAGGCAATGTGCAGTTGAACAGGATTTTATTGCTTCTCAAAGAAAGGGTGGTAATAGCAATGCGGCCACTTCTTATGGTTCTGTTATGAGTGGCAAAACTTATGTTCCTAATGCTTATGGTGGCAGCAATTCGTTTGGAAATTCTGGTGATAAGGGCAAAAAGAAGATGCATTAAAGCTAATGATCGCTTGATCAAGCAGTGTCCTAAGTTGAAGGCCAAAGAGGCTAAGAAGAAAGAGGGTGGTTCCACTGCAAATGTTGGTTCCACTACAAATGCAGCCATTGTTGAGTCTTCTGTGAAAGAAGACTCTGTTGCTGATGTTGATGCAGAATGGGCTTCTAGCGCAGAGTGCACTTACAATCCTGTTGTCCATGATGCATGCTTGTCAATTGCTGCAGATTCACATGTGTGGTATTTCGACAGTGGTGCTACAAAGCACATTACCTCACATCGTGAATTGTTCACCTCTCTCAAGTCTGTCCCTCATAGGAATTCAGTCACTTGTGCCAACAGTGCCTCTTATCCGGTTCAGGGAGTGGGAAAGATTGTGCTTACTGCTGCAAATGGAAGTTCCTTCACACTTGTTGATGCACTTTATGTACCTGGGATCAAGAAGAATCTCTTGTCTGTATCCGCACTTGCTAGACTTGGACTTGTAGTCAAATTTGTGGATGACAGATGTACAGTTCATGATCTCAATTTTGGTGATGAAATTGTTGCATCTGGCCTTCTGTGCCGTGGGCTGTATAAGCTCACTTTGTATGACAAGTGTGGACAAAATTTTGCAAATGCTGTTGCAGATTCAAGGGCTATTTCATATGCAAAACTTTGGCATGCATGTTTTGGTCATCTGAATTTTGCCAGTTTGCTACATTTGCAGAAATCTGATATGGTTGCTTCTTTGCCACCTCTTGAAGCACCTGTCAAACATGTTTGTGAAGGCTGTATTTTGGGTAAGATGCAACGTTCTAAATTTCCAAAGGATGGTTCAGTTCGGGCCACATGCAGGTTGCAGCTTGTGCATAGTGATGTTTGTGGGCCCATACAAACTCCGTCCTTGGGCAATTACCAGTACTTCGTGACTTTTATTGATGATTACTCCAGGCATGCATGGGTATTTCGGCTTAAAGCAAAGTCCAAAGTTTTTATGTGATTCAAACAATTTCTGGCTATGGCTGAAAATGTCTCGAAACGTACTATGGGCACCCTCCGTTCCGATCGAGGGGGGGAGTATATGTCTCATGAATTTAATGCATTTCTGGCTAGTCGTGGGATAAAACACCAATGTACAGTGCCTTATACACCTTAGCAAAATGGTGTTGCTGAGAGGAAAAACAGGTCACTAATGGAAATGGCACGATGTATGGTCAAAAGTCAAGCTTTGCCGCATTCTTTTTGTCTTGAGGCCATCATGTGTGCCACTAATGTACTTAACAGGTGTCCTACGAAAGCTTTGCAGGCTATTACTCCATATGAAGCATGGCATGATAGAAAGCCTTCTATTGAGCACATGCGTGTTTTTGGTTGTTTGGCATATGCTTTGGTGCCACAAACACAGCGCAAAAAAGTTATATCATCCGCAAGCAAAGCGTATTCTAGTTTCACGGGATGTAGTGTTTGTGGAAGATTCTGTTCAGCCCTTGCTGTCATGTACTAGAGACAGTAATGTAAGCTCACAAGACATTTATGACACTTTGTTGCCTCTTTTCAGTGGTGGAAATACGAATGTAAGTTCCAATAAGGCAAATGTACAGCCTATGGGGGTTTCTGAAAATGTTACAGATCAGCCTATTACTGATGCAGATGTACATGATGTACTTGATGAGGAAAGGGTTGAAAATGAGCAGGCTAGAGGTATGCCAAAATGGTTGGTGCACACTTTGCGTGACAGTAAATTGGATGCACCTTTGTCTAGTCGTACTTGTTCAGGCTCTCGCCATGCATCTTATGCATCAGATTGTTATGCTTTGGCTGTGTCTAGCTTACATGATGTTGAGGAGCCTCTGTCTTTTGACGAAGCACAGAATTCAAAAAATTGGATGGCTGCCATGCAATCAGAATATGATGCACTTATAGAAAATGACACATGGACTTTATGTGACTTGCCTCCTGGCAAAAAGGCCATTGGTACAAAGTGGGTTTACAAGTTGAAACGCAAGCCGAATGGTGAGATCGATCGCCATAAGGCTCGACTTGTTGCAAAGGGTTATGCATAGCAAAAAGGCATAGATTATGAAGAGACCTTTGCTCCCACTTGTCGTATGACTATTGTGCACTTTCTATGTGCATTGGCAGCTCATTTTGGTTGGGATGTACATCAATCAGACATTGTTACTGCTTTCTTGAATGGTGACATATTTGAGGAAGTTTATGTAACGCAGCCTTGCGGTTTTGTCATAAAAGGACAAGAGGACAAAGTGTGAAAATGTAAGAAGGCTTTATATGGGTTGAAGCAATCTCCTCGTGCTTGGTATGAGAAAGCTGACACTCATTTGGTCAAACGAGGATTTTGTAACAGTCCAACAGAAAGCACATTGTATGTAAAGCGTGAGGGTGATATACTTCTCATTATCGTTCTTTATGTAGATGATTTGCTGATCACTGGACCAAATGAGAGACATATTGCTGAATTTAAGGCTGATTTGAATGCTACTTTCAAGATGAAAGATTTGGGGCTATTGCATCATTACTTGGGTATACAGTTTAAGCAGTGTGATGGTGGTATTGCCTTGTGTCAGAAAAGTTACATAGAGACATTGCTATGTAAGTTTGGACTTGAGGATTGCAAACCTATTGCAACTCCCATGGAAACAGGTTTGAAGTTGAGTCTACATGATGCTGGCAATCCTGCTGATGTCACTGCTTATCAAACTGCTGTTGGCTGCCTCATTTATGTATGCAACACGAGGCCGGATATTCAGTTTGCAGTCTCACAGGTCAGCAGATTTATGCATAGCCCAAGGTCTAAGCATTGGCAGGCTGTCAAGAGGATTTTCCGCTACCTTAGTGGCACTTTACATCTTGGCTTGTTTTATCCCAAGGGGGGATCATTGCCGCCAGACTTACATGCTTTTTCAGACTCAGATTGGGCGAGTGTTCACAAGTGGTTTTTGTTTCATGCTTGACAACTCATGTATATCATGGTTGAGCAAGAAGCAACCTAGTGTGGACACTTCGAGTTATGAGGCTGAGTACAGGGCAATCTTCACAACTACGGTTGAGTGTGTATGGCTCAGACGCCTTATGGCTGATTTGGGTGTTGGACAGGACACTGCCAACACTATCTACGCTGACAGTCAGAGCGCATTGGCAGTTGCGAGGAACCCAGTTTTTCATGCTCGCACAAAGCACATTGAGGTGCATTACCACTATGTCAGGGAGAGGCTCTCAGCGGGATAGATTAGCTTGGCTTATGTGCCAACACAAGACAACCTTGCAGATCTTTTCACAAAGGCATTATCTCCTGAGAAGCTTGAAGCTTTTCGCAAAGCTTTGGGCTTACTCCCCTTTGTGGACTGATCATGTCCTCAGGGCATGGCACTTCCCTTTACTCATGTGCGAGCTCTTGTTCACCACATCACTCCAGGGGGGATTTGTTACCATATACAAGTGGTAGTGATGTGTGTGAACACACTAGGACCACCGGGGCATTTTTTCCCTCTTTAGGAGGTTTTTTCCCCCGAGCATTGGATATACGCCCATCACTCCAGGGCTATCTATCTTTCCATTGCACACTAAGTGACACACTCTCTATTGTGTGCCTTGAGCTTCCTTCATCTTCTCCAAACTGTGTGCGTTTCTCTGCAACCCTAATTCCAACATACAAAGCATCAAAAACATCCGAATGTGTTTTCTTATGACAATTCTAGACATAACTACCAAACCCAAAAATTGCACGAACAAAAAAATTGGCTTTCACATTGTGGCCATCTCAATCTCTTTAAAAAGTATGTACTTATATCCAAATTGTATGCTTAGGATTGGATCTAAGCTACAAGTTGACCATGTCCATTGAAGGAATTGAACAATATTGGACATTACACATTTCAAACTCAAAATGAGTCTCGTTTTTGTAAAATGGATTTTTTTTCTTGACTTTGTGTTGTAAGCTATTGGGGATATTAGGTGCCCCAAAACTCAAGAAAGATGCAATACACAGTGATGAGTCTATATGCACAATAAAATTTTCCTTTCTATTTCATATATACATTGCAAACAAATTGATCAAAGTGTAAAAATCATCCATAAATTTGCATGGCATGATTTTCATAAATAGGCCATAACTTCAAATAGATAGAGTATCCATGCATTAGAAGCATTTGAAAACTTTAAAATGATTAATGCTACTTATAAAGCACCCTAGAACTCATTAAGAGGCTTTTGGAGAGGTCTATGACCAATTTTATAAAAAAATGTGCAATAACAGAACATGTTTTTTGTCACAGTTTAGGTTGGAAAGTGCTTACAAAAGACAAATCTAGAGCTGAATCCATAGCCCCAAAAAATTCCAAGATTTTTTTATCTCATAGGCTATCTTTGTGGATACCAAACACTCTATGAAGTCATTGGAATCCCTAGTATTAATTCTAGGAAATTGCTTGGTTAGAGGACATAAAAGTGTCATGTTACAATCTAGTGTTAACATTAGGGTCCTTGTACCTAGCTCAAGCTCTAATGTGTGCTATGCCCAGTCTTTGTTCATGCTTTGAGTCTAACCTCTCTCTAATTGATCCCAATTTCTCAACTGGTATCAAATACCTAGGTGTTTAGAGAAATTTTACATAAGCATCATCAGCCTATAGCACCATCGTAAGACCCTTGTCACTTATGTCATAAGCTAAAATCATTGTGATAGTCTAAGACCCCTACCCTCAACGTAAATCATCATTTAATTTGTACCATGTGGACATTCAATATATCATTGAATCACACATTCGATGGAATGAATGCCACACATGTAACAAAGAGCATAGCAATGGAATGACATATTGTAAAACTAATAAAGAATCAGCCAAATAAATTCCACTTGACTGGTTTTCCATGGTTCATAACCATGCTTATTGAGAAGAAAACACAACACCTCTATTGTGTGGATATAAGAACCATTAGACTCGGCCATAAATGAGTCGTTGTTTGTCCATAGAAGAAAAAATAAATCCCTAAAAGAAAATATCAATGTCCAGAGCATAATAGAAAATACATATAGGACAAAACAAATGCCAATCACATAAACCTTGTGTGCACCCTTATGCAAATTCCATAAGCATCCTCATGCAAAAATTCATGGCTTAAAATGTGTGTACTTATGCACCCTCATGCATGCATTGCATACCTTAATTAGAATCAACCTTATCAGACCTTGTCGAGCATTATCAAACTTAGACCTATTCAAAGCACTCTTATGCATATATTCAAAAACATGTACCATTATTTGATTGGTGACATCATTGAAAGAGCATTGCACATCATAGAAAAAGCTTTAAAAAAACTTCTTGTGTGGAATTAAGTCCACCATACATGCATGCTTAACATGCAATTCTGCAAATGTAATAGAAGCCATTGACCTTGAAGATGAAATTCCCAAATTTGTGTCTTTCTTATCTTCTAGATTTGAGCTGGTCTTGTCCTGTTTGATGCTTTTAGATCTTGCTTAAGCCGTGCTACCTCAGTTTCTAGAAACACTCTTGTGTGTTTAGTGTTTTCCTCCTCTTTTCTAGTGGTTAATGAATTTCCCTGCCAATCCAGGTTCCCCTCCTTTTGCGAGAGCCTTGGAACCATGTGTACCTGATTCTTGAGACCTTCACAAGATTTAGATTCCTCATGAAACTACAGCCGATGCCTTGTATGCTCTTTGGTTTTGACAACTTGCTACCTTGCTTGAAGAACACTTCGCTCACACATTGGTGCCTGTGGTGTTTGCTGCACTTTGTACTAGCCGTGTATAGAGTCCTCGAGGATTCACTTATATATTTGGGGGGATGTCACTTGCATGCAAACATATAAGAGAAACCCCATATGTATAAACTATATAGCACTATCCTAGTCCCCTATCAAAAAACGCTAAAAATTTTGAAGTCATATACCCCCTTTCTATGACGTTTGCATAGTGGACTTGACCTCCTCCATAATATATATACTGGCTTTATTGCATGCAAACTTATAAGAGAAACCCCATATGTATAAACTATATAGCACTATCCTAGTCCCCTATCAAAAAATGCTAAAAATTTTGAAGTCATATACCCCTTTTCTATGACGTTTGCATAGTCAACCTGACCTCCTCCATAATATATATACTGGCTTTAATCTCTCTATTAAAAGTTGTAGATATTGCGCCACGTTAAAAAAATGTGCATCAACTTTCTCTGTACATTGACACTAATTTGAAATGCCTATCAAATAAGCACGCCTCTTACTAAGTTAAGGCTTCCACAATCAAAAAAGAATTAAATCTTTAGTGATGATAAATTGCAAAAAATTACATTTATAATAAGTTGACTTATCAATGTATTTTATGCCACTTGTTTTTATTTAAGATATTATATAAAATGATATGGACTAAACATGTTGATGCATCATTTCAATTAAATCTTTAAAATGTGTTCATGCTCTTGGATATTTCAATCTCCATGAATGACATCTACAAAACATAGAACAACCTACAACTTATGCCACATACTTTGTTTAACTACAACTCAAAAAAAAAAGTGGAACATGTCAATGGGAGGGGATGGAATTGTAAGGTATTAGTGCAGGAGGACCTCAACGAGGATGAACAAAGAGAGATCAAGAGTGCCATAGACACAATAAGAGCAAAAGCTATGTCAATTTGAGAGTTGAAAGTTTGAAGGCGATTCGGAATCCCTTGGAGTCATAAATACAATTCTACCTGTAAAAGAGCGATTATGTCAATCACTAAGGTTGCTAAAAGTAGACTTTGAAGAAGGTTAATAATACAAAATTTTGACAATGGAAATCAAGTGACATAAGCTCTTGGTAGACATCATTACAACATGGCATGTGGATGAAGGCTAAGTTTCAACAAGGAGGCTACACTGCTTAGATCAAGTCAACAAGAACAAGATTGTCAAGAGAACCCATTGAAAGGCAAGAAAAGAATTACTAGATAGAGGAATTAAATTGAGGGAAAATCAATCATTCGTTAGAAAAGCTACAAAAATAATGTCTATAGCTATGTTTGCGAGACTGAATATTTTGAAAAATTTGTAGGGGTTTTTGATTAAAAATATTTAAAATTTGAGGGGTATATGAGGAGTTTTTGAAATTTCAAGGTTCCCCCATCCCTCTATACATATGGCAGATGTTGCAAAATAAGTGGGGTTATCCCTAGTGTATGTGCTTATGCAACCCATATTCAAAACCCCCTTGCATACACTCATGTGATATCGTATGGACCTACATAGTGAATCCCTCAAGATAGACTCTTGCTCCTTGAAACACACTTAACGCCTTGCATGCCTTTCTTCTTGCACTCGAGAGTTTTACATATTGATCTTTACATAGCTTTGTATGGAACTTCATAGCTTTGCATGGTCTTTACCTGGATTCATGAACTTTCTCTGCTTCGCATGAATTACTCGGTCATCACATGACTTTGCATGCATGGTTTTTTGTGGTCTTTGGATGGCCATGGCGCCTCAACTCAAAAGCTTCATGACTTTGCATAGGGGAGGGCACTTAGGGTGGAATCCCAAGTCAAAAAGAGTGTGAAACATGGAGCATGGGCAACACACATAATTAACGCAAGAGGGAGAAGTGCTCATGGTGGCTTGTGCCTGATTTAAGATCTCCTAGCGGGCATGAGATGTTGAGTTGGCCCACTCATGGCTGATTTCATGCATATGGGCCTTCCTCCCCTCATGTGTAGGAGTGTTTCTTCCCGTGTCTATAGCTCTTTGAGCTTGAGCTTCACCTCCAATGGCACCACACATGTATCAAGTTCTCCTAGCAGGCATCAAATGCCCGTATATTGATTGAGTGACTCATGGTTGCTCTCATGCCAATGGGCCTTCCTCCCCTCGAAAAAATGTTCTTGTTGGGTGAAATGAGAGTCTCCTCTCTCCAAAATGTGTAGACAACTCCTTCATTTCATCTATGATGGTGTTGCTTGTGACATGCAACCAATGAAAACAATCAATGCTACAATTAAGCAACAGGTCTTTGCAAGTTGGAATCTTATTCACAATTGGATCTTGAAATAATATTCTCTCGCTATGAAAAGAAGATAAAGATGTCTAACACCCAAAAAAGGTAGTCCTATTAAATTTCCTTGGGTTTTAAAAACAAGAGATCCCCTACTTTGAGGAGCTCTTAGATTATCATGTTGTTGCATGAATTGGCTGCTTGATAAGTAAGCCATGCCTACTTGCTATCACAATAAAGCTCATCTTCAATAGTTGCACCTTGTGCATAGAGCCAATCATGTAAAGTGCTTGCCATTGTAAAAATATACTATGCTCACAAGTTAATCTACTAGCCTTAATTCTTCTTGAACAAAGTAGCTAGTATTAGAGCCAAAGCGTAAACCATGCTTTAGTGGAATGAGTCCACGATATTGGCATGCCATGCATGCATAGCAAAAAAATAGTGTTGGCTTCAATGATGGTCTCCACAATGTGTGTAGATGCCATATGTGCCTTGCATGATGTGTACTGATGGATACATCATAGTTGGTTATTGCCAACCATAACTATTAGCTTATGTCCTCTTATTTACAAACCTGTGTGTCATTATCCTTGATCCTAAGTCCATAAATAATACTATGGCACCGAATAGGAGCCTTGCTTCACAATAAATCTACCAAAGCACTTTGCTTTGCATAGTAGAGAAATCTTAATCAAATGAAAATTTGAAAGACAGAAATACAAGTAGAACGTGAATTATATAACCTCGTCGTCCCTCTGAGAGCAGTTGCCTTTACTTGAATGTGGCTTGTAGCCATGTATGATGAAAAATGTAGACTTGTCGGAAAATGTACCTTGTATGCCCTCGGGGCTTGGTTCATACAATCCTCCACAATAAAAACATTCCAAAATTTGGAATCTCATATGCAATATGCCAAAAAGTGAAGCCTTGCTTTGCATAAGTTCATAAAAAAGATGAGAACATGTATTCTGATTGACAAAAGATATCAAAGCAAAAGAGAATCGACCTTATCAAACTTTCATAGAGAATCGGCCTTACCGAATAATGCAACTTATTAAGAATCACGAGAATGAGCTATGATATTTATCTCAAGTGCCAAACTCTGCTTAACCAAAGCAACGTTTGCTTGGCAAGCTGGCATTGTAGACAATCCTGCAAAATGAAATAAGTTAAAGGTCGAAACTTAAGTTTAAGATACTTACCAATTTTCTCTCACCATTGTACTTGGCACCGAAAGTTGTAGCATCCTGTGTCATGATTGTTGACATTGGATCCAACTCATAGCTGTGGCTATTAATGTGCTTTGTGTACTTATTTTACCTGCAAATGCTTTGGAATGACCATGCACCCAATGCATATACATAGATATGGATCCGTGTTCCTGGAGGCCTTGCCTTTTCCCCTCCTCTTGATAGTAGAAAGAGGACACATCAAAAGATATATTGATCAATGAGATCTATGGCCCAATTGACTTATAGTTTTGCTGGAATCCAATGCAAGTCATGCTTGCCTTAAAGGTCTTGCAAACTAGAAAGTAACAATGTATCACGGCATGTAGAAACCCAAATTTGCAAACTTCAAGCATATTGTTGATGCATAATTCATATTAGGATCTCGTGTATCCCTGCATGGAGCCTTGCTCCTTGATCTATACATAATGACATGCCATGAATGTATGCAAACCGATTTAAAGGGACATGACCAAACTCGAAAATGTCCAAAAACGGCTTGTAGATGTAGCCGTGCTATCTTCGTTACGTTTGTATGTGTTTTTGCAAAATGAAATCTAGATCATATCATCATATAATTAAATCAAACCATTCTTGACCTTGTTCTAGCCTCTCCGTTGACACAAGCCTTGCATGTTGGCATTTTCATACGGAGTCATACTCCATAGACATCGTGTATAGCATCATACATAATCGTATTCCATAATCTAAACATGATTGATGTACTTTGCTCATATGGAACTGTACTCCATGCTAATGACTTGTGCAATGTTGAAACACCCATATGCTACGCTTAGATTGTCCAACCGTGCTCCAATTAAGAAACTTTCACTTGCGCTTTATATATTGTGGAGAAATTGCAAGACTCAACAAGTTAAAACTCTATATTTAAATCGCTTGTCTATTAAATTATGCGGACCGTAGCGAGCCACGACTAGCATAGAAGCGCTGCTTCCTTTCTTGGTGTGCCCTAAGCCACTGGTTGCCGTGCATAATGGACCAAAGGATCAATGGTGACGCCATCACTTTGTAATAGTGTGCTAATCTAAAGTTTTTGATTTGCCACTAATCTACTTTGCATTGTATCTCTCTCTACTATCTTTGCTACTAGATCCTTATTGTATTCCACATTTCCTACTATTTCCTTGCACCTCTTCTCCTACTCTTCACTCGTTGTTGAAAGCCGCTCCAACGCTTCAACCATATTTATCGGCTCTTTCTATTGGATTTTATTGTTTCCCTTCAATCCCTTTATCTCTACAATGGTGATATCGTGCATCTTACTATTCTATAAATGCATCAGCCACCTCCAATTGTGTGGTTGTGACATGTAGTGCAAGCTGCTACTTTTGGAATCGGCTTTGCTTGACATAGATTTCCATCCTCTATATTCTCGACAAGATTGTGGGCAATGTCAGTATAGTCTCTTCAACATCCTTGAGAGGAGCCATGTGCGATGTTGTGGCTTTCTCCTGCTCATCTATTTTGTTCTCACCTTGGTCATTGTCTCTATGCAACTCCCCTTGGCCTTCATGTTTTGTTTTAGGTAGAATTACTACGGGGTAGCCTTTGGAGAAATATCATACCAAGGCCATGTAGAGATTTGTCCTTGAAGTGGCTAAAGAGGCATTTCTTCTTCCATTGGTAGTTTCGCTTGTGCTTTGGCTTTGTGTTTACTCCACTAATGGAGCATCTGCAATCACCTTTCCCAGACTTTCTTTCTTTTTTGTTAATCTCCTCTACCTTGATGGTTTTCTTTGGCAATATGTACCAGAGCCTCTAGGTTTTGCCTTGTTTCCTCATCTTCGTAGAGTTGATTGAACCATTCCTGGGTGTCACGCCTAGGGTAAGACCGGGCAGGCCAGGGACCAAGACTCACATGCGGTCAAGGGGTGCCATATTTAGTAGGCTATGAGCCTATATATGGTGAGGATGGGTGGAGAGTTGCATGTGTTGTTCCCCGCGGTCTTAGATTGGCATCAGAGATCAGGGGAAGCATGCAACCATGGAGGATGGGAAGAAGCAAGGTCTTTCTCAGTGGTCTCTCTCTCACTCTCTCGTTATCTCTTCCCTCTCTCTCTCTCTCTCTCTCTCTCTCTCTCTCTCTCTCTCTCTCTCTCTCTCTCTCTCTCTCTCTCTCTCTCTCCCCTTCAAGCCGAACTCCCATGGCGGTTCCACTGGCCAACAGGCTGCGTGGGTATACTCCCTTGTGAAGAAGTATGGGGGCGGGTGAGCATGCACCATTTGAGCAAGAACACCGTCTACAACATCGCCATGGGATGAGCAACGATTTTTGCTACTGCAGCCGAGGCAAACACGGCGGGTGGAGGGCACACTGACTTCGTTTCTCTCTTGCTTAGTCGCTCGGCAAAGTCTACATCGCCATAGCCATTTGTTTTCATACGATTTTTTTTAAACTTTTACACAAGGCCTTATTTTGGGCACCTTTCCCTTTTAAGGGTGAAATCCCACAAGGTTTTTGGAAGCACAGATGCGTGGATCCTCGTAGCCATGGAGACGAGGCAAGGCCGTGTTCATGGAATCGACACAAGCTATGGTCAAGAATCGACAACGGTCAACGATATATGCTAAGCTGCAAAAGATTGCAACAACAATCGTTAGCACGAAGGATCATTTGGCTTCAAACTTGTCTCAAAGTTCAAGCAATACCTCAAGCATGGCTACAGCAAGGCCATGCAAGGGTGATGAAGACCATCAAGGCCACATGTATTGGCCATGCATGGTCTGTAAGGAACATTATGTCGCAGTTTAAGGGTGCAACAAGAGCTCCATAAAATCGACAAAAGTCTTAGATGGCGATTTAGACAACGAGAGCAAGTAGGAAATACAAGGGGCTAATAATCCTTCAACAAGGATGTGTGTGTGTGTGTGTGTGAAGTGTGCACACCTCTAATGTATAATGCTGAAAATATTAACGGATAAGGTCTTCTTATATAGATGTAAGAAAGTCTCTAAACGCCCATGTGTAGCCACCCTTAGATAGCTAAGTCCAAGTAGGACTCTCCCATGCGCCCATGTGTAGCCGCTTTTGGGTAGACAAGTTCGCCTAGAACTCGGCCATTGAAATTTGGCCACCGGCCATCGACCACATTAGACGACCATTTTTTGATTGTCTTCCGGTCTGCCGTCCAACCTGTGAAAAGGAATATTTCGACGAATAAGGCCCCAAAGCTGCCCCTGAATTTTCTCCGTACTATCCACGATCACAAATAAAGATCTCATCAGCGTACAAAGCTAGAAACCACCAATTATATGTGCACCATTGGCTTCTCCTTGTATGGGGCCTTACAAATTGTGTAACATATATTAAGGTGGCAAAACTGAGAGAGGTGGGCATTGCAAGTATACCAACAGAAATGAACACTATAATTTTGAACATGAGCACACACACTCAACGGCTACAAATACAACTTGAAGTAGCAAACATTCAATTAGCAAGGCAAAGTCAAGGAACAAAGATCAAGATCCAATCCTCGCATAGCTAAGAACCAACCCTAGAGTCCTGATCTCATTGCAAGGCACATATGAAGCCTATCAAGGTATGGAAAAAAGCACCAAAGACTTGGAGATGGAGCTCAAGCTGGAGCAGATGTAGAGAAGAGAGTTGTCACAAGGATTCATGCAAAAAGAGGGAAACTTTGGTTATAGTATCCCCCTCGAAGCAACAAAGTAATAGCCTCTATCACTAATGATCTCCAAAGGCAAGCCAAATCAAGCAAGCACATTGAGAAACTTTGGTTTAATATTCTCCTCGAAGCCAAGTGTCCAGCCTCTTTGTACATACAACCCATGGAATAGCTATGTGCAAAACTTATGGTAGCTCCACAAAATGCTTGTGGGACCACCATCGTTATCCCAGTCCTTAGCTGGTATAGCATTTTGAGCGTGCAAAAAGACATAGCCAGCTCTCTTCTCGACTAGGGCGGATCCGCATGGGGGGGAAGAACCCCAACCACTCCTCAGCTAATTTGTCACGTTCTGCCTACTTCAGCCAGTGTGAACAAGGAATTTGTCGAGCCCGACAAGGGTAGAAGACGTGTTTTTCAACCCTGCCGATTTTGACAGAGTTGAAAGTGGCAAGCGTCGTTTGCTGATGATAGCAGTATAGGGTAGAACCCCAACCCTTGCGGATCTGCTCCTACTTGCCCATCTAATGAGTAGTGTTCAGTGTTCACTAGGCCAAGCAAGCCTCGTCACTAATTAACACCCTTATTTTTTTTTGGAGGGGATCTACGATTGAAAATCGGCATCGCTTTTCGACGAAGATCACAGCCGTTCATCCCGAATGTGAACCAGATGTAAACTCGAACAAATGTGAACTCGTTGTGAACTTGCATATAAACTCGAAGTAAACTTAGTGTGAACTAAGATCGTGACGAGCAGCTAGGACTACACAATATAATGCTATCATTCTCCCTTTCAAAACGCGCACGATAGTGTAGTGGTAAAGCAATGGCATTAGGAGGGGAAGGTTGCAAGGTCGAATCCCGTCACATCCTTCTTTTTTCCTCCAAATGAATAAACGATCCACAATGAACAATCATTTGGGACCGTAGATCCCCTCTAAAGAACAAGTAGAGACGTGGCCAAGCAATGGGATGTCCGACGTGTCGTGTGCACGTGTGTTCAGATCGTGCGATCATTGGTCCACGTAAGAGCCTTTGTCGACGTGTGGGAAACTTGCCATTATAATTAAAATAAAAAGGTAAACTTTGGTCGACCTGGCGTGCGACGCAGATCATTCTTTTGGCATGAGCGTAGTTTGGAGTCGGGATCGGAAGCAGGTAGATCGCAGTTGCCTAACATTCTCGGAGGACCCACTTCCCCCTCTCCTGCCAGCACAAGAACCATGGTACGCTTTCTCACTTTCTGCTCCATCGTTGGCTGCCTCACATATCGGCTAGCCCATCTGTTCATTCAATCACACTGCACAAACCCCAACTAAGTGACTTTTACCTTGTTTTGAAAGCTTGTGCAAGGTGCGAAGGATGGTAGACAAGTTGGTGGAGAAGAGTCTGAAGTTATTTTTGTCAGAGAGAATGTATCTATGCATCCTACCCAAGATGCTAGCCAGCGAATCAGTGGACGCTTTCGTATTCTTAAACAAAGTTCTTCTTTGTTCATGGTATAGGTGCTTTCTATACCTTTAATGCACGTGTTTTGATTTTTTAAAACTTTTGCAGGTTGTTTAAGCTTTGCATTCATCTGTCTATCTCCAGAAGAAAAGTTGAGGAGTCTAATTTGTTTTGAGTGAGTTAGTTACACTTACACATCACCTTCTTTTGGTATAGTTGGCATTTTGGTACTGGCATCACTGCTGCTAATGATAAAATCGTTTGTTTTTTTCACAAAAGTTGTGTACCTAAGTGGAGGAAGCTTTGTTAATGCAATGTAGCCACTAATCATGTTCGTGTGTTGGCAATGCAGACGTGGATTCCATACACACAAAAAGGCAATCTCAAGGTGGCCTCCGACATGAACAACAACAAATCTTCTGAAAGAGGTAGAGGTTCTGTCTTGTGCAGTCTACAGAAGTGGCATAATTAGTCACAAATCTATTTTGTCCCCCATGATCGACAATATGTGTTGAATAGGTACTTCGTCTATTGTTTTATGTTTTTTTTTTTCCAGATAGAAACTTATATTCTATTCGAGCAGTTCCGTTGGCTGAAGTGAAGTCAATATGGCGTCACACCCGCCCGCTTGTTTGGCAGTACATTATTGTCGTGCTCAACTGCGGTACTCAATCAATACCGTTTTATTGTGCTACCAACTTTAATGTTTAATTTCTCTTCTTATAGGAAGAGTATTTACCTTTGCTTTGATTTTTTTTTTCTCAGGTCTTGCTTTTCCTCCTTTGTATTTTCATAATGGTGGCATTAAGGAGCTTCTGAACAAGTTGAAGGAGCATGTTCATATGGTGAGGTAATTCGTTTGCCCTTTGTGGTTTAACGTACTATTTTGAAGAAGTCTGGTTCAGTATGTGGTGGCCAAATTTTGTCTGTTGGGACTTTGAAAAAGGTGGGTATAATAAGTTTTGTATATTCTGAATGCAATACACGAGTTTGACTTGTAGGTTGGTCAAGGCGATAATTGGGAAGATGAATTTAGATTCAAGGACGTTCCACACACAGAGAGAGCACATAACACATAGACGGAGGTTGAAAGCTTTCTTTTGTAACCGGCGAGTCACCTTCATTACACGACAACAACACCGAACTGAACCGAAACAGCAAATACTTGAACTTGAAAGAGAGAACATCACAGTAAACAAGAAACACGGAGTGACGGAATTCCACTTCCAAAAGCATTGGCCCCTCGACTAGGCGCCCCTTGTGTTTTTGTCTTTGCTCCATAAGTTTAAAGTCTAAGTTTACAACTGACCCTCAAAGAGAGAACATCACACAGTAGAGGAGAAACATGGAGTGGCGGAATTCCACTTCCAGAAGCATTGGCTCCTAGGTGCCCCTTGAGTTTTTTCTTTGTTCCATAAGTGCGACGTCAATTGAAGAGCCATGCTCTCCCTCCGAATCTTCCATAAGAGTTGTAGTCCTCCAAAGCCGATCTCCGGTGATGGCACCAAAAGCAACTTAAAAAATCAGAAATGCAAAAGCATTGAAAGTAAATTGCTCACAAAAATTGATGTTCACAAGCCTAAAAAGTCAACACCTTCACAACTGAGGCCAAATGTAGGTCCTATCAGCCACGTCATCACCCGCGGTACTGTAACGGGACGGCACCATGTGCCAACTAAAAGAACAGATTTCAACAGACGTTTAGCACCTCAAACCACAGAACTGAAAGAGAGAGAGAATCCACTGGAGACAGGGAGTGGCGAAGTTTCATTCCCAGACTGCAATGGCTCCAAACGGTGGCGCCCCTTTTGGTTTTTCTTTATATTGCTTCACAAGGTACAACTCTGTCGCTCTGTTGTGCATCTCCCGCAGGTAGCATGCCAGAGAGAGCCCACAACACGAATTTAAAGGCCCTTGGCCTGTACAAAAGAAGTTATATAAAAAGCAACAAGTCTAAAAGTATATGGTCCAAAAGGCTAAAGCAAGCGACCAGAGGGCTGTTCAAGACTGGCGCCCCTGTGAGTATTTCTTTTATATTAATCTTTAAGCAAAGTACAACTCACGAAGGGTCCTCCGCTCTCAAACTCTGTGTCCAGATGCTTTGAGAAGTGAGGCCCTTAGGGCTCTTTTATTCTTACAAGGGATGCCAAAGCAGAGCCCCAAAAATTATTAAACTCAAAAGCAAATAGTCCCTAAAGCAATTTGTTCAAAAGCAACTGATCCCAAAAATCTGCCCAAAAAAAAAACATCAGAGCAATTTGCGAAAATCCGTACAATAGCCACGTCAGCATGTCAGCGCGGCATGCGGAGTTCGTACTGCCGTCCGTACAGTTTCTGCCACGTCAACACTTGTCCATACGATTTCTGTCAGGTCAGCACCTGTCCGTACTACCACATTAGCACATCTACCCGTACAGTTTCTGCCCGTGGGTGGTCATGCCACGTCATCATTTTGTGACACTGTAAGACATGAGCGGTGAAGACGGGAATGCGCCTGATGCGCGATGAAGTAAGGATGGGAGTGCCTAATAAGTCCAGAGTCGGGAACCGAAGATACTTCAAATAAAATTCCAGTAGTCGAAGGTTTGCTCTGTCTCCTCTTTTGTAGGACCGATATGCTTTCATTAAAGCACACGCCTGATGCTCTAATACCACTGTCACAAGACGGGCACCACGTGCCAATAGAAAAGAACAGACTGAACAGACTTTTAGCACTTCAATAACAACTGAACTGAGAGAGAGAGACGATATGTGACACGGAGTGGCGGAATACCTTGGCGCCCCTTCCAATATTTCTTTATATTACATCAACATAGTACAAGCCGATACTCCACGCTCTGCACCTTCTCCAAGAAGCATGCCGGAGAATGAGTGCTAGCCTCATATCGAAAGGCCCTTGGCCATTAAACAGTGAAAAGCTTCAAACTCAAAAGCAATTTGCCCAAAAGCTGGCGTTGAAAATCAGCCAGCGCAAATCACGAAAATCCGTACAGGCTTCCACGTCATCAGTCAGTGTGAAACGCGGAAATCCGTACATTTTCGCCACGTCTGTAACTAGCAAAAAATCCGGAATTTGGTACAACTGCCACGTTAGCATGTCAGCGCGAATTGCGGGCGTCCGTACAATCTGTTGCTTTTGCTTCTTCACTTAGGGTTTAGGCCCCTCGATCGGGATCTGCAAGTCGGCTCCGTTCTACAGTGGCTTGACACGTAAGCAATTTGTGACATCCCCCCTTCTTGAAAGAAGGTAATCGTCCGCGATTCTAGCATATCTGCAAAACAACTCAAGTTAGCTAAAAGAAAATAAATTTCGAGGGACAATCAGTTTGCAAAACAACTCAAGTTAGCTAAAAGAAAATAAATTCCGAGGGACAATCAGTTTGTTCTTTTTTTGTTAAGGAGTTGGCTTCTCCTTTTGTCCAAATCGAAACTCTTGATATTCCAGTGTAGTAAAATTAGCCATCACACCCAGGCCGCACTGATCTTCCACGGGTGTCTTGATGCACTAAAATTACATACCCAAACAATCTCATTCAATTAGGAATATTCAGTGGTTGGCACATCACAATGCAACACAAATGCTCACATATGCATGTTACAAGACATATAAACATAAAGTTGCCGATCAACACTCCTCCTACATAACCTAACAAGGTCCGGGCCGAGATATATCCAACGGCTCCCTCATCACTCCTCCCGCATAATGTAAAAAGGTCCGGGCCGGGAGATATAGAGGCTTTTTACAACCAAACGTCCCGCAGATCGCAGCCTGCGTCGTTTGAAGGTGCTGAGAGTAATCACTGTTTAGACTTCTTATTACTTCTCCCACATAACCATCCAGGTCTAGGCCGGGAGTAACAACAACAATATTTTTCAAGCATACAACCAAACGCTCCCCAGACATCTCGTCTACGTCGTTCAGAGGTTTTCTAGCATACAACGAAACCCTCCCCAGACATCCCCTATGCGTCGTTCCGAGGTTCAAACAATACCAAAACAACATTTCTCACTACTCCACCGGAAAGTAAAATCACCAATCATTGAAACCGGAGTCAAATAGTTCAAGTCGGCACCAAGACAGGTTCAAAACAGATACCATCCATTCAAACAAATTCCAAATAGGATCACCAAACAAGTTCTCGGACAGATTCTGTCACAAAGTGATGACGTGGCTGTCTCTGCAAGAAACCCTAATTGCAGAAACCCTAACCCTAACTGTAGAAATGACATGTGGTAGGCAGCGCAAATTGCGGAATTCCGTAGCGCTGACGTGGCAGCGTTGTATGACAGCTTTTTGGCAGATTTTGTCTTGCTTTATTTCCTACACAATTGAGAGAGAGAGAAAAGCCTTTTGCTTTATTAAGCAAGAGAGAAAGAGAGCTTTTCTCCTTTATTTCGAAAGGACAGCTTTTTTGGGACTTGCTTTATTTTTACAAGCAAGAGAGAGAAAGAGCCTTTGCTTTTATTTGGGCTTTTGATTTTCAGCTTTTGGGCTCTGCTTTTGGCATTCCTTGTAATTTTTAAATACACGGGTTGGCCTCTCAAAACTCAGAGCATCTGGACGCAGAGTCTGAGCGTGACCGCTTGCTCGAACTCTTGGACTTTGAACTCAGATTAATACAAAAAGAAATACCGAAAGGGGTGCCAGTCTTTGGGGCTAATATCTCTAGGCACGGAACTCCGCTTGGCCAGTGTTGAATAAATTGTGAACTGTGAACTGTTTTGAAGTGGTTATTTGGTGCTGTCGCGGTAGATTCTTGACTTGGAGTGTTTAAGTTTGTTACATTGGTATCAGAGCACGGCAGATTTCTCTTCTACGAGAAATCTGATCCTATTTTTTTTTTTCCGCGGCACCTATGGCTTCAGGCAAGGATCAATCGACTCCCTCTACATTCGGAGATGCGGGAAGGGATCACAACGAAGATTCCGGCAAGGAGTATGGCCTCCCTAGGCCTACTTAGGCGGAGCGTCGAGAGATGGAGCGTCGTCAATTGATCGGCGATGCAACAAAGATGATGCTCAATTTTGCGAAGGACCCAAAATTTACAAAATATATGAGCGAGACTCCTTCTCAGGAGGTGCACGCGCAGTGGTAGAAAACCACAACACCACCCCCAAAACACGCTCTCAAGAAACCTTCTGCTCACAAGAAATATACAGGGAAGGAATTAGAAGAGGTGGTTGATGCACAAATTGCTCAGCTTTTTGACGTGCAGAACAAAGCTAAAAAGCACGGCAAAAAGAAGAAGAAAGGCATTGACTTCCCGGGTTATTTGGGTCGTCAGTCGACATTTGAAAAGGCAAAAAAACAGAAGAAGCGTGTTCGATTTGAAGGAGTACCCAATTCTTCTTCTTCTTCTTCTTCCGACAGTTCTTCTAGCTCATCTGACTCGAGCGAAGAAGACCGAAAAGGCAAAAAGCGAAGCAAGAAACAACGCTTCGGAAAGGGCAAGAAAAAGGCAAAGAAATCTAAATTTCGCCCAATGAGTGACAATTCTACAGAGGACTCGTCTACAGATAGTCTGACTTTGACGACAACAACTTTTATGCAAAGAAGAAGAATTTTTACAAAGCCAACCAGTATGACTTTCTGGAAGACAAAAGCAAGAAAGTCCGAGAGTTTAAAGAAGGTGGACAATCAATTAAATTTGACATCTTTTCGGGATATAGAGATGCTTCGAAGGCTTTGTCTTTTGTACAACAGTTTGACATCGCTTTCGCGGGAGGACGTTACTCAGAGCACTCTAAGATTTGGAGAGCTGCCCCTTACTTTAAGGGGAATGCTCGAACTTGGTGGTCCACACTTCTATTAAGCAAGACTGCGCCAGTTAAATGGCTGAAATTCAAGAGGCTTTTTATTTCTTCATGGTTGACTCGAGGTATGAACGTGATATATGAACTGCTTGGAGCCATCTTCGGATGACCAAGAAGGATACAGTGGACGCTTATTGCGAGAGATTCTGGAGCTCTTTTCTACCCGCCTCTTCATTTAAGAAGATCTCGTTCAAGGAACAGATTGAGCGGTTTACCTTGGGTCTACCTACAGAGATCCGAGATCACTGCTTGGAACAGAAGTCAGCTTCTATGCAAGAGTTGATGAGTCATGCGAAACGGGTTTTGCCATCCACTCTGGCAGTCTCACTTACCCCACTGATGAGATCATGACACAAAGAGCTGAACAGACTTCGACAAATGAAAGTAGAAAGAGAAAGAGAAACTCTGAAAAGAAAGATGCATGACCCAAGCTTACTCCTCAGGAGAGAGCTCGCTTCATCAGGGAGGGGAAGTGCTTTGGATGCAGGGAAATTGGACATATCTCCGCGAAGTGCCCTAAAAAGGCATAGAAAGAACAGAACGACAAGGACGACGAAAGGCTTGAGAGTTCGAGAGCAGCTGAGGAATGTGGAAGAAAAGGCAAGATGAAAACAAGACTGGTTCCAGATTGCGTGGGTACCGATCCCAACACGTTGGACGAGAGTATAGAACTTTGCCGAGCTTGGGGCAAAGTAAAAGATCAAGAAGCCCTTATCTTCTTTGATGGAGGAGCCAGGGCAAACTTCATCTCACCGGAATTGGCGGCGCGGCTCGAGATCACTCTTGATCGGATGGGACCACTTGCGGAGGCAGTTCTAGCGGCACCCGGTAGGGACGTAGCCATTACACCTGTCATTGGCAAACTTCGGTTGCATTGTCGGGGGTATTTGGGGCATGAGTACTTCTACATAATGCCTTTGGAAGGTTGTGATGTTCTCTTGGGAATTCCCTGGTACCACAAGAACAACGCCGTGGTCGTCTATTGGGCAAGGAAAGCGACATTGAGTACGGAGAAGGGCAGAACAATTGTACTTGACATCAAACTTAAGGGCGAGTGTGTCCCTATTGTATCGGCTTCGGCCAATTCTAAATTAATAAAATCTAGTCTGTTTGTTTACTCGATCTTTATGAAAGAGTTAAGTGATGATGAGGATAGGACAAATATGTATGAACTTGATAAAGAATACCAAGATTTTCTCCACTCTCATGCCGATTGCTTCTCAGAGGGCCTGCCAAGTGAGTTAACACCTGCTCACCCTGAAGATCATACCATTGATCTGATCCCTGGAAGCACCCCATCGAACCGGCCACCTTACCGTGTGAGCCAAGCACAGAACGAAGAGATTATGAACCAAGTGAAAGACCTCTTGGAAAAGGGTCTTGTCCAGCCTAGTACTTCACCGTATTGCTCTCCAGTGTTGTTGGTTTTGAAGAAAGACGGATCCTGGAGAATGTGCATCAATTATAGAGCTCTCAACAAAATCACCACCAAGAACAGATTTTCGATTCCTAGGATCGATAATATACTCGACAGATTACAGGGATCCTCGTGTTTTAGCAGGATTGATTTGAAGAGTGGATATCATCAGATCAGAATTGCGTCGGGAGATGTCTACAAGATAGCCTTTCGAACGACTTTTGGGTTATTTGAGTTTTTGGTAATGCCTTTTGGCTTAACCAATGCTCCTGCGACATTTAATCGGATGATGGACAAGATTTTTCGAGAGTACAGGCTATTTGTTGGCACTTTCTTTGATGATATTATTGTTTTCTCCAAGAATGAGACAGAACATAAGAGATCATCTGCTGCA
This sequence comes from Adiantum capillus-veneris, assembly GCF_014529385.1. Lineage (NCBI taxonomy): Eukaryota > Viridiplantae > Streptophyta > Polypodiopsida > Polypodiales > Pteridaceae > Adiantum > Adiantum capillus-veneris. The sequence continues at coordinate 9,145,327 of NC_140936.1, read as the reverse complement.
GGTCTTTCAAGCATTACGAGATCACAAGTTAGTGATTAATGCAAAGAAAAGTGAATTTTTCCTACCAGAGATACACTTTTTGGGACACATTGTCTCAGCAGCAGGAGTGCTAATGGATCCGGCCAAGATAGAGACTATTCGTGATTGGCCCGATTTGAAGAATGTCCATGAAGTTAGAAGCTTCTTGGGACTGTGTTCGTACTATAGGTGGTTCATTCGAAAGTTTGCAGAGGTTGCTTCCCCCTTGCATATCTTGACATGGAAAGGAGTCCCTTTCTCGCGGGGACCCATAGAGGTGACTGCCTTTTAGACTTTGAAAGAGAAATTGACTATGGACCAGTTTTGACTTTGCCGGACTTGCAGAAGTCATTTGAAGTATATTATGATGCTTGTGGTCGTAGTCTGGGTGCGGTCTTAATTCAAGAAGGCCATGTCATTGCTTACGAGAGCCGATTGTTCTCAAGGCCAAAATTGACAGCATAGATTTATGAGAAAGAGCGTTTGGCGGTTATCCATGCTCTTATTCAGTGGCGGCACTACCTACTCGGAGCAGATTCTACCGTCTTTACAGACCATCAGAGTTTGCGCTACTTCTTGTTATAGAAGCAGCTATTGGAAAAGCAGATGCGGTGGGTGAACATCTTGTCACAGTTTTACTTCCAGATTGTCCATGTTCAAGGACAGAAGAATATGGTGGCAGACGCTTTGTCTCGGAAGCTGTTGGTTCTAGCTATTTCCGCGATACATCATAGGAGCTTCGAGGATATGGTTGACCAGTATGCCACAGATCCAAATTTTGTAGACGTTTTCACACGGATATGGGATGGGGAGACAGTAGCAGGATGCTCCATTCGGGATGGCTACTTGATGAGGAAAACCATGTTGTGCGTTACATAGCCGTTGAGGGAAAAGGTTATGACCGAATGCCACTATCCACCTTTTACGAGTCATCGCGGCATTGCTACCACCATGAAAGGGATAGAGAGAGACTTCTTTTGGCCGAGACTTGAGAAGGATGTTGAAGAGTTTGTGCGCAGTTGCTTGGTATGCCAGAAGGTCAAGTTTGATCGGCATAAAACACAGGGACTGTTACAGCCTTTGTCCATACTCACCCGCCCCTGGGAAAGTATTGCAATGGATTTCATTTTTGATGATATCTGAACTGTTATTGACAGATTTAGCAAGCAGGCTCATTTCATTCCAGTGAAGAAAACAGTCAAGCCGGATCACTTAGCGAGACTGTTTGTGGCCCAGATTTTCAGATTACAGGGCATGCCTGAGACGATTGTCTCCGATAGGGACCCCAGATTTACAGAGTGGTCACGATGATATCTGAACTGTTTTGAAGAATACAGAGTGGTCACGATGATATCTGAACTGTTATTGACAGATTTAGCAAGCAGGCTCATTTCATTCCAGTGAAGAAAACAGTCAAGCCGGATCACTTAGCGAGACTGTTTGTGGCCCAGATTTTCAGATTACAGGGCATGCCTGAGACGATTGTCTCCGATAGGGACCCCAGATTTACGAGTTTGTTTTGGAAGGCAATTTGGGAGAACATTGGCACATGGTTGCAGTTCTCATCGTCGTGCCACCCGTAGACTGACGGGCAATCTGAGATTGACAATTTAGTGGTTTTAGATCTATTGAAGTCATATATCTTGGATCAAAAGACTCAAATGGGAAAGTATCTACCTTTGGTGGAATTTGCCTACAATAACACGATACACTCTTCGACAGGGAAGGCGCCATTTGAGATTGTTGAAGGTGTTGCGAAGGTTCCACGCTTCCTAAGCACGAAAGATAAGATTTTTGAAGCGGATGAATACACGCGCGACTTAGATACGGCTTTTACCAAAGTCCGCAAGGCTTTGCAGAAATCTCAAGAACGACAGAAGAAGATTGCCATCGTCGCGATTTGAAATTGAAGGAGGATGATTGGGTGCTCTTACGTTTTAAGAAGGCACGCTTGAGAAAGAAGAAGGGAAAGGAGAGGCTTTTTCCAAAGCTTAGTATGCGATACTACGGACCTTTCCAGATCTCTGAAAAGATAAATGATGTCTCCTTCCGACTGAAACTGCCTGACACTTGAAGGATTCACAACGCATTTGACGTGAGTCTCTTGAAACCTTTCAAAGGTGATGTGCTTGAAGATGGGGAGCTCGACGAGGAACCCGAAGTGGAGGAAAACGAGGAGATCCTTGTTCCTGAACAGATTTTGGCACATACGGACACAAAGAATAAAGGTAAAGTAAGAAGGCGTTCTTAGTTAAATTCAAGAACTATCCTGCATAGGATGCGAAGTGGATGGAGGAGGAGGACCTAGCAGATACTCCTCAGATTGTGAAACTTTACCTCGAAGCTTTTGGTTTAGCATAGTCTACTCCAAATGGAACCCAGAATTCAGCTTGGCCGCAGATCTGGTGCAGTGGGATGCACAAGAGGGGAGTTTCTCCGCTCCTTTGTCAACAGATGCTTTGATTTTTAGAATACTAGAGTCACTGATGTCTCTTTGAGCTTCAGGGATACTGAGAGCGGACAGTATTCTGCTGTATGACTTTATAAACTGGAATTCCTGAATATGAAACTGATTTGTTCTTGACTTGTTTTTAAGTGCAGGAACTGATAACCGAAATGACTGCAGCATTTTGGTCTAAATGATCTCGAATAGACATGGTTGCAATAGGGGTTAGTCAATCAGGCATCTATGAGGTCCCGACTGGATCTAGATGCGATTGCTAACTACATTGCCGATAAATCATGGTCTAAGATCCGAATGAATGTTGAATGTCATGTGATGTCTAGTGATGTCCTGTGATGTGTACATGTGCTAGATGTGTGTTCCTAGTACGTAGGTACTAACAATCAGTGTCTGCTAAGACGATTTATGGCCTCTGTCTGTTTTGCAGGCGTAATCGAGGGCCATTACAATGTTTTCAAGAGGGGGGTATGTCACAAAGTGATGATGCGGCTGTCTCTGCAAGAAACCCTAATTGCAAAAACCCTAACCTTAATTGCAGAAATGACACGTGGTAGGCAACGCAAATTGCGGAATTTTGTAACAAACAGTTGACGTGTCAAAGCCCTGAAGAAGGGAGTCAACTTGCAGATGTCGGCCGAGGGGCCTAAACCCTAAGAAGAACAAGTAACAGAAGAAGAAGTCCTACCAACTTATGGGGACCCTGTTCGATGGGGCCCCAAGTGACATAAAGGATTAAAATAAAGCAGGACCCGCACATACGCAAATTGATGACGTGGCAGATTTTCAAAAATTGCGCTGGCATGATGACGTGGCAGGCTGTACGGATTTTCGTGATTTATGCTGGCAGCTTTTGGCTTTGCTTTTTGGACCAGAAGCTTTTGAGTTTTGAAGGCTTTTCATTGTAACTGCTTTTCAGGCCAAGGGCCTTTAAATACGAGTTTAGGGCTCATTCTCTGGCATGCTTCCTGGCGAAGGTGCAAAGTCTGGAGTACTGGCTTGTACTGTGTTGATGCAATATAAAGATATACCGAAAGGGGCGCCAAGGTTTGGGGCCAATACTCTTTGGGGTGGAATTCCGCCACTCCGTGTCGCGTGTTGTCTCTCTATTTCTCAGTTCAGTTGTTAATGAAGTGCTAAAAGTCTGTTCAGTCTGTTCTTTTTATTGCCACGTGGTGCCCGTCTTGTGACAAATTCCGTATTGCGGACGTGGTAGCGTTGTACGACAGCTTTTTGGTAGATTTTGGCTTGCTTTATTTCCTACGCAATTGAGAGAGAGAAAAGCCTTTTGCTTTATTAAGCAAGAGAGAAAGAGAGAGCTTTTCTGCTTTATTTTAAAAGGACAGCTTTTTTGGGACTTGCTTTATTTTAACAAGCAAGAGAGAGAAAGAACCTTTGCTTTATTTGGGCTTTTGATTTTCAGCTTTTGGCATCCCTTGTAACCTTTAAATACACGGGTTGGCCTCTCACAACTCAGAGCATCTAGACGCAGAGTCTGAGTGTGAGCGCCTGCCCGCACTCTTGTACTTCGAACTCAGATTAATACAAAAAGAAATACCGAAAGGGGCGCCAATCTTTGGGGCCAATATCTCTAGGCAAGGAACTTCGCCGGGCCAGTGTTGAATAAATTGTGAACTGTGAATTGTTTTGAAGTGGTTATTTGGTGTTGTCGCGGTAGATTCTTGACTTGGAGTGTCTAAGTCTGTTACAGATTCTCGAACAAAATTCAAACTTAAAAAGCAATCTCGACATCAGTCGAGCTCAAAAAGTCGACTGACTTTCCATCCTAAAACCTGCACCAAAAATTAGGGTTAGGTTCCTTCCATAAGGTTGTAGCCGACCACAACATGGTCCATTAGCTCTTGGACAGACAGTGCTCTTCTGACGGAGATGGTAGTCCCAAGAGCCGGCAATCACACTCGACCTCCAAGGTTTTAAGCTCGAAAAGAGACACCTACTGAGAGATGTCGAGAAATTTCAAGTTATAATCTGCTAGGGTTCCCATGGCAAGCATTTCAGGATACCCCACTCTGCCTGAAGTTGCACTCTGAAGGAAGTTATCAGAAACCATATAACTTCGGGAAAAAATTTTCTTGAAAGCTTGCCAAGTCCTCGGAGTGTGTGGCTTGGTAGCTATAGACTTCCACCACTGCATGACACTGCATCTGAGAAAAACAACAGCTTGAAACAAATCTTGGATCCTTCTCTTGCAAGTGATCTCTTTGGCTTATGCCCTGTAAGACATGAGCGGTGAAGACGGGAGTGCGCCCGATGCACGATGAAGTAAGGGTCGGAGTGCCTAATAAGTCTTTGGTTTGCTCTGTCTCCTCTTTTGTAGGACCAGTATGCTTTCAGAAAAGCACATGCCTAATGCTCTGATACCATTGCCACAAGACGGGTACTTCGTGCCAAGAGAAAAGAACAGACTGAACAGACTTTTAGCACTTCAATAACAACTGAAACTGAAAGAGAGAGAGCACACACAACACGGAGTGGCGGAATTTCACCCCAGAGAGTATTGGCCCCAAACCTTGGCAACACTTTCGGTATTTCTTTATATCGCATCAACACAGTACAAGCTGGTACTCCACGCTCTGCACCTTCTCCCAGAAGAGTGCAAGAGAATGAGCTCTAGCCTCATATTTTGAAGGCCCTTGGCCATTAAAAGCAGTTTACATGAAAAGCTTTAAACTCAAAAGCAATTGGTCCAAAAAGCTACAAAAACTGTGAGCGTGTTTTACCAAATTCCGTACAATTGCCACGTTAGCAGTTAGCGCAAAACACGAAAATCCGTACGGTTTTGCCAGGTCAACAGGCCAACGTAAAATCCGAAGTTTTGTATTGGATGCCATGTCATCAATTTTCCACTTCTTCTTCTTCTTCTTTTGCTTCTGCTTCTTAGGGTTTAGGCCCAGGTTTGATTCATTCTTTAGTGACTTAACACGCCAGCAGCTTGTGACAGCTCCGACCGCATGCGGAAGCGTAGAGAGGAGTTTCTTCAACTCTGGCGCCCTGGGCCTTTCTTCACCATGGTCCGGGGTGAGCCCAGATGTCTTTACCATCCACCTGTGTGGTTTTTCCCTCTTTGATTGAGCCCTCATTGTACATATGCTGTTTTTTCATTGGGAGAGTCTCCCCTCATGGTTGATGTAGCCCTCTCTAGTAGACGTGGTTGTAGCCCTATGGGCAGTTTTATTAACTAATAGAAGGATCGTTTTCTTGGAAAAAAAGAAACTATTTGCCATTGGTGGAGTCTGCTTACAACAATACTATTCACACTTCTATGGGGGAGGCACTAATATGACATAAAAATACGTTTTGTGGCTTTGAAACCCCAAAACCTCGAATGTGCGAAACATTTTGGCGGAACGACCGAAACACAAAACTTGTTTCAAATCATGCGCTTTGCAGCTTTTAAACCTTGAAACATTGAAAACATCAATCTTTGTAACAAGAGCTTTGTACTCAACTAGTTTTAGGCAATATTTAGCGAGATAATAATACCAAAATAGGTTAGTTTGATTGAACTGGCTAATAGTCTTCATCTAGTACCTTAATTGAAGCAAGATTCTTAGCAATATTTAGTTTTTGAGTCTTATAGTGTCTTCCAAATTGTTATTCTTTGTATTTCTAAATCTAAATTATTTTTGAGGTTGACATGGTTTTATTGGTACAGGTCACTTGATGATGCAAATTTGTATCTTCTCAATGATGTTGTTCAAGATCCTCTTCAGGTACACATGTTTTCCATATTAAAAATTGTCTCTACTTTGTCACGCAAAATTGTTACAACATCAACAGTAGTATCTTTTGAGATTTTAAAGGTTGGTGTTTTTCAAGATT